>NC_054827.1:78716442-79052442 GCF_018345385.1 Vulpes lagopus | reverse complement strand
CTAACTTTTATTTTCCCCCATCTGCTTAAGTGGCTTTATTCCTCTCAAGTTGAAAATTTCAAGTCTCTTTACTAATAGTATGTTAAAATGTATTGGTGTACTTTTTTTTTTTTTCCCCTCTCTGCCACCTTCTTTTTCTAGCAGTTGGCTTTTGTTCTTCTCGGAGTCCTTTTATAAACCTTTCCTTCTCCCTTCTCTTTTCCACTGATATTCTCTAGTCTCAAACAGTTTCAGCAACTCAATGAGGTCACAAGGAGGAAGAAGAGTTGGAAGAATGAGGATTAGAGTAGAAGGTGGAGAAGCAAGCGCTTTGTAAGCAGATGGAGTCTTTTCTGCGGCCTCAGTCACAGTACTCTCATAAACTGTTGAGCCAGTGCCACCCCAGCTTTTCACTCTCTGAGTCTCTCCCCGCCAGTCTGCCAAAGAGCCCCCAAGAATTTATGCTCTTTCCTTGACATTACACAGTCTTCATTCTCGTGAATCACAAACTCTATGGTATCTTATTTTCTTAGAGCAGTAGGAAACTACAAGTATCAGTCCAGGCTGTGTTCCCTCATATGTGTCCAAGGAATGGTGGGGTAGGAGGCATTCTATCTTCACCTTCCTATAGTAGCTCTAATTCCCCTCACTACAGTGAAAAGGAGTTGTCATTCCATGTCCATGGAGGCAAGCTGACGCCTTGAATTTTCCTTCCTAGTTTTCAATGCACAATGAGGGGTTGCATGTGTTGGGATGGGGGCGTCAGGGGGTAGATGGGAAGAAAGATGGGAGGGTAGAAAACTTAAATTGTAACGTATGCCGATACCCCTGGTGTAAATATTCCCACTACGGTAAACTTCAGTCTAGAAGCACTTGAGGAATTGGCTCCCACATTCTTTGTAATTTAACAATTGGCTTTCATTAACTGTTATCAGCTAGTTCCTGCATACCACTGCAAAGAGATGTCGTATGGAAAACTTTGAGGAAGAATATACCCCTTTCCCTCTCTACCCTACTAATCATACACATTACCAAAAGATCTACACTTCTATCTTTCTCAGGGCCAGCTCTAGGCAAACTTGCAAAATCAGTGGGGCTTACCCTTGAAGCTTTCTGCTTTGCCTTTCCATTTCCCTGGCTTTTCATCATTTTGCTGTTCCCAATGCCAAGCTGGTGTCATGTGATTTAGCAATCTTACAACATGCTTTCACCGCTATTAAAATCACTTGACTTGCTTAGCATACTGTCACAGATCTAATAACTTAAGCGAGCCAATAAACTCACAAATGAGTTAATGGGCACTAAGTGTTAATGGAGATAACAGCTTGATTCTATATTCTTTTTGGGTTATCTGCAATATTAAGAGTGATGGTCTTGAAAGAATGTCTTAGCTCTCAATAGTAGCTCCATGGCACTATCAGGCACCAAGAAAACCAAAATGCTTTTAGTTCTGTCAGTTTTCAGATGCTACCCGGACATTTGGTCCAAATTTCTCTGAAACAGGCACAGAAAACTTTCATGGCGAGCAGTTTGTTTGGCTGAGCATCTGATTTCTCAGAGGCATGTGATTCATGATTCCTCTAAAATCTTGACCAGAACCAAGTCTCGTCTCCATTTTTCCCTCAAGCTTCCCATTCCTCTCCATGACTGTGCTTCCTCAAAATACATGAACACCTGAGCTTCCTCCCACATAAGAGTCCTTATTTTACTCCTTGGAGATTGTGCTAAAAATTTAACTCCTTCAGAAAGATTTTTCCAGTGCTTATTCCACTCTATCTCACCTTCATTCTGATGTCATTAGGCCCATATATCCTTTCTGTCTTTCTAGCTCTGATCTGGAGCAAATGACTTCAACATTGTGTGCCTTACCTGCCTCATCTTTTAAATGAGAATGACAGCAATACATGTTCAGGGTTACTATGGGGACTATGGGAATTAGTGTGTGAAGTGCATGAAATAGAGTAACCGCACATATAGTGACCCTGCAAGAAACGTGAGCTTTTAGTAGTGGTAATGGTAATATTCAGCGATATTTTATCACTCCTCAAACACTGAGTTCTTTACCATAAAAGGGAAAAATATTAGAAACCTTTCTGGATCTTAAGACCCCTTTACACACCTGGCATTTAATAGAGGCTCAGTGCAAATTTATTGACTAACACAGGGTACCTGGTAATTTTTGTCTAGTCATGGTACAAGCACGTTTGGCCTTCCAAATTGAATTGCAACATTTTTCTAACAAAGTGATACGCCCTTTATTTTTTTAGTTTCTTTAAAGAACTTAATGCAATAAAGAGAAGTGCTCAGAAATAACATTAATGAACAAATCATATATGAAATGGTGTGAACCCTGCATAACCTAATTTTATTGTGTTGTCTCGGAATATTTTTTTCTTGTTTCACAATATTGGTCACGACATTATGGACAGGAGCTGCCAGGGCAGAAACTAGACTTGGTTTCTGTATTTAAAAGTACTGGAAAGGTTTTTAGCACACAGTGAACAGTAAGGACAATAATAAAGATAAGAACTGTAGTAAACTAGTTAAATAAGAATCACTCACAAAGGTTGGCCATTCCATTATAGCTGGGGAAATGAAGCATGACCACTGTCTAGAGATGAAAGTCACTTTTCTTTTAAACCAAAGATACATCAGTGGCCACAAACATAGATAACTCACATAAATTAAGTAGAAAATATAAAACTGAAAGTTTTCCATATCGAGCTAATGTTTTAAATGAATGCTGCTAACCATCTAGCCCATCTAAATGAGTTGTAATTAAGGCAATCCTTTACAGTGTTAAAGCTCAATTAGAGGCTTGACTCTATGAGATGAGATAATAATCTTTATCTGGAATTCAAAAGACTTCAAATTCCTATCCATGTTATCTATATTCCTGCAGGTAACTGGTACTATCAAAATAGAAAGGGAGAAAGGGTTACTGAAAACACAGGGGACAAAGGTAAGGCAAATGAGTCGAATGATCACTTAAGAACCTTGAAAAATAGAACTCAATATCCTTTCCATGGTTTAAAAAACAAAAACAAAAACAAAACCCAAAAACAAAACCAACCAACCAACAAACAAACAAACAAAAAAACCAGGAGAAGTGGGGGCCACTTGGTATCAATGTTGTATCACTCCTTCTATCAATATATTTATTCATTCTGCAACCTTTTAATACATTAATACTGTCCTGAATACTGAGATAGATGCTCACCAGCCATCAACAACTTGAGATGCATATGTTTAGGCATTAATTAATACTCATGAATGGATCAAGATTAATGGATCAAGATCCTATGCTGGATCAAAGTGTTAAGATTAACAATAAAGCTACTGAGACACTACTATAGGCCACCCACAGTTCTAAAGCCTCCCCAACACTAAAATAAGTAGCTGTTAATATAATCCCCTTCTTGTACATGAGGAAACAGAGACCCAGAAAAGCTAAGTAAATTCTACCACGTCACTAGTAGGTGCCTAGTGGTAGTAAGTGAAGAGCTGGTGTCTGAACCCAAGCAGCCTTCGCTATTAAGTTCACTATGTCTTAATAATGGTGTTAGTGAAATCTGATTGTGTATTAAAACCAAGTGCTCTAGACACATTATGTCACTGATATTCACAAGTCTGAGAGGTAGACATAGTTGAGCAACTGAAAGAGGAAAAGATCCATTCTTCAACAGCATGTAGATAGTAAGTGCTTCGTGAAGCTAAGATTTAACCCAGGAAGGTCAATGGTTCAAAAGCCTGTCTTTAACCACCACAGCACGCTGCCTCCTGATGACGTCATTTCCATTCTTACATGAACAAGGTACATTAGTGTACAAATTCTCTGCATCCTGCATCACTGTGAGCCATGCAGATATTTTGGTCAACACAAAAGAGGGAAAAAAAGCTGTTTTGACTCCCTCTGTAAAAATTTTTCAATAAGACAGGTTGCAACAGAGCTTATAATAGAACGTCCAGAATGAAGCAATATGTGCCTTAGTTCACCAAGTCTCTTTCCTCTTTCCTCATACTTCATGGCTCAAAAGCTGAACAGAGTGCTGACCCCATTCCACAGGTAATGACAATCAGAAGGACACCAGCATTAGATGAGGCACCAGAATATTACAATGTAATGCAGTCGAGAGCCTTGGACAAATCTTTCTCCATCATGGCTTAAAGAAAGCAAACTGGCTTTTGTTTGTTTAAGAGTTCAAGGAAAAGATGTATGCGGTCAAGGAGGACAGCAAAGAATGCCAGAAACAATCTAAAAGTGAGTCAAACAATACTAAAAATATAAATGCAAGGTGAATGTAAACCACTTTGTAAATAAAGATGCATTAAAAGAAACAAAAAGTAGTAAAGAAAATATGGAAAACTCAACTGGGACAGGAAAGACCAGCCTGAAAACACAGAATACAGTTAAATGGGGAGAAAAATGTTTAGATATAAGAGGTAAGGAAGATGAATTTTATATATGAAAATGTAGATTTGTGCATATACATATATTTTCATATTTCTGAAGAACATGAAGTTTCTTTAAAAAAACATTTATTTATTCATGAGAGAGAGAGAGAGAGAGGCAGAGACACTGGTAGAGAGAAAAGCAGGCTCCCTGCAGGGAGCCCGACGTGGAACTTGATCCCGGGACCCCAGGATCACACCCTGGGCCAAAGGCAGGCGCTCAACTGCTAAGCCACCCAGGGATTCCCCAAACATGAAGTTTCTTAATTAGGTCACTGAAACCCCAAAATAATAAAGGTCAAAACTTGTACATTAAAATTATAAATTCTATCATAAGGAAAAAAAAATGAAATGTGTCAACCAATGCTGGAGCATATCCCAGAGCAGTTTACTGGACTTTTAAGTATAAAGAACTAATCCTAGACGAATGAAATCAAATAACCATTTGGAGTTAAAAGAGACAGATGAGATAAAATAATCATTTAGAGTAAAAAAGACACTATAATTCTGAAGTAAAGAAAAGGGGGCCTTCATTTCTTATTCCCCAAACTGTTTTTTAATAATTACGTCAACAGATAAACATTTCATCGAGCCCAGGCTAATAAGATAGCCATAAGCACACTTAAGAACTACTTAATCCAACTTGACAGAGATGAATCAAAGTAAAGACCAGGACTGGAAACTTGAAATGGAAAAAACAGTGAGCACTGATATCACTCACTTAAAAGAACTAGTGATAAAGCGATGTGGGTATTATTATTACTAATCAATTATGGAATGTTATAACCAACAAAACTGGGAGAGGGGGTGAGGGAAGGGAAGTTTGATGAAGTGAATGTACAGTCATTTGTCAGGTGAGAACTCAACAGATGATGGCTAATTCTGTGAAATAAACTTTCCAGATAAAAGTCAAAAATAACAACAAAATAAACTAAAACTAACATATATTGGGAGGCAGAGTAACATGAGTGTTAGTGAGCTGATTTCTTAATATTATGATGTAGAGAGTCAACAGATTTTCTAAAGGTAATTGAATAAGAAACAATTTTTAATATAGTTAAACTTCCAAGAGGAACTCAACATTCAATAAACATTCTGAGTAATTACAAGAAAAAAAAGTACAGAAAAAGGCGACACAGTAAAATACAGACTATTCCACAAGAGACTGAAAATAAGGAAACATAAAATACAAGTAAGATTATAGCACCAAGATCAATCATATTTCTCACATGAATGAAGGTAAATAGAATAAAGTAAGCTATTAGGAATAAAAGATTATTTAATTTGATCCACAAGAAAGTCCAGTCTCATAGTGAAATAAAGCAAATTTTTAAAATAAACTGGCTTTAGGGGCACCTAGGTGGCTCAGTCAGTTAAGCGGCTGCCTTCAGCTCTGGTCATGATCTCAGAGGGCTGGGTTGGAGCCCAGGCATTGGCATCGGGCTTCCCGCTCAGCGAGGAGACTGCTTCTCCCTCTTCCTCTCCCTCTGCTCGTTCTCTCTCTCTCTATCAAATAAATAAAATCTTTGAAAAAATAGTAATAAAATAAAGTGGCTTTAACGGCATACAAGGCATAGATAGGCAAAGATATATCGGAGAAAATGCTAATAAACAAGAAAGCAAAATTTGTGATACTAGAATCAGAGGTAAAATCAAAGAAGAGAAAAAATATTAAAGGAGTCAAAATAAGCACTTTAGTGAAATAGAACACATACAACCGCACTAGAATCTTTTTAATTACATCTTTGAACTCATTTGGTCAAATAGACCAAATAAATATATACAGATACATCTACTAAAATATATCAATCTTCTTATATAAATAGCATACAGATTAAGTTATAAAGAAAACCTAAAGAAAGCAAATTTTTGACAAGCAATTAATTTAGAGAAATCCCTTGCTTACAGTGCACTACAATTACAGTAACACAAAAGAAAAACCTAACATATCAGCTGTTTAAAGATTTCGAAGTTCTGTCTTCAGCAGCTCATGAGTTAAAAAAGGAAAGTGTAGACTACCCAGAATATAACAATAACGGGTAATTATATATCAGAACCTATGAAAATTGACTAAAATTATGATCAGAAGAAAAAAAAATTATAGGCTTTAATAATTACCTTTCTAAACAACCAAGAATGAAATAAGTTAATTAAACATTCTACTGAGGGAATTAGAAAAGTAACAGTAACATGGAACTAAGAAAACCAAAAGGAAGGAATTGCTAGTGACAAAACCAAATTAATTAATTGGAAAATAGAAAAAGAGTAAAACAGTAAATTCACTGATTGATTGATATGGGGTCACATAAATAGTTATATATAAATGGATACATATTATGCACATATGCATATATACTAATATACAGAAACATATATATACTTGGTATAGGAATAAAACTGAAATATAACATTAGGGAAAAAGCACAAATAATAAAGTAAAACTCAAAGTGTTAGTAACTGTATATATTATATATACTTACTATGTATTATACACATACATATAACCATATACATATATAAAACTAAATAAAGGTATGTGTGCCTGTGTTTTTCTAGTTATGTTTGTATATGTATATATATAAGCTGATCTTAGAAAAATAAGCTGAGGAATATAATAGTACATATAATAAATAAAATAGGCTAAAAGTGAATTTGTTAGAGGATACTAATGCAGAGAAAATGAAACTAATCATGAGAAAATACTTAACTCATGCACTGAAGATAAATTTGAAAGTATGAATAAAATGAATGCTCTATTGTAACAACAGAAGTGACAAAATTGATCTAAAAGGACAAGAGAAGTCAAATGAAAGTAAGTTTTCAAATTTCTGTGAAGGGAAAAAATTAAGAAAAGCATTTATTTATCCTCAGTAAGCCAAACTCTTCTTAAACCACGGAGTTTCAGTGAATTATAACCAGTCCCTAAGAAATAGATAATTGCAAAGCTATTTGAAATTCTAGAAAGCATATAAACCTATAACTTCCAAACTCATCTTTTATGAAGCCAACATAAAACTAATGTTTTAAATCTAGAAAATGATCTTTCCAGATTTAAAAAAGAGTGGGGGGAACTACAGCCCCGTACTGCTTTTGTATACAAAACAAAGCAGAAGGAGGAAATCCTTAGAATATTGAAAGAATAGAACACAATTAAGATTTATTCAAGGAATATAAATATATGGATCTTTATATAAAATCCATCAATATATTTTAAAATATTAGAAAATAAAAGCATATGATTATTTTGTAGACAGCACAAATCATTTGGTAAAAACTGATAGCTAACCTTGATTTTAATTTTTTTTTTTATTTTTATCTTAATAAAATGTTAACTGGTATCTTATAAAACTTTATAATCTGTTTGTGTATATGTCTAAAAGCAAAATCCATGATGATAGCGAAATATTAAAGCATTTTCATTCAATTCAGTAACAATAAAACAGGATGTTTATTGTAATTACTATCACTTAAATATCTAATATTATTCTAGAAGCACCAGATGATGTGCTTTAAAATATTTCTTTAAAACTTAGTTTTTTAAAATAGATACATAAATACTGGAAAGGATAAAACAACATTTTTTTCAGATGATATACAACTGGAAAATTTAATTAAAATGAAAAGCAATAGAAATATTTATTGAGGGCACCAAATGCAAATAAAATCAATTGTTTTTGGGAAACACACCCAGCTATAAAATAGGAATTAAGAATCTCATCTTTAAAATAAAGAGAATAAATATCTAGGTGTGAAGTTAATCACAAACCTGAGTGATGTCTCTGAAAAAATAATTTTTAATTTTACTGAAGGATATATATTCCTAAAAAGGTTCCAAAAGTAAAAAAGACAAAACTAATTCTTGCACAGAAAGACTCACTATTGTAAAAATATAAGTTCAAACTAAATTAATCTACAGATTTCACATGATCCAAATAAAATACCAACAGCCTTATTTTTGGAACTTGAGCTGAGTCTAAATTTCTTATGTAAAAATAAACATGGAAAATTGGCAGTAAGTTTCTGAGAAAATAAAAAGTAGTAGAAGAAGATACCTTGGTAAGATAGTGAGGTATATTTTCCTACTACTGTAATTGGCGCTAATGTCTGAATCGCAGACTGATCAACTGGATGGTAGAAAAAGTCAAGAAATAAACAGAAATACACATGAGAATTTACTGTCTGATAAAGACGGCATTTCAAATAGGTGGAAAAAATAGCTTTCTCGATAAAGGATAAATTTTAAAACCTGCCAGCCATAAATTTAAAAAGCTGGTTATTGACTTAAGATTAGACCCCCATAAATTCCAGATGTATCGAAGACTTACATGTAAAAATAAAATTTTTAAAGTACTAACAAAATTTACATTTATAAAAAAAATAGTTTTGATATGGAAATACCCTTTCCAAATAATACGAACCATCCAGAAGCAGCACTTAAAAATATTAATAAATTTGACTACATAAAAATTTAAATATTCTATGTCCCAAACCACACAATATAAGGAATTTTTAAATATTTTATAAGGCATATTAAATAGTTTACTTGTAATAAACATATATGTGTTTTTTTTTTATGAAGCATAACTGGAAAACAGGCACACAGAAAATTCTGTCATACATAGCTACTTATAAACTGAACTTAGTCTTTGACTCAGTAATGCAACTTTCAGGTATTTACCCAGCATTCATGTATGCATCTTTATTTTATTTTCATTTTCATTTTTATTTTGAGAGAGAGAGAGAAAGCACACGAGTGAGTGGGCAGGGTGGAGGGGCAGGGGAGAAAGAGAATCTTAAGCAGACTCCATGCCCAACTCAGAGCCAGATGGTGTGTTTCATCTCAGGACCCTGTGATCATGACCTGAGCCAAAATCAAAAGCTAAACATTTAACCGACTGAGTCACCCAGGCGTCCCTATACATGCATCTTTAAATAATAAAATAAGAATAAGGATGCTTGCCGTGGCATGCTTAGAACAAAATTCTCCAAAATCTTTAAATGTCAAGTGGTAATAAATGGGTTAAGTCAATTTCAGGTCACCCGTGAATGAAATACTCTGCAGCTGTGAAAAGCAAAGGGAATTTCTAGCACTGATAATGAAAATACCACCCAACTATAATACAAAAAAAAAAAAAAAGCAAGAAATATTTTATGTCTGCATGCATAAAAGTCTTTTGGAAATATATGTAAGACTTGAACCTGAAAACTGAGACTGGACAGCAAAGATGAGAGAAAGAGTTGCTTTTCATGCTACAACTTCTCTACTGTTTGGAATTTTTTGCACATACACATACTACTTTTTAAATTAAAAAAAATAAGGAAAAATAAAATGAACAATCTAGAGGTTAAAGTAAGTGTTAGACTCTTTATAAACTTCATGTTTTCATGATTTGACAATGACCAAAAAATTTAAAGGTTTATGAGATTTTTCTGTCATTTCTCACCTTAATGTTTATCCCCTCCAAGAAAAAATAATCATGAGGGTCAAGGAAGGCAAAGAAATGTTCCATGATCAAGGTAATTTTTAAATCCTAGTAATAATGTAACTGCAAAAAGATTCATACATGTAAATGAAGCTATAACTTAATAGCATGTGTGTAATTTAGAGGAAGGAAGACGGGAAATGAATCCAGATCATCTGGGTTTCAAGCTGGCTCCACCTCTTACTTGGGCAAGTTATTCAATCCTTAAAAGCCTCACCTGAATGACAAAAGAGAAACAGGTAACAACCTTATAGCATAGTTGTGAGGATAAAATTATGACATATTAATGTTGAATAGAGATTCCAGGAGTTCCAATGTGATCAGATGGCTATACAAAGGAGATTATCTCTGTGGTATTGTCTGCAACAGCATCTTCAGGCCAGAAAATGGTTAGAGGTCCCAACAGATCCAAAGTAAATTCCAAAAAGCTATAAAAACAAGGGAATGGAAACCACATGCAACTTAATAGAGTCTCAATTCACTAAGCAACTCCTGACCAATGTGAAAAGCTCACAGAGGCATGTGGGTTATGTTCAGCTGGATGTGTTTTAAATACTTTTTAATCTGTTGTTGTGCTTAATGACCTGATTGAGAATTTTTAGGGTCTACTAAAGGAGCATTTTATTTGTTCCTTAACACTATCTCTTTTCCTCCAATTTTCTTCTCTCTCTGTTTTCTGCTTCTTCTTCCATTACATAAATAGATAGACCCACGCCATATGTGTAATTTGCTTCAATTTCACTCTTTATCCTCTTACAGAAATCTGTTTTAAATGGACTATACCAACAGATCTAGAGGTGCTAACTAGATCAAACAGTTAATTCTGAAAATTTTGAAGGCTTTCCGTAACATTTGTTTATGTTGGCTTTTTCATTTAGTTTCTAGGAAAATTTTATCACTGTGACAGTTAATTCAAATCCCAGCAAGACCTGGTAAGCAAATAACTTGCCAAGTTTTAACTAGAAGTACTCCTTAGCCTTTACCAAAAGAAGGACCAATTTGAGGTGTATTTCTATAATGGATGAGCCTTCTGTCTGAGTATTCCATTACCTCATTCATTTTAAAGTCAATTTAGAACTCCTGAACAGTGCCAAATTTACAGCCCTGAGTCCAGACTCCCTTTTTTAGTCTAGAGAGAAGGCATTGCATAAGTTGTCATGCTGCAAGCCTTCTGAGCTAGCCCCACTCCATCACATCCTTATTCCTGAGGGGACACAAGGGTTTCAGACTCTTAGTCTATCCAATAATGTAAGTACCATTAAAGATCAGCAAATCTAGCTGCAACCTCAACTCCCCATCTTATGGGACATTATCATATCACTAACACAATGGGCTGGCAAAGGCAACCAAAGTCTAAAATACCCAAGACTCAAGCCACTGAAGGTCTCTGCATTCACTCTATGATTACAAACCAGTAAGCAGGAAGTTCATAAAATATTTAATTTTCCCAGATGTTTCTAAGAGCAATTCCCTGAGAAACCTGGACCCGTAAATGTACAGAACCTAGATTCAAGGAATGACAGATTACACCATCTTCTCTAAGAAGCAAAGATGTCATGGTCGCTTAGGGAGTTAAGCCTATTTGTGTGCACACCCCATCTATAATTAGAATTTTCTGAGGGATAGGCTAAAGCATTGCCGGGGTAGGATTACCTTTGCTATTTCGCAGTATCACTGCTATTGTTGGGTTGCTTACATCATTCTGTCAAATGTCCTGATGCATGAGGGAACAGAGAGCTTTGGTCCTACCAGACAGCTTCCTTTTTGTCACACATGCCTTGATCTTTGCCATCTATGTCTTTTCCCTGTAGTTTCTTCTGCCTGAAAATTAAAGTCTCCTCTAGGTGGCCAATGTGAACTCTGCAGGGACATCAGGTGGGTGATACCTGGGGCATTTGCTTTAGCAAGTAGGGTGAAAGCTCTGCCCAACTGGAAGTTCTAAATTCGGGAGAGACACATCTATTTTCAAGTGTAGGATCAAGGAATAGAAAACAACATTGGGGAGGCTGGGATTTGAGAGGGGGGTGGAATCCAAAAGTCTAAGATGAAAAATTTTCAAAAAGGTGAAGAAGGTGTCCACAAAAATGTGCCCAAGGTTCATTCTTAACACAGGAGGACAGCACAGTTCAAAGAGGCATCAGTCTGCTGGCAAGTTGACTCAGGACAGCCGAATATATCACCTCTTCTTTTTCCACCTACCGACACCACTTTCAGTCTCCACGGCCTAATTCAAATATCATCCATCTGAAGCCTCCTGAAACTCTTTCCTGACTCTCAACAAAATGAATCATTCCTTCCTCTGAGCTCTCTCAAGACTTGCTCAAATTGCCTAGTGGGGGAGCTTCTCATTTTAATATAGTTAGTTATAGATTCATCTTCTTGAGTTGAGGTTAGGTATGGTATTTTATTCCTCTTTATATCCCTAAAACCTAACAAATTCATAAGGTGGATGCATAATTTAGATTAGATGAATTGAATTCAAATATGACTTGCATCCTCCATGAGATCAGATTATACATGTAATAGCTCACAGAAGCTTTAAGGAACCAGAGTTTATTTTCTACTTAATTCTATGGCCATCATAAAAGACACCTTAGCATACTCCTGCATAAAACAAGAAATTTGTGAACAAACTGGACACAAGGAAACAAAACTAAACAAAAATATTACTGGAATCATCATGGGTATATGGATCAAGTGAGGTGAGTTTCAGAGAGAAGATAAATTTACTTTCTGTAGCTGACTCAAGAAAGAACTGGTAGGATGGTGGGGAAGAAATAATTCAATTGAGCCACCTACTGTGGAAGAATATTAAATATCTATGATAATTGTGATACCAATAACTATCGCAAAGGCAAAGAATGCTATTTATATTACTGTAGTGAGTGGCATCCATGAAACACTTGGATAATTTTAGCTCAAGGTTTTAATCTTTTTGATTCTGAGAGCTTTCACATTCGCAGTGCCCTAGCATGTTAGGGATTGGAGCACTTCTTCATAAGAAGCTGTATCTTCATTCTTTAGTCATTAGGAAAAATGGGTCATAGATCATGTCATGTTGTCTGTAACCTAGTTATAATTCTGGCAGGAGGGAAGTTTCAAAATCATGATTTCATACATGAACCTTTAAAAACTCATTAGCTTCTGATAATTATACTAATATCTAAAGCACTAAAATCATGGAACTAATTTCTGCAAAAGATCAGCAGTGAATGTGTTCCGGGGAAGTTTTCTCTTTCAACTTTCTGGGAACAAAAGAGAAGGCAGTTCAGGGCTCTAACGTGACACCCTATTTCAGATGCAGAAGAGATAAAATTTCACAGAAGCATCACATCGTGAGTTAGCGGATTCTAAAACGAAAAGCAAGAATATTAGAGCAACATCTCAAAATGTGACTCTGGGCACTGGAGAAGCCTCTCCACTTGTGATTGATTTGCATTTCTGCCTATGTCTGAATTCATATACCATAAGCACAGATGGAGGTGTGATAGATTTTTTTTTTGAGCACATCTATTTATTCAGATACCGGATTCAGTCTCTGAGTAGAGAGATGGTTCAGGCTGCTGTGAGCAGATGGCACATAGGCACTATGACTTCAGAAACAACATTCTTTAAAGATAAGTGGCACAGTAATAATAATAATACTTAGCACATACATTGCACCTTTGGTCTGCCAACATTAACTAATTAATCTCCAGTAGACCCCTGTGAGATTAAGTAAGTGCTTATAATCATCTCTATTATGCAGGCAAGTCACCTAAGAATGTGTCTGCACATACTGTGGAGGAATTGGCCCAAGTTAAAGACCGGGTGGATCCAATTTGCATGGCTCTTTAAGATTTCTGCTCTAGTAGCAGAGACTAGTATTTCTAAACACCCTGCTGTTTGAGGCATCAAGTAGATTTGAAGCAGGCTATACATTTCATTCAGGTTTCTGCTGCAGGGATCTCATATAGGCCTAAGAGAAGTTGAATCCTTTTTCTGAAGCCTGATAGGCCATGGCTGGTCAGTAACTGGTGTGGAATTACAAAGTATCTGCCTATTTCTCTTATTTAAAACAAGCAACTTGACTACAGATTATATGCAAGTCCTCCCATAAAGCCATTCCTGACCTCCACAGTTCAAACTGATCTTTTTACTCAGAATCCACAAGATTTCATCTTCTGAACATCTCCTGGTATTGACTGACATATGGCACCTATTTTTTTTTTAATATTCTACCTATTTGTACTGTTATCTTTTTAGACCATGCATATCTGTGAGTTAAGAGTATTCTAAGAATTAAATGAGCTCAAATGCAGTGAACTGAGAACCATGTCTGGCACATAATGGACTCTCCATAAATATTAGTATAATCATTTTATCATTAAGATATATCGATTCTTCCCTACTAGATCTTTCCCTGCACTGTCTTGCACCAAGAAAAGACAATAAAGATACCTTACATGCTCTAACAATGTAGTTTACCAAGCAGGTGGTCAACCATTTAATTCTCAAAACAAACAAATAAAAACACAACAGTAAGAGGTAGGTTGTATGAATGTCTCAGATAGAGGAAGAAATTAAGATTCAGGCAAGTTTAACAAATTAAACAAGAGAATTTGGCTAGAATGTAAGTCAATAGGAGCCTCAGGACTCTTGGTTCCTAATCTCAGTTTGACTACTCATTTCTCATATGACCAGTAAAATAAGGAGCAAACATTGATTACAAACATGGTACCTGGATATATCTTAAAAAGTGACTGCCAGTAAAATGACAAAATATTTAGTCTTTTGGGTTTTCATGAAAACTACTCCATTTAATCAGGCTATTTTCCATAGATTTAAAAAAATTATTTAAAATATAAATGAAGCACAATGGATAGTTCTAAGACTTATTCTGACAGCACAATCTTCAGAAATCATGGTGTTCTTTGTAAAAGTCCGCTGATTAATAATCAGTTCATTCTCAGAGTAATTCAGCATAAATGTGATTGTATGTTATTTGATATTTTATTTTGCTCATTAGTTTTATGTTTAAGTTAAATAGATAAAATGGAGGGTAATAAGCAAGAGCACTTGTATCCCATTCACGAGGAGCTGGGATTTATGCAGACACTGGTGGTTGAACTTAAATTCCTCCTTTGCCTGTTCATTCATTTTGCTCACTAGAGTATAAGTAATGCTAGATGCTGAATCTCAAAATATAATCATGAGATTAATGCTGAAAATGGGGGACATACTAGATAACGATTTGATTATTTTCCTGGAAACTGGGAGAAAACAACTTTGCCTGATTTTGGTAATGGAGTACAATGTGCAGCCCAGAGTAAACAATTTTGGTCCTCAAAGTTTGCAAACCCCTGCACTAGAAATCAAGGTCAACCTAAACTGTCCCTTTAGTTTGTCCTTTATTTAAAGATAATTTAAAAAAATAATAATCAGGTCAGTTTGTTCATTGTTTCACCTACCTCTCATATCCGTAAGAGTGCAACCCATGCAAACTTTACAAAGACATACTTCTTTAAGAACATTTCCTTTCCTAACAAAGGGAATTTAGGTCTAGGGGTTACAAGAAAACTGGAGGTCATGACATTATATGAAGGCCAAGGCCTTCTAATGTTCTATTACAACAGCCACAGTTGGGTGTAAAATTTTCATGTTTGCTGCATATTAAAAACAGAAATCAATCCAAGCCCATAGATTGAGTCCACAGAAGATAGTAATTGTGAAGGTAAAGGCTCACAGATACACACCTTTATATCTATCTGTCAAAAAAGAAGTAGAGTGGAAGACAGGTCAAGAGAATATTTTTTCTTTTCAGCCATAAAATGTACGCATAGACATTCCATTGCTATTCTGATGGCAATAGAAGGAAAAGTGGATAACTAACAATTATGATGCAACTAGAGAAAGAAATTCAGCTTTCCCTCCTTTTATTATACATCCCTCATTCATTTTATCCATCAGTTCTAGGAAAGCTTCCTTCTCAGAGCATTTGTTCTCAGCTTGGTGAAGCTATACAGGTGGTGCTGCCTCAGCAGGAAACCGTCTTCTTGCTGAGGGACCGCCAATTATTTGTAGTGAAACTAAAACAGAAGAATAAATATTACATGTTGATGGATGCTTGTCAGGCAAGGGAGTGAGATGCTTTCAATGGAGCTTGTCAGACACAGAAACCTTCAGCAAATCTGCATTTTCAATGGCAAAGTGGCTAGAATTCTCCAGCTGCTCCACTGGTGAACCTCAAGATTTAGCTCATAAATTTAAATTATAGATGACATAGCACTGGAATGGAAATAGATGACACCTTTAAAAATAAATCTAGTGCAACATTTGGGAAAAGGAATCACACATTTAAAAGGGAAAAAAAGAAAGTTCCAATGTGCCAAAACAGAGCTTTTATTTATTGTCCTATTTACTATTCTCTGTCCAAAATTAGCATCTCTCTTAACTTTCCCTTTTAGTCCCCTTTATAAGACATGCTGTGGAGGAGCTCTGGAAGTTTTGTGCAACCCAAGGAGTAAGCTGGGTTGCAACTATAACAAAAAGCTTGCCAAGGTTGAGAGCCAAACTGGCAAGGTTTTCTGTTGTGTCAGCGTTTAAGTATTATTGCAATGTTATCGTATCACTGAAGAAAGGGGGGCATGGAAACAGCTAGAGCCAAATGCTAAGGAACATTTGAAGGGAAGTGTATACCTAGCTTCAATAGAGTTTGGCAGTATTGGTCAGAGCTTAACTTTAATAGGAACCAGTCAATTCAACTTTAATTCAATCATATGAAATTGTGCTTTTTAAATTTTTTCCAGGAGATCTTGGTTCCAGCAGTCTTTCTGAATCAGATAGTGGTAAAGAATAATAAAGAATATAGGCCTGAAAACATGAAACGTTACATGAAGACTTGCCTGCATTATAAGGAAATTTCCATCAGCCAGAGCAAGGAGAATCATTTTCCCTTGAAGGGAAATTTCAGAGCGGTAAATTTGACATTTTTTCCCCCTTTCATGTATTTATTCACAGGTCTAGGTAAAAGTTGATGAAAATTTGGCCATTTGTCATGAGAAACCACAGAAGAATTCATGATTTGAGTAAAGACTGTACCAATATCAATAGAATGAACTGAGAAAAAAAGATAGATGAAAGCAACAGCTAGAAGCAAAATGAGTTAACTCAAAGCTTCAACCTATCATTAACATTAATACGTTTACTGAGGGGGAAAACATCTAGCACCATTTTGATCATCTCATACAAGATATTATGAAAGATGGGTTTCTCTAGATTACAAATCTTTTTTTTTTTTTTTTAACACATAAAAACCAGAGTAGTAGGGAGAGAAACATGAACTCTTCCAGAAATCACCTTTCCCATCCCCACTATTGATGGTTTCTGTTCTCAGGTCAATCATGGGAGTAGATGTATACAATTCAGGGGATTTAAAGACTGAAGTGGTGAGTTTAATAGCTTTACCCATGTTCACTATTTGCCTCACTTGCTTTCCAATTCCCTGTAGTTAGAAAGAGTCAAATATATTCTCACCCAGTGATCAGTGTTGGTTTTCAAGTGACACTCTGCATGTGGAGCTCAGAAAAACCAAACACCTACAGGAATGTGTTGAAGAAACCGGATAGCAAGGCCGCCAAGTGACTCAGTCTCTGCTTCCATTCCCTGGGGTTTATCAACTTTGTTAATGGGGCATATGTGCTGAGAATTATGTAACATTAAACATGGGGAACATTTCTTGGAATTATTTTTTACTCTTCCTGAAAGCCAGTGCACTGATAGGTCTAGTGTCCAGGTAAAACACCACCCTCTAGTGTACATCTCTAAATAATGCTTTTGCGACTCCTCCTATAATGATAATGATAGTCAAGAATATTAGAATAGTATTAAAATGAAGGTCATTTCCTATTAAAATCCATAGGGCAATACATGCAAGGACAAACTGCACAGTGGGTAATATGTAAGTCATCAATGCGGTCAAAGTAACTTCATTTTCACTCAAAATGAAGCCAAGAGTTAACTAGATGGAAGAATCCAACAAAACTCATCAATTTCTCAAGTATTTAGAGAATATTTCACATGGGACAGATGTTGTTCTATAACACAACAAGAAGGGTAACTAGTTAAACTATGAAACCTAAGAAAAGTGTTCCAAGAGGTGAACATTCTCCACAAAATCCCCATGACGCCAGTTCCTTAGGAAAAGAACACTTATGTGTGGGATCAAGGGGGTGGGGGGAAGCATTCAATTACCTAAAGAAAACTTAAAAGGTACTAACAGAAACATAAAAATGTTTCTCAGAAATCCTCAAAATAACTGACCAATAAAATGTGAATTCTTCCAGATAAGGAGAAATATTAATTTATAAAAGTCTAGATTAGAGGCCTTTTTGATGTTATATAGTGTGATTTCCCTGTGAATAAAAGGAGTAGATGGAGCAATTAAAAGTATTTTACAATGTTCTGGCAGAGAAGATTGTTAGAAAATCCTAAGAGGACACCTGACATTACTCTCTTCTCTCTTACAGAGAGCTCAAAGAAATTGAACTCTTTTGTTGAAAATATCTATGTCTCTCCTTTCTACCGTGGTGAATATCTCAGGAAACTTTTTTCTTCATCATATCCGGCCTAAACTATTGAAAGCAGATTTGGCCTGGTGCATAAAAATGTGAAGCATCTGAGTGTTAAAAATTCTCCCACAGGAAATGAAACGTATCAAATTCATACACATTTTTCCAAACAGTATCTTCAAAAGACCTTATTAAAATTCTCTCACTGGTATTTTCTGATGGAATCAGGGAACACCTAGTATCTCCATCTAACAAAAACATCACTGCTCATCAATATCATCTTTTAGCCTTGAGCAACTTACTTAGATTTTTGCTATCCCCCAATCTTTCCTCACATACACACAACTGTAATCTGCCTTAAAACATTTTGGGAAGTAGTTGGAATTTAATTAAAGATCCATCTACATATGCATGTGCACATTTTGCCCAAGTTCTCCTGTGACTCTTTAGTGAACATCAGCTGAACACAATGTGCTCAGATGGTATACACCCTCCCCCACCCCCAAAAAAGTGAATTTGCCCTAGATTATTATCTTGTTTCATAACTAGAGAGAAATACAATTAATCAGCACACTGGGAAGCAGGAGACCCAAATCCTCACCTTGGCTCTAACTAGGTATATGAGTTGAAAAAAGTAACTTTACTTCCCAAACCTTAGATTCCCAAGTCATATAATACATGTGTGGGTAGAACTGAGTGACTGCAAAAGCCCCTCCAAATCTTAATCTATGAATTGTAAGGCTTAGTAGTTTGGTTTTCTAATTACTATCGGAAAATCTAAGGTTATATTATTTGGAGGTTTTTTCATTAATATTGGCCATGATCAACACCAAATAAATAAAACATCTCCAAGAAAGACCTACATATAAATAATTTCATCTAGTGTTGATGCCTCCTTCTGTTGGTCTAATGCTGGGTAGTCTATCAGGACAAGATGTGAAATGACGCTGCGGGAGTAGAATTCCAGCTCTACCACCACTGGCTACATGACCTGAATTACATCTCTGTGCCTTGGATTTCTTATCAGTAATGTGGGCATAAAATAATATCTCCTTCAACTTTATAAGATTGTTTTGAGGATCAAAAAAATGAGACACATAAAACTTTTTGCACAGTTTACACAGATTAAGAAACCAACAATTTTTGCATCATTACTACTACTCTAATGAAGGAGAGAGAAAATAATGAGGAAGGAAAATCATCTCCAATTCTTATTTTTAACAGAGTTTTTAAAGGAAAACTGATTTTTAAATTTCATCCAATGGTTAATAACCTTTAATTGTATCTCTACAATTGGCATCATCAGTTCAGTGGCTAGAAATACAGGTAGCATCTGGCCAACACTCTAGTTGATACTATAGAAAGAGAGCATGTTTGAACTCATGGGGAAAGCTTCAGTGAGAGAGCTAAGCTGTCAAGAATGGATAATGAATAATAAATTAGGTATGAGGACATTCATTATAAAGGCATCACTGTATTCTGAGCAACACATCTGTAAGAATTATTTCGAACAAACAGTAGCCCCACTAATATCGGCTACCACACATACCAAATGAAAAGTGGGAAGAAAGGCACTTTTTAACTGTGGTGAACATAGCAATCTACCACAGGCAAACTATATTATTTAGTTAATCCAACAATAAAGTTTGACAGGTTCTTTAAAGTAAACAAAACAGTACATTCTGAAATTTATCAAGTGATTTTTTTTTCAAATAAATATCCATGCTGTGTTTCGATGTTTTTTAAAACCTTGAAATTCACATTCAGTTATAAACTTGCTAGGAAAATGGGAACTTGGATTCTTCTAAATGAAAGCCTTCTGGAGTTAATAATTCTCACAGCAGTTTCACAAATTCTCTCCAAACTTCCAGTCCAAATGCCAGAGCTAGAGACTATGAAGGCTGATAAAAGTTAGAAGTTCTGCTGATGTTTTCTATTCTATTGCTGTTTTTGTAAAGGTTTCTGTTCCAGCTACATTCAACACATTGGATTGTCTCTAGTTAGCACTGGCAGAGAAAAAAAATGAATTTGCAGACTTCAGAAAGACTAGATAGAGATAATATGGCCTGAGGATATCAGCTTCTATACATCTATTTCTCATATTTAGCAGTATTCAAAAAACTAAGTGGGCTTTGAGAGCATTATCTAGAAGGGTGCAAAAACACCCTGAAACTAAATTCATATTTTGAGAATTCTGACAAAACTGAGGAACTGAGGCCAAACTGACACTACTTAGCAATCAACAAGAGTTGTCCGCGTATTCAATGGCTCTACTGGGCACATTTAGCACAATTGATCAGACTAACTTTGAGAAGGATCATAAGGATATAAAGACTCCTTCAAAGCAGTAGGAAAATGAATAGCTGAATGGAGAAAATTGTGCCACACATCTTCTTGTCCTATTACTGTTAACGCCAGCAGTCACAATCAGTAGTTTATTGTATAGGGCAATCTTGTTGATTAGAAACTGGATTCAAGTTCATCAAAATGGAATGGCATGTAACTCATCCCTTCTATTCCTACAGAAATAACTTATGCATCTTTATAGACATTTTTATTTGTAGCACTATATTATGTCATAAGAATTGGCTTTGGAAATGTACATAGTGCCTTGTCAATCACTTCTGCCATTCATTTCTCGAAAGAACTAGAAAACAAGTCAGTAATAATAATAATAATGCTTCACTTTGACAAACAAGACATTTCTGTGCTATTTTTATTTAAAAGTTTCCAAATATTTGTCTTGAAGTCCAAGGGCTTGGTCGTATCATTTACACTATCTCTATATCAGGATGTAGGCACCCTTGCTAAAGGTCCCTACAGATAATCGTTAATTTAATGATCTAAAAGAAACAGCCCTACAGAAGGAGAATAATGTGCTCAAAATTACCCAGAAGGTCCCTCGGTGTGAAAACAATGCAAAGCCAAGAGGTTTAAAGTTCATTGTCAGCCACTAACTCCTTTCTCTGACATGCAACATCAGCTCATTACCCCCAGTCCTGACCCAAACAAGAGAGGATAAACAAACTTAGTTGCTTAGCAACAGGATTGCTGAGCAAAGAGGTAGAATTTGCTTTAATGTTGCTTCTTGGGCTGATCATTTAAAGGTCCTTGCAGATCATGCAGCCTCTAAAACCAGCAACTCTCCATAAATACTGACTTAGATCAAGGATAATGTTGATAGTCAAATACGGAACACAAAGCCATTTCAATAGCAACATGATAATAATTATCAATTAATATTTATTGATGTATGACTATGTTAGATATTGTTTTACATGCTTTCTATGTTAACTTCTAATGTAGAAAACTAGAAGAGATGAATATGATATACTGAAAGTACAATGAAAATATGTGTATATATATTCAAGAAGAGATAGACTATACATAAGAAACAATATGTAATAAAAAACAGAAAAATGGTTATTAGATTAATCCATAAAGCGAAGAGTAGGAAAGACATCAACAAATATAAACCTCTTTGTTTACAAATATATATATGCATGCTTTAAGTTTTCTTTCAATGATCTTAAAACACTCCATTTGACTTTTTCTTCCAAGTTCTTTGAGAGTTGAATAGAGTTACAAATAGGTTTTCCCTTGTATAAAAAATAGTAAAAAAAAAAAAAAAAAAAAAAAAAAAGCTTATCATAAAATCACTGCCTCTTTTTAAAGCAGAAAGATTAGTCCTATAAAACTCACTCATGAGCTTTAGTTTAATATTCCCTTCAATTTATTACACTGACAAAGCAGATATTGTGTGTGTGAGTGTGCATGAGAAATTTCATCATCACAATTCAACTGGTACACTAGGTAACACTGCATAGGTAAACAGAACTTTATTAAGATCTGCTAAACAGTCACCTTTGCCAATTCAGTTATTTTACAACCATCAATTACTTGGATCTAACTCTAAGGATGTTGATGACTAAGTTTCACAGAGAAAGGACAAGGAACACAGCATCCTCATTTTTCCTCATCACAGATGCATGCTGTAGCAATACAGCACTGAAGACATTCCAAAAAAAATGGATGATTCCATATATATCAAAATTTAGCATTCTCCATGTATAATTTTAATGCCAATATACTTGTTTTGAAATATAAAATGATTCCATGGTTGCTAGAAAGACTACAATCTTCATTTATAACTTCTTTAAGTCTAGTTGGTTGTCCCACTAAAGGAAGTGTGTCCTGTGGTCTTTTGGATTCTGTAGATTTACTTTGGAAGGAAAAAAAAAAGTTCACGGTGAGAACAATAGTCCCAGACACCACAGATGGAAATTTAAATGTGGTGTGATACTGCACATCAGGAGCCAACTAAGGTAACTGTGTTGCAATCTGCGAGCTACTCTTGTGAAAAGATCCCTTGGCATTTTCTTAACAAGAGCAGAGTGTTAGTGCCAGTGTTTTGGCTTGCTTCCATTTTCCAGTGTATAAGCTCCAACCACCAATATTCTTTCTCCATTTCAAATACTAGGTGATTTTAGGGTTATATAATTCACACTAATATTTTCCTCATACACCTCAGTGATACAGCAACACAGACCATATTAGGTGTTTATGAGATTCCTCAGGCAAAACCATGTTCTCTATTCTTGAGCCACAAAAAGAATGCTATTGGATCTTTTATACCAAGATCCTGATTGTATTTTTCTCACATTATCCAGTGCTTAATCAATTTTATGAAATTGAACCAATCTTAAGACAGACACATGAATAAAAGCAAAATAGAGAAGACAAGGAGAATAAACACACACAAACCACACACATAAATATCATATCTGGCAGCACATTGGAATATTTATCTTAATTTTTTTTGCATAGGAAAATAAAATATATATAAAACATACATGTATATTTTAAAAATATAATTTACTTTGGCATCTTAACACTTTCAATTCTCTAATAATGAAAGCTAAATAAATCACTGACACAACGATTTGTTTAAATGGCATACTGGTTTCAAAAATAACACGATTTGAGGACTAAACCTGAAAGTCATATCTAAAAATTATTTTTAAATACCCATGAAAAATATCTCAAATAATTAGTAAAAGTCCATACAGGGAGGGCTTCCAGCTTCGAAATTGTCAGAACCTCGAAGTTGCCACTCTGTCCAAATTACAAAGAACTGAACAGACTGGAAAACTAACAAGTCGTCTTAGAACCATAAAAGAAGTGAGGGCACAGGGAAAAACCACTGCCTTGAAAATTGAAGAGACAAACTGGGCAAAACAGAGACTCACACTTAACCCAGGCAGAAACTCCTGAGCAGAGACATCTACAGGAAAGGTTGGCGGCACAGTAGCGGGGTGAAGGAAGGGGAGAGAAAGAAGAACTGTAATTGATGGATTACACCTCAGAGTTAAAAACTCTTATGGGGACCCAATCATAGGAAAGGGTGGCCCCACATTTTTGTGACTTTTAAAACCTCGGGGAGTTCAACCTGGCTCTCACAGTTGCTATTTGAGAGAAAATCCCTCATGCTTCCAGCAGAGGGAGGAAAAAAAGGAACCATTTTGAAATATACCTCAACATTCAGTTCCTGATAAGTTCTGCCCTCCGTAGAGTGGCTCAGTGACTTTGGCTCAGGTTATGATCCCAGGGTCCTGGGATCTGCTGCTCCCCCTGCTTGTGATTTCTGTCAAATAAATAAATAAAATCTTTAAAAAGAAAGAAAGAAACTGTTTAACCAGAATCTAACCTGTTAGGCTTCTATCACTGACTAACCTGAGCAAAGGGAAATACCCAATTCCAGCCAGTTCTAGATAGATATTTAAAGCAGTAAAATGACTTTGTATTGATAGATACTACAATGGTACATACAGGTCATGATACATTTTTTGCAAACTCACAAATGTAAAGCCTCAGAGAAAATACTAATGTGAATTATGGTCTTTGGGTGACTGTGGTATGTCAGTGAAGGTTCATCAATTATAACTAATGTACCACTCTGGTTAGAAGATGTTTAATGGGGGAGAGTATGCATGCGTAGGTAGTGGTAGGAAGCATATGATAAATCTGTATACGTTTCCTTCAATTTTGCTATGAACCTGAAACTAAAAAATAAAATCAGGTTCAAAAAAAGCTGATATAACCTCAAACTTACTTTTTAACCTTTTATTTTTGTTTAATCATTCCCTTAATTATATTATTCAGTTCTCTTTTCAAATCGGTCCAATTGTTTTTTCTCTCCCTTAATTCTACTGCTATTATTTATTTATTGAGTGTCCACTTGGTATTTAGAAATTAATGCACATAATCCCATTTAACCATTCACATTCACAGACTGAAAGAGAAATTATCATCGCCTTTTACAGGTAAGGAATCTTAGGTTTGAAAATGTTAGTTAACTTGACATTAGGGTTGGAATATAATGTTGCCCATTATGTTATAGCTTTAACCACATTATACAGTTATTAGCAATGGTAAGCTCTATCACATGAAATCCCATCAATGATTTTTTTAAACTGAATTTTTCAAAGTTTTCTGGTATTTCTCTGTAAAGCTACTCTCCTCCAAACTTCTGAGTAAGATTAATAATTTCTCCTCCTAGAATAAATAATAATAAATTCAAGTGTTTCGAAAGCTGGATAGAAGTTTCTCATTTTATTTGATTTGTTATCATTCAGTATTTCCTACCAATATTTTGGGATAATTAGGAGCTATATATAAGGGAATAAGAATATCTAGACTGCTGTTTATGAGTTAAATACCCTAGAAGAAATAGAGGATGTTATTAAATTATAATTAGGGACAAAAAGTCACCCCAATAGTATATCGCAATGGCCAAGGAACAGAGTGAAATTAAAGGAGATCAAGCCAAAGTTTGAGGACATAGATACACATACATACATATGAATACATGTAACTTAAAGATGGACAGATACTCTAGTCCTCTGGAGTGAAGAACAATTAGTGTAATTATAATTTAAAAATCTGTTTATATTTCTTTTGTAAGGGAAAATATCAAATAGGTTTTGGAAGACTCCATACTATTATGCAAAGTATCCACAAATGAAAAAGTTAACAGTCTTTTAATAAAAATGCTAGATTTGGTAAGTCATATTAGAATTTCTAAAATCATACTAGCATTAAAGATCACAAAAAAATTTTAAGTTCAAATCAACAAATAATTAGAATTGATAATATGAATACTATCAAACTATATTTTGTCTCATTTTCAATTTATTATTCTTACTGAACACACAGCCATGGCCCTCACCTGTGACAGGTATATTACACATAAGTATAATGAGGCAAATAGATTAAATAAAACTTTTGTTTAAAAGAGGGGAGGAAGCAGAAAGGAAGATGGGAGCTCAGGTAATTATAAAATAATCAGATTTAGGTTGGCTTCAACTTTTTCAGTGTTTTCATATTTTTCAGAGACCAAAAACAAACAAACAAACCCAAAAACAAATGCAAACTGAATGGCATAGTTTTGAAAATAGAGAAGCATTGTTTCGCATCCAGTCCCAAAGAACTGGAACAGTACAAACTTAAGTGGCAAAACAATCACATTTTAAAAGCCACATGCACCCTGGGTTTATTCCTTATAATGGACTGAAACTTCCTTTAGAGAAAAAAAAAGGAGGGGTGCAAACAAGAGGTCTAAAATAGGCATTTTCAGAATATTACTATAAAGACAGAGATTGCTACAATTTAACCACTGAGCTGAAATGTGAAATCCTTAAAGTGCGTTTTTAGGCGGCTGATCCTGACCTCCTACAGACCAATTAGAGCTAAATAATTGTTGTTGGTATGACAACCTCAGGGAGAAACAAAAGACTTCACTTTCTTTAAGCAAAGCCACAAAGTTGTTCTTTAGAATAGAAAATAAGCAGGGGTGGCTATAAATTGTGGTAGCTTATGAGATCACACTGATAATGACATTTTTCTTCTAATAATGTTATTAAGACCACAACGGGTCTAACGGGTCAGAGAGGGCTAACCCATGTACACCATCAATCTGTGCATTTCAGCTGCCTTTAATCTGAGAATTGATTATCAGAGGCAAATTGATTATCTCATTCATATGAATAGTCAGTAAGGCATTTAAGCATCACACCAAATCCTTATTTCTTAGGTATAGCTTTAATTTTACATCTCAGTAGAAGATATATTTAAAGCTCTGATGGCCACAATCCATAAGCATTTCATTAAAACACACACTAAACCACACATGCATACTTATAAATGGTCACTTTGGATCTATGTAAAAGCTGCTATTACTGGTTATATGGAAATGAAGGTATCTGTAGTCTTCATCACTTTAGTACAGGTATATTACTCTTGATTTTAGAGCTTTATTGAAGTATGATTGCTGTACAAGAAAGTGCACAATTGATGTAAAATTTTATGAGTTTTGACATGTATATGCACATGAAACCATCATTACAATAGAGGTAACAAACATATGCATTACCCTATTCCCCCAATTTTGTGTGCCCCAGTGTAATCCTGATTTCATTCCCTCTCTTCCACCTGCCATCTCTAGTGAACAACTTCCTTGTTCTCTTATCAGTATAGATTGCATGTTCTAGAATTTTACATAAATAGAACCACACAGTACTCCTTTCTGTCTGGTTTCTTTCACTCAGCATAACTATTTGAGATTTATCCATTTTGTCATATTCCTTTTTACTACTGAGCAGTAAACTGTTTATGAATATATCATAATTTGTTTATACATTTATACCTGTTGATGATCATTCAAATTATTCTCTGCCTTTGCATATTACAAATCAATCTGTTAAGAACATTTCTGTGCAAGTAATATATGGACATATACTAACATTTCCCTGGAGTAAATATCTACAAATGGGAATGCCTGTATCTATGGTAGGAATACAATTTAACTTTTTAGATTCCCAACTGTTTTTCTAAAGTGGTTATTGTATCTTTTACTCCCCATATCCGTGTATGAATTCAAGTCATTCCACAGCTCCACAGTCCCTGTGGTAAATCTTTTTTAATTTCAACCATCCTAGTGTGTGTGTTGGTATAGCTAATTGTAGCTAAATTTGCATTTCCTAATGACTTATGATGCGGGGTACCTTTTTGGTAAATTGTCTATGAAAATCCTTTGCCCATTTTCTAATCAAGATTGTTTACTTTTATATAATGGAGTTTTGTGGGTTCATTATGTATTCTCAACACAAGCCCTTTATCAAATATGGGTTTTGCAGATATTTTTCAAAATGTCTGATTGATCTTTTCATTTTCTCAGTGTATTTTAAAAGCTGAATATTGTAATTTTGATGGTTTCTAACTTTAATTTTTTTATCTTATGGATTGTGCTTCTGTCATCTTCTGTTAGAAATATCTGCTTAACTCAAGACAAAAGGAGTTTCTCCTGTTCTCTTTTAGCACTTTTATATTTTTAGTTCCTTCATTTAGGTGTACATTTCAATTAAACTTTTGTACACGAAATTAAGGTCGAATTTCTTCCTTTTTTATTATTGTATATTCAATTCTTGCAATACTATTTATTAACAAGATGATAGTTTCCCCATTTAATTGCCTTGGTATCTTAATCAAAAATCAATTGACTCCATGGTGTGGGCCTATTTCTGGATTCTCTACTGTGTTCTATTAATATTCTTGCCAATATCATACTGTCTAGATTACTGGAGATTTACATTAGATATTCTTATCAACAGGAATAAGCATTCCAATTTTTTCAAAGTTAGAAAAGTCAGTCATTTCGCATTTCTATGTCCCACATACCAAATAAATTTAGAACCAGTCTATCAACGTTTTTAAAAGCCTGCTATTTTTGATTTAATTAGAATTACATTGAATGTATAGATCAATTTCGGAAAAATTAACATCTTGTTAAGATTCAATATTCTAATTCATGAACATGGTATATGTGTCCATTACTTAGGTCTTATATAATTGCTCTTAGCAACGTTTTGTAGTTTTCAATGTAGAGGTAATGCCAACAAATATTTTGTCAAGTTTATCTCTAAATATTTCATTATTTTTATGCCATTGTAAAGGATGCATTTATTAAAATTATTCATTGATAGTTTATAGAATACAGTTGATTTTTGCATTTAGCTGTGTATTGAGCAATCTCAATTAATATATTTAAAATTCTAGTAATTTTTTTGGTAGATCATATATACTTTCTACACAAGTTATTATATCATCTGCAAATAAAGGTAGTTTTCATCCTTCCTTTCAACCTGTAGGGTTTTATTTCTTTTTCTCATCTTTCTTTACTAAGTTCTGACTTCTCCAGGACAGGTTGAACATAAGCTGTAAGAATACATTTTTGTCTTGTTCCTGATACTAAGGGGAAAACATGCAATGTTATATGATTCCATATGTTGTTCACTATAAATTTAACTATAACTACAGGTGACCTTTATCAAATTGAGGAAATTCTATTTCTAATTTGAGAGCTTTATCAGGAAATCAATACTGGATTTTTGACAAATGTTTTCTCTGCCTCTATTGAGATAATCCATTACTTCTTTTTTTCTTTAGTCTCAATATGGTAGGTTACATTGAGATGTGAATCATAAATAATCTTGCATTCCTGTGATAAACAGCACTTAACTGTGACGTCCTTTTTTTCTATATTGTTGGATTTGATTTGCTAAACTTAGTTAAGAATTTTTGCATCTATGTTCATGAGTGATGTTGGCCCATAGTTTGTGTTCTTACAATAATGTTTTTCTATTTCAAGTACCAGGATAATGCTACTTTTCTGGATTACTTGTAGAATGAGCTGGGAAGTACCCTGCCCCCACCTTTTTTTTGTTAAACATTTGATGTTACTTCTTCATTAAATTTGATATAAATTCACAAATTAGAGTATTAGAACATGTTCATGCCATTATCTGTCTTCTTAAACATATAAATGTTGTATTGATAACTACTTTAATGTCCTTTTCTACCAATTCTCTCCTCTGCTTCATTGTGTTTCCATTACTTGATTTTTTTCCTCATTATGGTTTACATCCTTTGCCATGAGGGGTAATTTTTGAGTTGTTTCCAGGGATTGTTTTTTTTTTTTTAACCTTATAGGGTGTTGATAGATTTTTTTTATTCTTTACTTGGGGAGAGCCCTGCGCAGATTTCCAGAGCTGTGTCTCTGCACCTCTCTCTTAATACAGCTCCCTTTTCTGTCATTCTGCTCTGCAAATTCTAACCATTTTGGCTTCCCCGCCTCTTCAATTCAGAGACTACTGGGCTCTTGTTGGTTCTCACACTCCCTGCACAGGGCTTGACACTAAGTGGGATGATCATTAGCAATAAAACTGGAACAGTCATAGAACTCACCTCAATGATTTCCATTCTCCTAGATCACCGTCCTGTACTGATTCTTGTGTCTAATGCCCAGGGTTTCATACATTTTGTTTTTTTCCAGTCATTTGGAGAGATGGTAAGCTAATTTCACTATTTTATCACAACCAACAGATATATTACCTTTAAAGATAAAATTAAGTATATTAAGACATATTCATAAGTTTCTCTAAGAGGTAAAATATATTTTCCATTCTTGTGTGTTAGCCCTATTGAATAGGGGGGAAGCTAAAACCTCTTACTGAGGAAAATAAGAAGATACTGAGGTCCAATCAGTGACATACCTACTTTCAGGTCTTAGGAGCCTGTTTAAAGACTACCTTAACATTCTCTACTAATTTCAGATTTAGTGTCTGGTTTAACCTATCTTTTATTAATATATATTTTTGACCAGATATTTAAATAGTATGCTTCTGATTGATAATTCTATTTATTCAATATCTTGTAATCACAAAATACTTCATGTGTATTATCTGGTTCAAGTCTCATAACACCCCTGTAGGTTAGAACATCTAGGTATTTGATTCTTTTTATATAGAATAAAGATATGAGATCCATAAGACATCACCAGACCACTCCTACTCCTCAAACAGCAATGACCTTTAAGAGGCAGAACAGAGACTCGAACAGGTCTTCCAACTCCTGGTTCAGAGCTCTATTTGCCTATATTTATTATGCTGACTAGTGCATTTAAATGAACCATTTGTATAAAATGTTGAACCCTGCTAATGTCAAACCTTCAGGTCATTGCATGTCCAATAGATATGGCCTAAGTCTTGGCACCCTTTATCAACTGAGTTCATTGAAATAAAAAAAGATGACAATATTAACTACTTATAATATTATCCATCTCGACCTGATTCAACTTTGCTAATACAAGTTTTTTTCATTATGCCTATTGTGATGTCCAATGTAAAAAAATTAATCAGAGTTATGTGTTGTCTCAACTTAGGAAAATACTTCGAAGATTGACGTAATTTTTTTTTTTTTTTACTTAAGTAAAAAAAAAAAAAAGAAGAAAAACCTACCTATGTCTTTTAGGTGACTTAGAGCAGGTTAATGGCAACTGGGATGTATTAGCAATACCATCCTTAATTGGTATCATAGGGGATTGACTTCTCAAGCATAATTATAGGTTGTCTTGAATCCCCAAACATTGAAACAGTCAACAAATTGCACCCATATGCTGTACAGTTCTTTTTTTCTTAAGTGTTCCCTTTGGTCACAAAGGTATAGATGCTCATAGAATACAGGTTAATAAAAAAAGAAAAATGCATCAGATGTTTCACTGTGGTATGGCATATGCTACAGGAAAAGCAGCGTATGGTTAGAACTTGAGAATTTATATTTTACGTTGTGTGACCATACAATTAGAATTCTTACTCTGGGAACTTTACAGGCATCTTTTTTAACCAGTCAACATACCAAAGACAAATGGTCAATAACAAATAACATCCATGTTTTCACCAGTAATAAAGAAAGCTGAAATTTTGTGTAATTTCTGAAATAGCTAAACAGTTTCCTTAGATAAATGCTAGTCCTCATATTTATATTCATATAAATTTGCTATAATTATTAACTATTTATAGTTAATCCTCATATGAGGATTTAAACTAGGTAGAAATTCATAAATGGACTATCTCTTCTCCTACCGACACAAATAAAAATGTAAGGAATAATCACAACTTAATTGTTTTTCTTAAAGCAATGTATTAGATTTGACCAGATACAATTAAGGAACCTCAACTTTTCCAAACAAGTACTTTGAGGAAAAGAAAACTCAGACCACACTAAGCAACAAAGTAGAAGCAGGAAGCCATTAGGAATAAGACACTTCAGAGACCTGCTCCTGCTTGCCAGCCTGGCCCCGCCCTGCCCTGCCCACCATTTCCGGTGTATTCTCATTCTCAGGGTTTCTTCCATTCTTCCTCTAAAGGTTCTTTATTGTCCTCTCTGGTTACAAAGATCTCACTGGCCTTTTGCTACTTCTTTTAATTGAACATGGTCTCATGACCTTTTCTAAGAAAAATGACCCCATTCTTCTTTCACACCACCATCTTTTAAGTTTTAAGGGCTGTATGCAGAAAAAGTATAAGGTAGTAATGCAAAAATAACCAACAAAAGCACACATAAATCTGCATAACCCTTCAGAAGTCTCCATTTCCTGGATATCTGGTATCTTTATTAGTTGGAGGAAAATGTAAAATTTAAGATTTGGATGTCACTATGGCTAGGAAAGCTGTGGACCAAATAAGACACCATAACATGTAGGATATATCAAAATTTCCTTGAAGTCCTTAGTGGGATGTTTTAGTTGACTGAAATTTTATATTTCTTTCTAAAATGTATTGGCTCCTTTAAATTATTGACACAATATTTACAGGGTAATGCTTAAGACTAAAGCACCAAACTACAGTGTTATATATTTCACATGAATGAACATATTAACTATTTCAATTTGAAATAAAAGCACTGAAACTGCATGCTTAATAACAAGGATCATGTCTGCTGCCAATCTCTGGGTAACTTTGTATGTTTTCATGTTAGTGTATGCTAGGTCTTGTTTTATCCATTACACATGTGTGTAGGGCACAACTTGTTTCCAATCAGGTTGAAGCAGCTGCTGCTGGTTCTCGACAGTTTATAGATACAGATACTTCCATGTTGACTTCCTAAGCAAAAGCGTATGAACATTGAAATTTCTCCCAAAGCTTCTCTCATGGCGTAACTATTGTAGGTACATTAAAGTAAGACTTGGGGGAAGCAAGGCCTCAAATCCTTTCTGAATGGTACCCAAGTACTAAATTAACAGTAGGCAGGAAAACAGAATTCTGTATCAAATGCCTTCTACTACTTTTGACCTAAGAATGGCTTCTCGTAATAGTTTTTGACATTATCCCTCTGGTAGTCAAGTCATAAGGTCCTCTCAAGAATTTTTCATTTCTTCTCCTTCAAAACATAAGACAGGAGCATTTATTTGCCATGTTTGTGGCTACACAATATTGTGTGGTTTTCTCTGGCTAAGGAAATGTGAAGGGAAGTGATGCATACCACTTCCAGAAAGAAACTTTACGAGCTATGGAGTAATTTACCTTATTCCTTTTATATGCCTCAAAAGTCATCGAAATAGGTTTTGAAATAAAGCTTCCATCCACTCGGTCTTGGAGTTAACTATGATAAACAGATTCTCCAACTAACTGGAAGGTTGTTGCTTTACCCTGTTGAACATATAGTGTGAGTGAGAAATAATCCTCATTTATTTTGTTTAAACCATTAAGATTTTGAGATTTACAAACTGTTATCATAGCATCATCTGGACTACCAATACCAACAGCATGACCTCACATACTCCCTCAAGAACATCCACAAACAAAATGGAAAAAACTGTATCAAAAACAAAGATTTCAATAGAAGATTAAATTGTAAACTCAAAGAATACCTTGGTTTAATACGTAAAGCAAAACTATTTCAGAAGTAGGAAAACTACTTTTAAAAACAATTCTTGGGACACCTGGGTGGCTCAGCGGTTAAGCATCTGCCTTTGGCTCAGGGTATGATCCCGGGGTCCTGGGATCGAGTCTCATATCAGGCTCCCTGCATGGAGCCTGCTTCTCCCTCTGTCTGTGTCTCTGCCTTTCTCTGTGTCTCTCATGAATATATAAAAATCCTAAAAAAAGAAAAAAAAATCTTTTTGGGGGGCGGGAAAAAAGCATGTGTGTTTAATTGTTTTATTTGTGAGCTCCTGGCACTTAAAAAATTTTAATTTCTTACTAATGACACTAAATGCTGAAACCTACCTACTTCATAATTTTAATTCTGGGTCTATTTACATTTATCTTAAACCAAGAATCAGACTTAAAAACAAAGAAAATTAAATAAATGTGCACAGTGCAAAAAACTAAAATACTATTCAGGAAGTGTTTCTCCACAAAGAATCCTAACATATTATAAATATTCTACTGACCTGTCTCATGCCTTTGACAATGTCAAAACAACACTTGGACAGAGTCTCCTCTGCCAGCCACAGAAATTGTCTATTAGTCCAATAGTGGCTACTAGCACTACTAGGTACTAATGACAAATCAGTCCCTTAATTCCCCAGAATTGAGGCTATTTCTTCAAAGTTGACACCTTTTATATATTTAACATTCTGAGTTTTGAAATATTATAGCAAATGCTATCTCAATTTAGCTACTCTGTGACACATAAGTACATTTAAAAACATTATTAGAATAACAAATCAAGAGCAAGAGGTCTGTAAAGCAAAGCTATCAAATGCCTCTAGTGACATGGCCTTCAGAATACACACGCCTTACACCTACTTTTAGTTGTATAGGGAAAAGGTAGGAAAGATTTTTATAGGCACTGATGATAATTTAACTATTCTTGTTGTTAATGGAGTGTTGCAGGTAGATTCTATCAGTAACAGAGATGATTTTCAAATATCATATTCATCCATTGCTCCCCATGATTTAATCTGTACCTCTTCAGAAGCCACTGCATGGTTGTGAAATACATTCTGACCCTGATGCATGACAGTCCTTAAAGCTCCCTCTGCCCATTTTAGTGAGGACATGATTTTGATCCTCTGGATAATCCTAAGTAATGCTTCCAATTGATAACACATTTTTTTCTTGCAATCTCCCAGAGTAGACTGTTGCAAAACTTTCTTTTCTACCTTTAGAACTTAAACAAGTAAAACTTCTTCTGTCATGTTCTTTTCATTAGTGAATTTAATTTACAGCAACATCAAACCGCTGTAGGAGCAGACATTAGTCAGAGTATGTTCAAAAGTTTTTCCAAAATGTATATCGATAGCTATCATGCCCAAGGAAAGAATTAAGGCCTGATTCTATAGGTAAATTATATAAGTACTATGCTGAAATCTGAAGGGAATGTTAGTTTTAATGAAATGCAAAAAAATCATGATATAGAATATAGTTATAAAATTCTGTGAGTTCAAAGTCTTATTTGTAAATCAAGGATTGAACTTGATTATCATATCTTTGCCAAATATTCTAGATTTGGTAAAAAGCCCTATCTTATTATAATTTCTTTTAATGTGATTTCTAATAATTTAAACAGTGTAACATCATACATAATACATGTCAATATACTGTGCCAATATAGGATGTGATATAGCTATACTCCTCTTTTATATTTAAGATGTATGAACTCAATACATCCTGTTAACCAATGCAGCCAGGAAGACATTTGTGAAGAAAACTTAACTCAGTACTCTCTCTCACCAAAAAAAAAAAAAAGAGAGAAAGAAAGAAAGAAAGAAAGAAAAAAGGAGAAGAAGAAAAATAAAGAAAGAAAAGAATAATATCTGGGAGGGGGTTGATTTGAGAACATTACCAAATTGATCATTTTCAATATAGCTACTTAGTAGGAAAAATCCTATCAAGAGAGAAACATGGATTTTATAATAAATGTGTGAAAAGGCCCATATGAAGATATATTAGCATACCTCTTGTTTACTTTTAAATAAAATAATAATGATGATAATGATAATAATAGAAAGAGGCTTCTAATTTTTTTTAGGGACTTATAGTGCCTCTGGGGGAGAAAACCCCAAAACATCATAATCAAAATTTTAATGAGACTTCAAACCTTCGAGATGTTGTCAAAGAAACTGCTCCCTATCCTCACTTTTAAAAAGGAAATGAGAAATGTGAAAGCTTAGGGGGAAAAAAAAAAAAAACAGAGGCTGGCAGGAAGAAATTCCATCTTGTTGGGTCTCTGAAACAGCGGAGGACTGAACACTTGTAAACACGGTACCTTGAGCAATAGTTGCCTTATGGCTTGTAGTTTGAGGCCAAGAATAGCATGATAAACTTAGAATGTGTTTATCTCTTGGCAGCCTCATTTTACTTACAAGCTGGGAGGGACAAAGACCAACAATTTTCCACCTACAAAGTGCATCTAAACTGGCAGGCAGCTCAGTGAGTAAGTCTACTTGAACCTCCAGATCACAGCTACTCTCAAAGACAGATGGACAGTTTTGGAAAGGGGGATGATTCAGCCAATATCTCAAGGCATTTGCGGTTATGATGTCCTGTAGTGGGGGTGTGGGTGGGGGGAGGCTTTAATTTGGAGACTTCACATACGTTTAGTGCTATTTTAAGAGACAAACCGTACGTGTGCAAATTTTTATAATTCTATGTTCATTGCTAGTTGAAAACAGGTAGGAAGGTGGCAGCATTTTGAGAACCTGTGTTTTCTCTCTGAGACAGAGAAAGCTAAACAATTTTCCCAAATACTGCTTTATTGTTATTTTTTGCTTCTTTTTTTTTAACAATAAAGCATCATATCTGTTTAATTCAATGGCTCAATGTCAATTGTTTGATGGTTCATTATAAACCCATGCAGAATTTTATATTTTCAAATTGCTTAATTAAAGAATATCATTAATTATATGAAGTATGGTTGGAAAAGAAGAGCATGGATGCTATAATTTGGAAAACCAAGCAGAGGAACTTCTTTTCTTGTTACAAGGTTGAAGCTGGGTTATGGGTGTAGTAGGCGTGTTATGTTTCAAATTATGGAAACATTTTGAGATCATAAAACAAACTCTTTTTTTAACCTGCTGGATTCATATTTTTTGCTTTCAATACAATCTTCTTCTGCTTCAACACACAGCTGAATACCCAAGATTATTCTGAATCCTTGGAAAGTGCAGGTAAAATCTTCTGGTACTAGGACAGCTCATTTTAAGGATACAGTATGGTTCTGATTTCATATGTTAATGGTTTATATTATCAGAAGAAATTAAAAAAATGATCCTGTCCCTTTTCATAAAACACTCCCTGATCAAGCAGAAAGTACAAAATAATTTCAGAATGGAAATTAAATATGATCAAGTATTTATTCAACTCAAGAATTTTTCAAAATCTGTTTCAGTAAAATCAAATAAAATGATTTTTATAATTCTTAAAATAAGTTGGTAAAAAGTAGATTTATGAAGAGAAAAAGGAATGGTCAAAGCAATAAATACTTTGAAGTGTTAGAAGTAGATTCTAAGTAGTTTGGTGAATGACTCATCATGATTTCTTCCCGACAGTGGCAAATTAACATATTTTACACCCAGAGCAAAATTAATGCAGTTGAGTCTGCCAAATTCCAATTCCTTTGCCTTACCACATGTCCAGAATAATTGTTTCAAAAAAGAGTTTCCTGTGGACCTCCATCATAAGCTTATGCTGGAGTTTAAGTCCTGACAAGAAGGCATATTTATTTTTGAAGCTTGCACCCTACAACCCTTACTGAAGAGACCTAGCCCAATCCAGGCCAGAGTTAACTATTTTTTTGCCTTATATTGCACATCCTGAGTACTTCACTTGTTCTGTCTGAATTATACTACTACATGGAAAACTAAACTAACTTGATTAAATATTTTCTAACAGTAAATTTCCACTTTTTATAAACGTGTAATTGGCAAAATGTCAGTTTAAGGAACTGAATTTTCTCTTGAGGACAACTTTATACCTTCTTTAAATTTTACAAGTTTCTTAAAGCTTCAATTTGGATTAATAACTGGCAACATGACTGGACACATAGGATCTTGCTGAATCCATTGCAACTGAGAATCAGAATTGACATAAAGCCTCCTTGCTATTAAAGGTGAATCAGTCCGACCCAGAAAGTAACTGTGTTTAATTGAAATTTGTCATTCTCATTGTCAAATCATTATTCTTTCAGTACTAGTGTTTAAAGTACTATCATATATATTTCATAGAGTCAGAACTGTATGCTTTCTGGAAGAATTAGGAAAGGTACTTCTGTGTCATTTGATTCTCAGAGCACTCTCAGACTTTTCTTTCCTACCTCCACATTCAAATACTAGAGAAGTTACAGCCCAATATAAACAGTACTATATCCCCAAAGGAGAAAACTATTCAAAATGAGTGAAAAACCAAGGGAAAAATACGAGGCAAGGTAATTCTAAAAAAAAAAAAAAAATTCTCAAAATATTTGTCAACAGCAAAAATGTCAGAATTGGAATACAAATAATTCAGCCCCCATCCAGATGTTCCAGATGCCAGAATGTAATCTCATAAAGGAAGGAATGTTGGTGATGATGCCTATGACAACACAGCCCTTGAGAATGTACATTTTAATGGAGAGAAATAAAAATTCAGAATTTCAGTAAAATGGGATCAGAATAGGGACTAAGTGCTTCCCTGCTTTGAAAAGGAGATGGTGCACACAGATGCGGTCATGGCCACTACACATTGAGAGCAAGGAGAAAACGTTGCCCATATTCTGAGAACATGCAGTTCTATCCAGGGAAAGAATGTAAGAATGTGAAAAATGAGACAGTGCATTATCAAGACAATAATCCCATAAGGATCCTGACCTCTTAGCAAAAGCGAACTTCTTTTATTCACCAAAAACCTAAAGTAATTTGTTGTTTCTGGGTTTTATTGTCATAACCTGGCATAAGCACAGGAGCTTTGAAAAGTCTGAAAACATAGAAAGAAAAAGTTTCTTTTCTCTTCTATGCCAGGGAAGACATTCTGCCAACTACCTCTTAACTTAAAAGGGAGAATCCAATCCAATGCGACTAAGTGAGATGACGGGAATGTAAAACACCACTGTCCAGTACAAACAGCCAGAGAACACTTTCCATTTAAAACCATCTTGCTGCTGAACAAACACAGCTAACTCCCTTGAAGATTATTTTAGCCATCGTTGCCTCTGCACAAAGATTCCTCATGTTACTTTGAGATCATCCTTTCATTACACTGAGAACAGGCCATCTCTATTTGAGTGTGATGAAGAACTTAAGCCACTGAGGCAGTCTGAAAGTCTGGCTCTGGACCATGTCTTTGGAAGGACGTTCCAATGTTTACCAATGCTTTTCCTTGGCTGCGCAGTACCTGCACCTGTGTGTTATGCTAAGAAAATATTTCTGTCCTGAGGAATATTTAAACTGCTTAAATTCAAAACACAGAAGACAACTCTAACTCTGTGTTAAGGACCTACTTATTCTACCTTTGTAGAGAATTCCAATTCAATTTTAGCTTCTTCCTACACACTTTTCCCATATTTTCTTCCTCTATTAGCCTCTATTTTGGCTAATTCCTTGCCCAGGATTTCCACTGGATTAGCCAATGGAAAAAGTGGTAAAGAAATCCAAGTATTTCATATAGAAATGTATTCCTTTTCCCACTATGCAAAATAACCAAATAATAAAGCAATCCCAGTTTTTAATCTTAGCAGTTTTGATTCCTAGTATTAATTACATTCAGGACTTTTGTCTGGATCCCATTTTTTTTTTAATCAGGTCAATCCCTGAAAGTCTATTCAGTACAAGAAAATCCATTGAAAGTTAATTTATTGAAGACTAATGTACTTTTATCTGCTAAACTTTAAAAAATAAATTACAAGAGTCCCTACTGGATAAGACCGTTGCACCATCTTTTCAAGATTCTGGTAAAGTCTTAGTTGACCACTTTTCAATTTGTCTTCACCACAGCATCATAAGGAATGCTCAATTTCTCTCTGCCCCAAGGGAAAAATAAGTCCATCAGAATGTTTTCATGAAAATACATTTACATGTTCATTAAAAACGTAGTTTTGAATAGTTCCTTGAAAATATTTTTTCGAAGTTTTTATTTAAATTCTAGTTAACATGTAGTATTGGTTTCAGGAGTAGGCTTTAGTGATTCATCACTTACATATAACATCTAGGGCTCATCACAGCAAATGCCCTCCTTAATACTCAACACCTATTTAGCCCATCATCCCAGTCACCTCCCCTTCAGCAAACCTCAGTCTGTTCTCTACAGTTAAGAGTCTCTTATGGTTTGTCTCTCTTTATCTTATTTTATTTTTCTTTCCCTTCCCCTATGTTCATCTGCTTTATTACTTAAATTCCACATATGAGTGAAATCATGCAGTATTTGTCTTTCTCTGACTTATTTCACTTAGCATAATAAACTCTAGTTCCATCCACATCATTGTAAATATTCTTTTTGATGGTTAATATTTCATTATATATATTTATACACACACACACACACACACCACATCTTCTTTATCCAATCAGTACATGGATACTTGGGCTAGAATATATTCTTAAATACATATTTTATATACAATCTCATAAATATCTTCTTGTGAGCCAGATTTCCCCTCTCTCTGCTCTAACTTCTTTATTTCATCTTATTACTTCAGTCTCCTATTTTAATACACATCAATCTCCCCATCCATGCCTCACCCTTAATCCCCCTCCAATTTGTCCCTAGGTTGGGTGACCAAACATCCTGTCCCAGAACATTCCTGGTTTTTCACTTGAGTTAGTAAAATAACAATTGTTAAATATTTTTATGCCTCCTTTTCCTCTCAAGTGAATATTGGTTGAACAATATGCGGTTTCTCTCTCAAATCTTCCTATCATCTCCCATCTGGAATTTGTTGTGTGATAACAGTCCGAGCTCCCATCAGGCAATCTCTGCGTTTTATCTCACTTCCTTCCAGACAGCAACAAGTTGTCGAGGAGAGATAAAACCGAAATTACTAAAAACAAAATGAAAACAAATGAGAAAACAAAATGAAAACTGTCAAATAAAACTTTGCAGGAAATCCAGTGGTCAGTAAAGCTGTCCCATGCAGTAAAACCTACTATAGATTTGTTCAAGATAGTTAAAAGAAACAAGTAAATGTTGATGATTAGATTTGTATCAAATTGACCTTCGGAAAACTGACTTCCAAGAAATGAATCTGGACCTGGATAAGGAGAAGTGGAAAGGGAAGAAAGGGCAGTCTGCATAAGTTCCTAGGATAGCTGGGATATGCTCCTCCAGCAAACTTTTTTCACTATCCAAGTTAAGAGTCAGTGCTTTAAAAGCTTCCAATCAAATATGCACAAGGGATATAATGTAAACTCATGCAATCTAAGATATCTGTATTTACTGAATGCTTATTTTGTGACTGAAACTATGCTATGCAGTTATCTCATTTAATATTCAAAGTAATCCTGCCAATTAGACATGTTTGTGAAGTATCGCGTAAAGTATTGTGTAAAGAAGTTTTGTCATTTATGCAGAGTGGTAGGCACATCTAGTATGTGATGAAGATAAAGGAACACAGTACTGCTGAACTCTGTAGCTGATGCCCATACACGTTATGCAAGGAAAATCTGGGGGAGTAGGATGCAACCTAAGATAGCTATTTACAATAATATGTATGTATGAAGGATATATGATAAGTAAGTATGATATGTAAGAGCTTTAGCATTCATTTACTGATGAAAGAAATACAAGGCTTTCAGGGAATCTTCATGGAAGTAGTAAAGTAGTTTTGGCTAGAATAACATTTTTGGTACTTCAAAAAGAGGAAGAGAGGCAAGGAAGAGTAAGCATTTCTTCATTGCCATGATGCTAATTAAAATATATAAAGCTCTTAGCACAATGTCTGGCATATTTTAAATGCTAAAATATATTGTAATTTAAATGATGTTTAAATAATAGTTTAATATATTAATGTTAGTAACATCAAACACCAAAATACATTATTTGACATGATATGAGCCAGTAGGAAACATAACTAAGGTGGTAGGCATTTCCAAAATCAATGCAGTTTTACCAAAATTTATCAGTATAGTTTTGACAAAGTTAAACCTCTTTGTTTCCACAGGAATCAGGCTTATAGGCTTCAGCTCTTCCAGATGTGAAAAGGTATATACTGATTGAAAGTGTTGTGACAAGTATTTTCCCATGTGATTTGCATGTTTTCAAACTCCTAAAGTACATGAATGTGTTTGTAGACACATGCTTATGTAAGTGTTAAAGCAACTTTCATATTCAGAATCAAGTTATCCGGGGACAGGGAAAATAATCTTATCACTACAGGTTGACCTCTACAGTAAGTTAAAAAAGAGAAAAAAAGGGAGGATTAAAATTACCAGAAACATTAAAAACAAACAAAACAAGCTTGAATTTAGATCATAATTTTTGAAGATTTTCAAAACCTATTGGGGAATTAAAGAGCTATCAAGTTTTGTCAAAACTGGAAAACTCAGTAAAATATTTTGGAAAAAGCCTTTTTCACAAAAATATCACACACCCTGCATATAATTGTTTAAAAGCAGAAATATGATGAAATTTCTACTCAAGTTTCCTTATTATTATAGACTCTGGCTTTACCCATGCAGAGAAACACACTTATCCCCTTTTAGGTAGGAGTAAATATTTTCCATTAATGACCTAAAAAATTCATGTGTTTAATGTTAATATTTCTGACTCTTATATAACATTGATTTTCCTGCCCATTAATGCAATAAAATAACCTGTTTTTAAAACTCTAAAATTTCTCTTTAAACATCAAATGGCTCTAAATATCATTATTTTGAGGATTTCATTTGAATGAATCATAAACATATGGATGAGCTTTCACTGAATGACAATGATTTTAAAAGTTAATGCAAAATGTTTTTGGTATAAAACAGCTCAGCTGGAGCTCATCAAAAATGTTTGAAAAAATACTGATTCTGTATTGTTCAATATTATAAATATGGTTGGGTGTGTCCCAAAATTGAGAGAATTCTTTTCCAGTTTTTTTAAGTATCAAGAATAATCTCAAAATTTAACTGTGTTAAGCATATTTTTATATTCAATATTTCTCTTGCACCTTTAAATTACTACATTTAAAAATCAACTAAATAGATTTTATTTTTAACTTAAATTTAATTACTATAGCTACATTATTCACATAATAAATAGTATGTATTGATCTTCCCCAAAAGATTTACAGAAATGACTACATATTTAATGCAGAAAACTTTAAAAAGTACAGAAGAGTTATCTTCAATTTTATGGACATTTTATAGCTTTGGGAATACAGGACTTCCACCTCCTTGAGTTAAGTTTATTCTCAGCTGTTTTATTATTTTTGGTGCAATTATAATTGGGATTGTTTTCTTAATTTCGCTTGCAGTGACTTCATTATTAGTGTAAGCAAATGCACTATTACGTTAATTTTGTATCCTGTGACTTTACTGAATTCATTTAAGATATTCTATGCTCATTACTCAAAGAGCCAATCCTGTTAAAATGTCCATACTACCCAAAGCAATCTATGGAATTAATGCAATTACTATGAAATGACCTACATTATTTTTCAGATAACTAGAACAAATAACCTTAAAATCTCAGAAGACCCCAAATAGCCAAAGCAATCTTGAAAGAAAGAAGAAAGAAAGAAAGAAAGAAAGAAAGAAAGAAAGAAAGAAAGAAAGAAAAGAAAGAAAAGAAAGAAAGAAAGAAAAAAGAAAGATGGAGGTATCACAATCCCAGATTTCAAGATATACTACAAAGTTCCAGTCATCAAAACAGTATGGTATATATACAAAAATTACAACATAAATTAATGGAACATAATAGATGGCCCAGAAATAAAACTACAAATACATGATCAAATAATCTAGGATGGTCAAATAAGGAGAGAAGAACATACAATGGGGAAAAACATAATCCCCGTAATAAATGGCGCTATGAAAACTGGACAGCTATGTGCAAATGAATGACACCGGGCTGCTTCCTTACACCATACACAAAACTAAATTCAAAATGGATGAAAGACTTAAATGTGAGACCTGAAACCATAAAAAACCCTAGAAAACAACATAAGCAGTAAGTTTGTTGACATTGGCCATAGAAATATTCTGGTTGATAGGTCTTCTCAGGCAAGGTAAACAAAAGCAAAATTAAACTATTGGGGCTACACCAAAATAAAAAGGTGTTGGGCAGCAAAGGAAACCATCAACAAAACATAAAGACAACCCATCAAAAGGGACAAGACATTTGCAAATGGTATATCCAGTAAGGGGTTATCAACCAAAATATATAAAGAATTATACAACTCAACACCAAAAAAAAAAAAAAAAAAAAAACCAAATAACCTTATTTAAAAAAAAAACATGGACAGGGGACCTGAATAGCCATCTCCCCAAAGAAGACATCAGATGGCCAAAAGACACAGGAAAAGATGCTCAGCCTCACTAATCATTAGGAAAATGCTAATCAAAACCACAATGAAATAACACCATAGACCTGTCAGATGGCTAAAAATAAAAAAACATACAAAACAAGTATTGATGAAGATGTGGAGAAAAGGGAAACTTTGTGCATAGTTGGTGGGAGTACAAATTGGTACAACCACTGTGGGAAAATAGCATGGAGGTTCATCAAAAAATTAAAAATATAATTATCGTATGATCCAGTAATTCCACTACTGGTATTTGTCCAAAGAAAACAAAAAACACTAATTGAAAAAGCACACCCTATGTTTATTACAGCATTATTTACACAGCCAAGATATGGAAGCAGCACAAGGGTCCATCTACAGATGAATGGATAAAGATGTGGATATATACACAATACAATATTACTCAGCCGTAAAAAGGATTGACATATTGCCATATGCAACAACATGGATGGATCACAGAGTATAACACTAAGCGAAAGTCTGAGGAAGACAAATGCCATACGATTTCACTTAATGGCTTGCCTGCAACAACTCTGTGGAGTCTGTCTCCCCAGTGGTGTGCCACAATGAAGACTCCTTAGTTTTTTTTTTTGTTTGTTTGTTTGTTTTTGTTTTTTTTTTTTTTTAAATTTTATTTATTTATTTATGATAGTCACACAGAGAGAGAGAGAGGCAGAGACACAGGCAGAGGAAGAAGCAGGCTCCATGCAGGGAGCCCGACGTGGGATTCGATCCCGGGTCTCCAGGATCGCGCCCTGGGCCAAAGGCAGGTGCCAAACCGCTGCGCCACCCAGGGATCCCCTTAGTTTTTTTTTAATTGAGTGTTTTTATTCTTAAGTCTGGTATCACTTACCAAAAACCCAGGTTAGGATTCATGTTTGTGAGGGAGATAAAAAGCTAGTGGTTCATGGGGTACAAGGGTTTTTGGGAAGTGGCAATATTCTATTTATTGACCAGAGGGGTGGTTCTGAGTTTTAATTTTGTAATAAATCATGAAGTTATACCACTTTGTATAATTTTCTGCATGTTTACTTATTTTAAAATAAAAAGGTTATATTCATGATCTTGATTTTAGTAATGGTATATGGCATTGGTATATATATATGGCATTGGTGTATATATATATTGCAAAACTTAGCAAGTTATACACTTGATATATGTGCAGCTTAATGTATATCAATTATTAAGTAATGCAATGTGAATTTAAAAGCTGTAAAAAAAAATAAGAGCTTATGATGCATTATTTCTTTAAAAGGAATCAGCACCATGCATTGGGTGATAATCATAAGATTATTCAACCTCAAGAAATAAACTGCCAGTCCTCAAAATAGACTTTATTTCTCTATCCAGTATATGCTTTACTTTGTAGCAAGTATGAAAACTTGAACTGCACCTGGGAAGGCAGGGGTATGCAATATTTTTTTAAAGACTTGATTAACACCTGCTTAAATATTTTCTCCCAATCTTTAATTAAACAGTTAAGGTAGGACTTCATTTCTAGATACACAATCAGACTGACTCTGAGTAATACTCTACAGCTGTTAATTTCCCTTTCCAAAGAGAGTTAAACATCAAAGATTCTTCACTTTCCAAAAACAGTGATGTTCACTTTCTAAAAGAAGCAAAAACCTCAGCATAAAAAATACATGCAAATAGAGAAAACAATTCCAAACATTTTTTAATTCTGAAAATTACAAATACACATTTTTTTTTCTCTAATTCCAGGAGATCATGTAAAGATTCCAAAATAAAATTTAGCCCAATAAAATGAAAAGTTGAGATTTCTCCAAGCATATCAACTATTGATACTACTTTAGAATATATAGCTTCAACATACAAAATAGTAACATTAATAAATTGCAAAATTCTAGTCAAGCCATCAGTAAGGTGAATATTTTATTTTAACTCAATTACCTTCAGTATCACCCAGGTTCTTGAAAGCCAAGCGAAAAGGTATACAGAAAGCATTTATATTCTAAGTTTGTAGTACTTAAATCGATGTTTATAAAATAGTCAAAGCCAGGGGTGCCTGGGAGGCTCAGTAGGTTAAGTGTCTGCCTTCAACTCAGGTCAAGATCTCAGGGCCCTGGGATGGAGCCCACATCCATCCAGCTCTCTACTCAGCAGGGAGTTTGCTTCTCTCTCTCCTCTCTCTACAGCTCCCCTCCACTCCAGTCGTGTTCTCTCTCCCTGATAAATATAATTTTAAAATAGTCAAGGCCAACTATTTTCATAAGCATAGTATCAAACTTCTTGTCCTATTTTCTGAGTTGCAGAATTTTATAGCTTTTTCAACGCTTTGACCAACTCATTTTGTTTTTAAATATCGTATTGTAGTTAGTAAAGAGAAAGAACCAAAGGGAAGGAGGGTGAAAAAGGACAGGTGTGGGGGAAGCAGGAAGGGAAGCAGGTGGAGGAAGGACAGAGAGGGAGAAGGGAGAGAGAGAGACTAAGAGCACCTATGTGATGTCATCATCATACTATCGCACCAGTATTAAGGGTAAACGCCAAGTTTATTTAGTTCAGGGAATAACTCCTTGCTGGTAATTTCCAAAGCATAGTAGTGTGACCACGAGCAATTCTATGTCCTTGTGTATGTGTAGATTATCACTTGGGAAGGAAGAGTAAGACTCAAGAGAATGCTTTCATTAATGAGGTGGCCAAGACCTCTGTTCTGAAGTCAGACTGTGTTTGAGCTGTGGCTCCCGTATACGTGCTATGTGACCTCGACAAGTCACTTTGTCACTCTGTGCATTCTTCCTCTCATGTGTAAAATAAAAATATTAATCAGGCATACTTCACAGGATGGTTGGGGAATTATGGATGTTCACATATTGAAAAAGTTCAGAATATTGTTTGACATATGTTCTATGTAAATGTTTGGTATTATTCTTTTTACTACTATCTCTGTCTTTTTTTTTTCTTTTTTTGGTGCTTAACAAGAATTTGGTGTGTAAAAAGCCCTGTATTTATCTTGCATATTCCTTAACTTGAAAACATCATCTCCCCTACCCACCACTGTTAAATTCCTATATAATTCCAAGGAGCTTTACCATAATATAATTTTTAAGGAGTTACCCTAACAAATTGCAATTTGCTCCATTATGGTATCCAAAATGCATTCATGAATCCAGATCCAAATAATAGACCTGAATTCTTCCAAAGGAAAGGATCTTATAATGTTTAGAATTTTAAAAAGTGAATCACAGAAGAGTTCAGAAATTTATCTAATCTTGGATCATAGGTCTTTAAGATTTTCTAAAACAAATTAATTCCATCCTAAAACTTATTAATATAAATATCCTTCATTAAAATACTTTTTAGTGAATCCCCAGTGACATAATGAATTTCCATAACACCATGTCATATATTATCAATATAATGACCATCTAGCCAAATTTTGAGTTATAAATATAACGCTTCAGTGAAGAGTGTGGAATGACAGAAGTCTAGAGCAGTCATGGAATAGGTGGAACTATTTGTTTATTGTTCCTTTATGTTAACTTCGGTATTACTCTTCAGAAATCTGTGAAAACAAAGCTTAAGAAAGGCCAATATTTTGGGGAATAATAAAATATTAATAAAAAGTGTATATTAAGCAAAGTAAGAATGGCTGAGTTAAGGAGAGTATTAATCATATCAAAATGTGTCTGATTACGTCAGTGAAGAATGTATACAACTTCAGTGGATATTTTCAGTATCTTACCAAGATCCACTTAGGGACAGACATACCCATCCCAGCTACTACGAGTGTTGGCTATGAATGGTTTGTGAATGCCCTGTTCTCTGACAGCCAGCCCTACCATTTGAGAGCTACTTCACCAAGAAGGTATCCTCTCACCTGGCATAGCTTCAATCCTTTACTTAGGCTTTGCCTATAGAGAATCTAAGAGACCAATCATTTTCATTTCCTCCTCAAAATTGATCAAGAGGAAGTAAGTCTGGGATTTAAGTTAGAAGCAGGATTATTTAAATTGTCAGTTCCTACAAAAGTAGAGCATCATTTTTCTCATTATTATTTCAATAGGAATAACATAGTTTTTGTAGTTTTGGAACACACAAACTACACAGCCTTGAATGGAGGTGTGCCTGTGCATAACTGTGTATATCTGTTCGCACGTATATATAATTTCTGAATCACAATTGTGATTCTCACACACACACCTGGCATTTTGGTATGTGGTGAACTGATTGAAATCAACACATTTCAAAGTAAAAATCCAGAAGAAAATGGACTCAAAGTTTATCAGCATTATTTCAAACTTCCTTTCAAAAAGTTAATTTTCTATGATTGCTATTCTTGACGGATCCAAGAATTCTGTAAGTTGGATAGAATAAATTATGTCTTTGTTACTTAACAAATACACCTGAATAAATGTAGGCCCAGGACTTGCAACATATTCACAGATAGTTTATAGGTCTCAAGTCAATTATCTACAGGGCTAAACTGAATATTGCAGTTCTTTTCAGAATTTAAAATAAATTTGAACATTAAATAGAACTTTCCTCTTACTACAGTATCTGCTGAACTGTCAGGAAGAGACATAGTCTTAATCTGCATAGTTATAATTCTCAAGGAGTTTGATATTGTTGACATTTTCAAAGATCTATGATTATTTAGGAGTTAAATTATGCATTGATCCCTGTATAGATCAACTCTCCCTCAGGTTAATAAGGACAACAGAATACATATTAGAAGAAGCAAATGCTGATCATGTTTCTTTGACACATCAAAGGATAAGAAATGCTATGCTTTCATCAATAGAACCTCTCTTACCTGCACTTATCTCACCGCCCACAGGATTTTAGTGAGTATGGCATATGGTCCTATTGTTATACCCTTGCCAGTCGGGCAAGTGGGGACTGATAGAATTCCTTAAGGCAGTTAGGCCTGTAGGACCTGAGAGCAGAAAATAAACAGGGTGAGTGAAGCCATTTCCCCCTGGCTGAACCAGCATTCACTTCATGTCTCTTTTCTCTCAACTCACTATAGAGTGTTGTGCGTGTATGCGAAAGGAATTACTGGATATTCAGAATGTTCTGATTTTACTTATTTTTAGTCCAACCTACAATTGGACAATATCTAGTACTTTTTTCAAACTGAGGTTGCACTGTTTAGTAAAGATCTGCTTTTTTTTTTAAGATTTTATTTGAAAGAGAGAGCATGAGGGCCAGACAGGGGGCAAAGAGAGAAGCTGATTCCCCGCTGAGCAGGGTGCTTCCCAAAATTTTCTAGTTTCATAAGAAGTATGTTTTATAGATATGGTTGCCAGGATGATGTTCCTTTTAATACGATTTTATGATATTCCTTTAATTTTTCTTAAGACTTTATTTATTCATGAGCTTGAGAGAGCGGGGATAGGGAAAGAAAGAGAGAGAGAGAGAGGCAGAGACACAGGCAGAGGGAGAAGCAGGCTCCATGCAGCGAGTCTGACGTGGGACTCGATCCGGGGTCTCCAGGATCATGCCCTGGGCTGAAATTGGCGCTAAACCGCTGAGCCACCCAGGCTGCCCTATAATATTCCTTTTAAATCCATTCCTTTTAATTCCTTTTATAGTTTTTATTCATTCATCATTGTAGTCTAAAATAGATATTTCCATATATAAGATTTTCAAATATTTTGTTGTTCTTGACTTTACCTACCCATCCATTCAGGTACTCACTGCGTACCTTCTTCAGCTTCTTCAGTTGTATGGGGGTTTAATAGGCACCATCCAGGTGGCCAGCAAGCTCTTTTCGGCCATGGATATGTTGGACTGAATTGAGAATCTTTTAGTTAGTTGGTTCTTGCACATTCCCAATCCACTCAATATAAGATTGACAAAAATTTCCATAGAAATTTCTGTTGTGGTTCTCAATAGGTTTATGCTTCTCTATGTGCCAAAAATCCACTTTTCAAAGCCCATATTCTTTCTGCCCAATTGTGTTATCAGAGTTGAGCCACTCAATGGGAGTACATGAAGGGTACTTACAGAGGGATATTTTAAGTTTCTTAGGAGAAACATCTTTTAGTAGAGAAATGGATGCTTAATTTTCAGGTTATAATTCTCTTGGACTTCAGAGTTAAGAATTAAAATATGTCAGGGTAGAGGAGAGAAAGATTTCCTAATATTATTTCAATTGAACAGCTTTCCTCTGTTTTCAGCAGCTAAGCATATAGAGCTCATTAAATTTGTTTGAAAACTCTCTCCATCCATCCTGGTTTTCATGGAAATTTCTTCAAGAATCTGCTAATAAATTTACTACAGGGCTTCATGTTGTGATTGCAAATCTTTAAAAAAAAATTCTCCAGTCTTAAAGTATATTTTCACAGGTATTTTTTAATACCTTGGGGAGTTTGGAGAAGCTACATCATGGGATGTTAAACCCTTTTAAAGAGACATTCTAAGGCCATGAATTAAGTGAATTTTTAACTCCTAAAATGACACCAAAATGAGTGGATTAGAGGGAAATTTTTCTTTGAAACAAATGATCTCGTCATATTTCAATTTTCCTCTTCCTTTTGCCAAGTATAATATCATTTCCAAATTAGATTTGTTTTCCCTGTCTTCTTGAATTTTTGAACTTTGATATTTCCGTATTTATAACCCACTAAGGCCCCCATTGCTTTTAACTCATCTGATGGGTCTTGCAGAAGTCCAGACTTATCTTGTTAATTTTTAACACAAATACTGGTAATAGTAAGCTCAGGTACAGTAAAAATCATATGTGCCTCAACAATTTTAGACAAGGTTTACGTTATTTTCTCTCTTGTCCTCACCTTAAATCTCCTTCCCTTTCCTCCCCTGATCTCCCCAATCACTCTTTTCCCCTCTGTGTACTAGCCCCCATGGTTAAGTTGGTGTTCCGAGGGCATCTCGTGTTAGAATCAGAGTATTTTCCCATTTCAATTTAAAAAGACCGGGCAGCTCCCATGGTGCAGCGGTTTAGCACCGCCTTCAGCCCAGGGCCAGATCCTGGAGACTAGGGGTTGAGTCTCACATCGGGCTCCCTGTGTGGAGCCTGCTTCTCCCTCTGCCTGTGTCTCTGCCAAGACCTTTCTTTGGGGCTCCTGGGTGGCTCAGTTAAGCATCTGCCTTCAGCTCAGGTCGCAATTCCAGTGTCCTGAGATTGAGCCCCTGTCAGGCTTCCTGCTCAGTGGGGAGTCTGCTTCTCCTTTTCCCTCTCTCCCCACTCTTGCTCATGCTCTCTTGTACTCTATCTCAAATAAATAAAAATCTTAAAAAACAAAACAAAACTAGGAAACCTTTTAAAAACCTTGGTATCCACAATAAAATATAAGAGGATACCACTGTAAGGAAACGATACAGTGAAATTTAGAAAAACAAAGATTCTTCAGGGCAAAACACACACAAAAAAAACCAAAATAGTGAACTAGAGCTCTTTTTTGTATTTGTTTTATTTTGTACATTATATGGAACACTGAAAGAATGAAAGGAAAAATGTTAAGCATAGAACAGCATTTCTTTAAAAATTCTTTTATAGGCTATTAACAGAAAAGTAGATATTGCTTATGGAGGTTTGACTTGCATTTTTCTGATGATGAGTGATGCTGAGCATCTTTTCATGTGTCTTTTAGCCATCTGGATGTCTTTTTTGGAGAAATATCTGTTCATGTGTTCTACCCATTTTTAAATTGGATTATTTGGCTTTTTAGTATTGAGTTCTTTAAGTTTTTACATATTTTGGCTATTAACTCCTTATCAGATATACGGTTTTCAAGTATCTTCTCCCATGTAGTGAGTTGTCTTTTTATTTTATTAATGATTTCTTTTGCGTCCAACATTTTTTTTTTTTTGGTGTAGTCCCAAATAGTTCAATTTTGCTTTTGTTTACCTTGCCTGAGGACATAGGTATAGAAAAATGTTTCTATGGCCAATGTCAACAAAATTACTGCCTATATTGTCTTCTAGGATTTTATGGTTTCAGGTCTCATGTTTAGGTATTTAATGGATTTTGAGGTTGTTTTTGTGTATGATGTAAGAAAGTAATCCAGTTTCAATCTTTTGCATGTAGCTGTTCAGTTACCCCAACACCATTTGTTGAAGAGACTATCTTTTTTCCCCAATGCATATTATTGCCTTCTTTGTCACAGACTAACTGGCCATAATATCATCAGATTATTTCTGTGCTTTCTAATCTGTTCCATCGATCTGTTCTCTTTTTATGCCAGTACCATGTGTATTTGATATGCAGCTTTGTAGTATATCTTGAAATCTGGGATTATGATACCACTAGTTTTGTTCTTCTTTTGTAAGATTTCTTTGGCTATTCAGGGTATTTTCTGATTCCATATAAATTTTCTAGTTATATGAAAAATGTAGGTCTTCCAATAGACACTGTATGCAAATTGCTTTGGGTAGTTGGGATACAACCCCCCCCCAAAAAAAAACACCCCACCCAAACAAATCAATTAAAAATGAGCAGTAGACACTCAACCTCACTAATCAAGAAAATGCAAATCAAAATCACAATGAACTATCATCTCACACTTGTCAGAATGGCTGAAATCAATAACACAAGAAACAACAAGTGTTGGTAAGGACACAGAAAAACAAAAGAACCCTCGTGCACTGCAGGTGGGAACACAAATTGATGCAACCACTCTAGAAAAAAAATGGAGGCTCCTGAAACATCAAAAATAGAATTTACTCTATGTTCCAAGAATTCCACTACTGAGTATTTAGTCAAAGAATAGCAATATACTAATCCAAAAAGATATATGTACCCTATGTTTACTGCAACATTATATTTGCAATAGTTAAGATATGGAAGTAACCCAAGTATCCATTGATAGATGAATAAAGAATGAATGTGGTATACATATATAATGGAATATTATCCACCCTTTAAGAAGAATGACATCTTGCCACTTGCAACAACATGGATCAATCTGGAGGGTTTAATGCTAAGTGAAATAAGTCAATTAGAAGAAATAAAAAAAAAATTTAAGTAGATACTGCTGAAATAAAATCAATCATGCAGAGGAAATAGGCAAAGCTCTCCAAAAAGCGGGGGAAAGGACAAAAATGATTAAATCAAACAGAAAGGAAGGCAGAGATGTAACTAAAAGCATGGGGACTCTGAGAAGGAAAACAGAACTGGAAGAGAAACAACCAAGATACAGTCAGTAGCAAAAAAAGAAACTTTTCTGAGGGGGCAGACGGGGGGTGGGGGAGAGAAAGCCTAGATAACTACAGGCAACTTTTTTTTAACATTTAATTATTTTTCTTTAATTCAAGTAATACATACATAGGGGAAAATTTTTGACAAGTCAGAGAGAACAAAAGGGATAGAGAGTATGTTGAGAGAGAAATATACACAAAGAGTGAGGAAGGCACAGGACAAAGAAAGGAGGAAAAGAGAGAGAAAAACTGTGGGGTGATCATACACAATCATGGCACCTCCATCAGAGAATCATGTTAATATTTATGGCTCACTTTGCTGGAAATAGATTTGTGAGTGAATTATGCTTCTTCTGAGGTAATTCTGTTTATCTTTGTTACCTATTCCCCCAACACACTTTATTTTAATCAGCATTATTACTAAAAATAATTAAATGACTACCTAGTTTGGTTGACTTATTTAACCAACTTCCTATCTAGATCATTATTATGCAGTTTTCAACCACTGTATCATGGTACAATGATTTAAAGAAAAATAGTGTTGCCAGTCTTGTGTGCCAAAAAATAGGTAAAACCTGCTATTTTATCTATACAATTTCATTAAACATTATCCTGTGGAGTTTTTACATACGTTAATACTAACCTCATCTCCTGTGACTGAAAAAAAGTTAGAACCACTGGAATCCATGGTAAAAAATCCTTATATATGTCCCATTATAAACAATTCTGTTATTTCCTTAGAGTAAGTTCCATGGATAAGAATTATTGGGACAGGTTGAAAAATTTTAGTATACTAGTTGGACATTTCTATTTCCTTTTGAGGGGTATGAATTATTTATTCATATTCTTTGTTCATTTTTTATGAAATGTTAGGTTTATAAGAGGATGAGAGGAAGCTTGTCTTTTTCAAAGTTGTAATCATTCATCTATCATATGTTTCTCAAATTTCTTAGTTTATTGAATACCTTAGTTTTTTAATTAATTTAATTAAGTTTTAAATCTTTTATACTGGCCCATGAATCATTTTTCATGTGACTTCTTTTAGGTTTAATTCCTATATATAAGGCATTCCTTGCTTAGGAATCAGATAAATATACCAATATTCATTGCTATTGGAAGATTTAAACTTTTACATTTAATGTTTTCATCTGGAACTTATATTGGCATATTTTGGAAAGTATGCATCTCTTTTGATTCTATTATTATTAAAATAAACGTCCCATCAACATTGATTGAACTCTATCCTTCCTGATTTTAAAGGTCATAATTAACAATCTCCAAATATATATATGATTAGTTTCTTCATGGCTCTGGCAGGAAGAGAGGAAGAGTAATTAATGTGAAATAGGCCAAGAATGTTTTCCATAACAATGGAAAAGGTTTTCTTTCTTTTCTTGAAAAATATATTGAACTTTATATTGTCTTTCACACCTTCCTTAGTTTTAATTTCTGTAATATTATTCCTTCCCTCTTCATATTGTTTGAGAGTTTCTAAATGTTTCTTATACTACTAATGAAATTTTCTGCAATATCCTTAAGCTTTTTATCTATGACATAGGAGGTAGGAGTAATGCTCCTACAATCCCAGGGTTCTCAGATTAAAAAACTTGCTGCTCAAGTCTAGATTTTACCAATTTTATTTTATTGATTTTATTTTTTTAAGATTTTGTCTATTTATTCATGAGAGACACAGAGACAGAAGCAGAGGGAGCAGGGCTCCATGCAGGGAGCCCGATGTGGGATTCGATCCCAAGACTCCAGGATCACGCCCTGGGCCAAAGGCAGGCGCCAAACCGCTGAGCCACCAGGGATCCCTAGATTTTACCAATTTTAAAATACTGCTGTCAGTGATAATGGAATACAATATATTTTATTATGTACTTCTCAGGAGTGAATTATGAATTGGCTCTCAAAGACAGTGCGGTATAGTCCTCTCTCCCATATACAATTAACTGAAAAAAAAAAACCCTCAAATTCTGTTTTTTAATGCCCTAAATTTCTTATAATATTATGCATTTTCCCCATTCCTATCATTTTAAAACTTTAGTCATCATTTTAATGGATACCTGCATGAGAAAAAAGGATGGAAAAGGAGGCAGGCAAGATTAAGGAATAATACATAAATCAGTTAAAAACATTTTTAAAAATGTATCAGCTGACTTCAAACTTCTCAGCAACAATGAAATCAAGAAAGGACTATATAACGGCAAAGACTCCAGTCCAGGCTCTACCAGTTATTAGATTTATGACTTCAGGTGAGCTATGTATTTTTCCTAGTGGCATCATCTCTGAACAAGGATAATACCAGCCTTATAGAGTGATAGCAAAGCTTAAATGATACTGAGTACATAAACCATGGAATACAGTAAATCATACATATGTTATTAAATATAGGATTTCAAGGATTGTAAAATACACCATTATTTTATCTACTACTAAGTAAAGGAGCAAAAGATTGTCAATTAAACTGTGACATAATGCCTTAATGATAATCCTAAGTGACAATCCATCACACCAGCTTCTCATTTGCTTTGAAATTAATTTCAGCTACACCAAGATTTTTATGGCAGTTTCTCATACTTTCATTTACATTCCTTTGACTGTGACAGACAATATTTGTTGCACAAAAATCTGTAATAAATAAATAATACACTCCAGTCCTCTATTTTAGGGTTTTGTCCTTACTTTAATAACATAAGGCACTTTGTTTGTATTTGCAAAAAAAAAAGAAAAAAGAAACTATAATCATTCCTCCGACAAAATTTCTGCATTAATATCAAATTCGTGCCTCTCTTCTCTATAACTTTCCTTATATTCAATAACTTTTAACTGCTAAATTAGTGTGTAATTATTTTAAAGATATTTGACATGCATTTATTATTTTTTTAATTTTTTATTTATTTATGATAGTCACACAGAGAGAGAGAGAGAGAGAGAGGCAGAGACATAGGCAGAGGGAGAAGCAGGCTCCATACACAGGGAGCCCGATGTGGGATTCGATCCCGGGTCTCCAGGATCGCGCCCTGGGCCAAAGGCAGTCGCTAAACCGCTGCGCCACCCAGGGATCCCCAGTTGACATGCATTTAAACACAGTATGTGCAGTAACACCAATGCATACACTTAAATGAAGAAATGGCTAAGAATTGTGACCAAATTTGTGTATGCCTAACAAAACTGTCACTTGTATATCAAAGTACCACCTCAAAGTGCTATCCTAAAGTTGCTGTATGAAGTCATTATAAGTTTCACTGGAATTTCAAAATTGTTAAAATATTAAAAATGTACATTTTAGATTGCTGCAATATACTCAGTAATACTGAGTTGCACTCTTATACTCTGTGTATAACAGAACACTGAGAGTAAAAGTTTATGTTCACAATGATCTTATACCCATTCAAATTTTAATTTTTTTGAAAGGCCTCAGAAAATTTCATGCACATGAGCAAACTTTCAAAACATGTACCTACTACATACTGTTTTCTATGAAAAACATTACTTGAAGGTTATCATCTATGAAATACTGTGGGTACAGCTATACAATGGGATATTATTTAACAATAAAAGAAAAAACATCAATTTATGTGAAAAGACATGACGAATCCAAAATGCATATTGCTAACTGAAAGAAACCATTTGGAAATAGTTGTATACCATCTGATTCCAACTATTTGCCTTCTGGAAAAGGCAATAGAATTGAAAGAGTAAAAATATCTGTATTTGCCAGATATGTAGAGTGGATAAGGTTAAGTTAGAGTAGATCATGGGTATTAGTAAGGTAGTATATAGGGTACTTTTTAGGGCAGTGAAACTATTTTATGTGATGCTTTGATGGTGGGTACACAGCACTATGGATTTGTCAAAACCCACGTAATGTTACAGAACAAATGATGGGAATTACATCATTTAGATGATCAAGGGATCCCAGGAAGGAATGCAAACTGTGACAAGAGAAGTTGACTGTATTACAAAAGTATGAAACAACCTCACTAAAGAAACAACCGACATAAAAGGGTATAAAAGGTCCTGACCTAAGTTATTTTGAAAATAAACAGTCTATACAATTAGAAACAAAAGTAACTGTGCATATGTGTTCTGCTCTAGTTGATAAAGTTGAACTCTGATAGAGCTAGACATGTGTACTGAAATTGAGTAATTAAATGTCTGATAGATAGTGTGAGACATTTCTCACTGCTGGACTAGAACTTTTTAGATAGGCAAGAAGAGGCTAGAATGATCCACATGTCAAAGGATTAGAGTTGGAAACATCAGTATGAACTCATGTTTCACTTAATATTGTTACATATAGAAACATTTATAAATGTGCATATATATGCAGGTTTTTACATACAGATTTCCTCAGTCTGTTGGTTGAGAGGACCTAGAAAAAAAAATTCACACTCCAATAGCAGTAAGTGCACTAGCACCCAGATTCTAGTTTCTAATGCCACTCTCCAATAAAAGCTTCTATAGTTCCAAATTGTTATCTAAAAACAAAAACAAAACACCAAAACCTTTATTTCTGAAGGTATGTGAAAGGGACACAGGAGTCAACTGAAGGAACTCCCAGGGACCAAAGCTAGAACAATTTGAGTAAATAAATAGCACTGGGTTATAACCCAAAGTAGGAAGCAAATCCATACTGCTATAAGTGACTAAATAAATAAGTGAATGAGGGAGGAATTAGACAAATCCCCTTGCAAAATTTCAAATAATTTATGTAAATATTCTGCCTTTGCAAAGGGGAGAAGCATAAATCCCACCTCTTAAGTGTGAGCTACATATAATGAAAAAATGAGCAACTTTACAAACATTTCATAAGCCTGACAAAGACTACCTCACCCGGGTGATCTAAGACAACAAGAATAGTGGTAAATTATGTTCACAGTATGTGCCTGTGATGCTTAGTTCTAGGTGTCTATCTGGTTCAACTAAAGTAACCATTTAAAGACATTTAATCAAACACTAATCTAGGCATTGCTGTTAAGGTATTCTGTAGATGTTGTTAACACCTACAATCAATTGACTTTAAGGCGAATACTACCATATAATGCAGGTGGGCCTCATCTAGGTAGCTGAATACCTTAAGAGAAAAAAACTGAAGTTTCCTCCAGAGAAAGAAATGCTACCTCAAGATTGCAGAATCAACTCCTGCTTGAGATTCTAGCCTGTGGACCTACCCTACAAATTCCACAAATTATGTGAGGCAATTCCTTATAATAATTCTCTTTACAGAGATCCTGTTGGTTCTGTTTCTCTGGAGAACTCAGTACCTTTGATATGATCTGATAAAAATGGCACTTTATCTCCATGTACTTCCTCTCAAAAACTCCAACCTCCATTTGCATAAATAGAAGAACAAGAGGCAAATTCCAGTAAAGGGACATCCCAAAATACCTGGCTAATACTCTTCAAAATTGTCAAGGTCAGGGAGACCTGGGTTACTCAGTGGTTAACCTGCCTTCAGCTCAGGTTGTGGTCCTGGGGTCCTGGAATTGAGTCCCGCATTGGGCTCCCCAGGTTTCTCCCTCCGCCTATGTCTCTGCCCCTCTCCGTGTGTCTCTCATGAATAAATAAAATCTAAAAAAGAAAAAAATGTTCAAAATTGTCAAGGTCACCAAAAGGAAGAAAGAAAAGAAAAAAAAAAAGATCGAAGAAACTGAAATAGCCAAGAGGAACCTAAGAAGATATGACAACTAAATGTAATGTGATATCCTGGATAGCATCATGGAACAGAAAATGACATTGGGTAAAACTAAGGAAAACTGAATACAATAGGGCTTTAACAATGGAGTATCAGTATCGGTTCATGAATTGTAACAAATGTACCATACTAACCTGACATATTTAATAGGGAAAACTGGCTGTGAGAGTACACGGGATTTTTCTGTAGTAGCTTCTCAATTTTATGTAAATTTAAAACTACCCTAAAAAGAGTCTATAACAATCTAGTCTATTGAGAGAAGAAACAAAAATAAGAATTCAAATTCTGGGAGACAGTGTTATTATTGGTTTCTCATTTAGAAGTATAATATACAAAATTTTAGTTATATAAATAATTACTTTAAGTACTTATAAAATAAAACGTAAATACAAAAGACATGATAAATAAAATGTGCTGTGTAAAAAAATGAACAATTTAACAATTTAAGAACAATTAAATACAGGTTAAACATACAGGTATATAAGTATAAGACGTAATGTTTGGGGAGTAGAATGGGAAAAGTAAAATCTTGCTAAATCTGCATGCAAAAAACAAAAGATTCTAAAGATTCAGTTTTTCTTGAATGTGAGAATTTGAGAAATATAAAGGTTGCTTTTTTCTCCAAATTGCTACAAAATTTAAAAAGCAGGATAGTGTCTATAAGAAAAGGAAACATCAGCAAATATTGAAAAATAGAAAGCAAAATAGAAATGACAGCTATGGGATCAAAAGTAGTAGCCATGAAGATAAACACAGAAGTTTAAAACTTATTAAATTCTTTTTTTTTTAAAGATTTTATTTATTTATTCATGAGACACACACACACACACACACACACACACACACACAGAGAGAGAGAGAGAGAGAGAGAGAGAGAAAGAAGCAGGCGGAGACACAGGCAGAGGGAAAAGCAGGCTCCATGCAGGAAGCCTGATACAGGACTTGATCCCGGGACTCCAGGGTTATACTCTGGGCTGAAGGCAGGAGCTTCAGCTGAGCCACCCGGGGATCCCAAAACTTATTAAATTCTAAGACTATAAATTTAGATTAGAATTCTACTTTCTGGAGAAATGAATAAATTAAAAAAATAAAACAGAAAAAATATTCAGAATTATAAAACAAATTAAAAATTATCAGAAAAAGCCTGTAAGAGCATAATGAATTTCCAAGGCAAATTGGAAATTTAGTCACAGAGAATAAAATGTTAACAAAAAATTATTTTAATTAATGAACATACACTATTTTCTAGTGACAAGTCAAAAATCTATTGTATACTTCTTAAATGATATAACCTACTGAAACAAATTCAGTACATAAAGCCATCTGTAATTTCAATTAAATGCTTAAGCATTCAAATACTGTATTAGAAGTCTAAAACCTTCCTAATGAGCACCTCTCCCAAGACTTTAAATGCTCTATTTCTCTTCTGCATACCAACCAGATGAAGCCATACATTAGTTTGCCACCTCCACTGCTTCTTATTGATACAACATTGCTGTTCAAGACTGACTCTGCCACGTCACTGCTTAGGTTCCCCCTGGCTTTTGGAGAGTCTAGCATATTCTTAATGCACACAACTGGGATGCCAAGGGAAGGGACTTCAGACATCATTCCAGAACATATCTATTGCTCTAGATAAGCCAGCTGGGAGAATCATCTTGTGTCAAACTCCCATCCTGGCAGAGAAGCCCTCCAAGGCAACATTTTATGACAAAGATTTAACTTCAGGCTAGCATAAGACTTCTGATGTCTGAAATCACTATAAACAAAAATATAAGGGAAATATAAACAACAACAAAAAAAAACCAAAAAAATCCTAGCCAACCAACCACAAAACTGGAAATAAGGTAAAAGCCATGAAAGAGGCACATGACACAAACACCTAAACAAACACATAACATGCATCCACATGCACACAAGCACACACACACGACTACTAGGCATATGGGATAATGTTTAACCACTGTGGTAGAAAAAATCCATGAAAATCATAAACATACTGTTATTTAGCAAACTGGTAATTACCTGAAAAATAATACTCAATTATGACAAAGATCTGGTGAGATAGGCAGTATCACATTCTGCCACTGGGTGTGAACTAAGAAGTTATTTCTTTGAGCAAACTGGAATATAGGTCTAAAATCTTGATAATGTACATATGTTTTATGAAGCCAATGTTTAGAAACCCATCCTATGAACGTAGTTAGCAAGATACCAAATGACTAAATTATAAGGCATTTATAGGAGTATTTTTGAGAATAACAGAACTATGGAAAACTAATTGGTTGAGACTGAGTCCTCAAAGATCGAAGACCCACTGGTGACATCATTTTCCATTTTTTTTTATCTTCACCATTCTTGTTTTGTTGTTGCTTATGAGTTAAAGGTTGAAATACATAAATATTGAGTATCATATATATGTTATGTTTACAAGTGTAGTCTTAAACATATGGTGGCAACAGCTACAAAATAATTGAATGAGAGCAGATAAACAGTTATGTTATAAAGTCATACTTTAAGGTAGTATGATTTATTAAGTTGTGTTATGATAGCCAATGTTAAGGTAATTTTGTCCATCTCAACAGAATTTGGTATCGTTTTAGCAAAATTTAATATCACCTTGGGCTCAGGATTGCATAAAAATTTCCTACTGCAAAAGATGTTAATTATATATATATTTTTTACTTTTGAAAATGACCTTGTGATAGGTTTCTCAGAACTATATGACCCTCACAAGATGGGGAAAATGGCCACTACAATCAATAATGCCACTAGTGTAACTCCAGAGAATTCCTTAATATGTTCTAGTCAAAGATGTAGAGGTCACTGCCCCTCATAAAAACAAGATTTAGCAAGGAGAGGAATGGATGAATAAATACAGGTAGTACATACTTATTTTTTTCCACTACGTTATTCCCAGTTTTACTTCAGGTAGAGCACTCGATTCATTACTTAGCTTTCACTGTAAATAAGGACACAAGTTGGCTAATATAAAGTTGAGTTTAGGGATGCCTGGGTGGCTTAGCGGTTTAGCGCCTGCCTTTGGACCAGGGTGTGATCCTGGAGTCCTGGGATTAAGTTCCACATTGTGCTCCCTGCATGGGGCCTGCTTCTCCTCTGCCTGTGTCTCTGCCTCTCTCTCTCTTTCTGTGTGTCTCTCATGAATAAATAAATAAAATCTTTTTTAAAAAAAGTTGAGTTTAAAAGCCATGTCTAGAATAATATCTACAAGTTATTATTCACTTGATAACAACTTTTTGAATGAATAATTGGTCCCCATCTAATATTTAAAATATAGAAACTATCATGGAGAGAACAGAACAGTGTGGTTTCACATAAGAGTCACCAATGACTGGGACATAGGCTGGGATATAACTTTTTCTCCTCATTCCTAGGCATTTCTCTTCATGATTATTACCAATAAAATAATCATTCAAATGTATTTTCTCCACAAAAGCTAACAAGGTCAAATAAATATGGTATTACACAATGCCCATATGAGACATGTGTTTGCTGTGAAATGGGGTGAATTTTGCCTTACATCCCATCGGAGCTCTCTGTGAAAGAAGAGTCTCTGTGGATCCCTAATATGTATTATTGAGAACAGCCAAAGGTATCAGGAGCTCCTGTAACCATATAGCATAGAAATCAACTTATCCTGTATGTTCTAAATTTTCTACAAATTTTTTCATATATAATCATAAAGAATATAAAGCACATATTCATTGACAAAAGCCACTATACTTAAGGCCAAACATCACCACCCAGCATCATGTTTAAGTATATGAGAATAATTCACTAAATGTCTACCTAGAAAATACAACTAATATGGAATTTTAACATGAAATGAACAAAGATCTATGTTTTATCTAGTCCTACACATGAAAGTATCACTTGAATGTTTTTCTATGCTGTTTTAAAATCACTTATTCTAAAATTACATAATACAATAAATTGGACAACTTTAATTTCATCCTAAAACTGCAATTGCAATAGGAAATTCAACATAATAGAACCAATGCTTGTTATTTCAGGCAAAGTAAGAGAAAAGCATGGCATAATTTTTTAAAGCACTGGATTTGCACCAGAACATGTATACATTAAAATGTTTTCAACTGCTTACAGCTCATGTCCTTGGGTGCATCACTTATTTTCTTTAGCCCTTGTTTTTATCTCAAAACTGGGATAATATTAACAACTCCAAAGTCTCGTTGAGAAGATTAAGTAAAGGAATTTGTTTTAAAGATGTTTAGCTGATGGTATTTCTCAGAAGCAGAACTCACAGTGTTGGAGGAGAAAAATGTACATTGGTTCAGTTAGATTAAATAATTAGATTCACCAGGATGGAAATTGGTCACAAGGACTTGGTGGAGGAAAAAAAGAGGAAAGAGGAAACTTCAGAACCACAGATTTCTTGCCACTTTAAGAACAGGATGAGCAGGGCAGCCCCGGTGGCTCAGCAGTTTAGCCCCTGCCTTCAGCCCAGGGCGTGATCCTGAAGACCCTGGATCCTATGGAGTCCCACGTCAGGCTCCCTGCATGGAGCCGGCTTCTCCCTCTGCCTGCCTCTCTCTTTCTCTCTTTCTCTCTTTCTTTCTCTCTTTCTTTCTTTCTCTCTCTCTCTCTCTCTCTCTCTCTCTCCCTCCCTCCCTCCCTCATGAATAAATAAATAAAAATCTTTCAAAAAAAAAGGGTGGGGGGATCCCTGGGTGGCTCAGCAGTTTCGCACCTGCCTTTGGCCCAGGGCGTGATCTTGGAGTCCCGGGATTGAGTCCCACATCGGACTCCCAGCATGGAGCCTGTTTCTCCCTCTGCCTCTCTCTCTATGTCTATCATAAATAAAAATAAATCTTTAAAAAAAAATAGGATGAGCAAAGAATACAGCCGAGTTTGGCAAAACACAGTAGAAACCTAATGACAGTGAACTGTGCACATGCCATGGTCACCATGGCAATTAACTTCCACACTGTAGAAATGGTAGAATTTTATGGAAAAAATGTCAATGCATTAGGAATAGAACAATGAGTGGTCTAACTAGCTCACCATGAGCAAAAGAAATTGGGTTTTATGCAATTAGGCCTAAGAACATGAAGGGAAGAATTTGCATTTAAGTTTAATTTAATTTGCAATTAAGTATTAGGTATAAAAGATTGAAAGTAGGCCTATGTGCTCAAGGCATGGCAGGCCTATTGTACTTCCTGCTGTCCATCTGCAGAATAAATAATAAGCTGACTGTGTCTCTATGTTGTTCCATATTGCACCTTCCCCCTCCACCATCAATGGTTATTAGCACTGCTGCTTCTCTTTGACCTGTGATGTGATTAAGGACTGAAGAGAGAAGTTCTCCCACTGGCATTGAAGAAACATGCTACCATGTTGTGGAGAGGATGCCATATAGAGGATTCCAAGCAGCCTCTAGAAGTTGAGACTGTCCCACCCCGCAAGCCAGTTTGGAGCCCACAAGAAATTAGTGACCTCCATCCTACAGACATAATAAATTAAATTCTGCCAACAACCAGAGAGCTTGGGCAAAGACTATAAGTCTTAAATTAATTCATCGCTCTTGCCAATACCTTCATTTGATCATGCTGAGCACAGAACTCAGCTATACCATGCTCAGATTTCCAACCTACAGATTTGTGAGATATCACACTTGTGTTAAGCCCCTAAATTTGTCATAATTTGTTATAACAACCAGCAATAGAAAACTAGCACAGTAGCTAAGCCTATGTTGTAGATACACAGTAGATAATATATAGGCTTTTATTACCAAGTGATGAGTTGAAGAAACAATGTACAGATAAATCATGAAATACAAACATGTATTCACACAGATTAGTCTTTTATGCAAGAAAGCAAAATGAAATTATTTCCTCTTTTCCATCAATGGTACAGCAATGTCTGTAGAGATTATTAATGCCTACAGGTGCAATTTCAGAAAAAAAAAAACCACAATAGACAAAAGTTCTTTAATTCCTAAAATACTGTCATTAGTAATCACAAGCAGTTACTGAATACCTACAGAAGGCCAATAACTGTGCACATACTTCTTTATTTAATCTTCTCATTATATCCACAATGTAGGTTTTTCTCCCATTTGGCAGATTGGAAAACTGAGACTTAGGGAATTTAGTGGCCTACTTAAAGACATTCAAGTTATTAAAAATAGTCAATAATCAATCTGTCAGACTCTAAATCACTTATGTTTTTTCTATACTACCTATGATAACTTTGCTTTAAGCCTTAAATCAAAACTGAAATACAAATATTAATGGAAAATGACTCTATTACTTACATTAACATAAATTTTTAAAAAAACAATTTGGGAAGCATCAACAACTTAGGAATGTATATAACACCTTCAAGAAAAATATCTCTCATTGTAATTTCAGGAGAATCCTGTAAGGTAGTCGGGGTGGTTATTACCAGTTTGCCTGTTTCACACGTAAGAGAATTTAGGTTTAGAGTGCTATACCTAACTTGACACTAGCTGGACATGATGCTAAGTGACAGTATTAGGCCTCAATCTCATGTCTTCTCTTCAAATACAGAGTCTGCCTCCCCAAAAAGGGATAGGTGCATGGAGGCAGAGGGCTGATGGGGGAGGATGCAGAAATGGTAAAGACAGCACGCACCTACCTCTTAGTTCTCAAAGGATCATCCCCATGATGGCGAATCTACAAGACTAGCACACTGAAAACATTCATGGGCCTAAATATCAGAAAACATAAAATTTGTCCTGTACCTGTGATGCAAAAAAGCTATAACGTCTGGTGCTTTGAAATCCATCACAGCTGTATAGAAAATAAGCACATTAGACCACTTTCATCTGTGATAATTAATCTACTTTCATTTGATAAGAATTGTTGTGAAAAAAATTCCCAGAGCTATCCTGTGATTTTAACACTTAAATCTTTTTTTTTTTTTTTTAATGTGGACTCTTTTTCTACATCTGTTCATCTGACATCATTTTGGGAAATATCAAGAAAGAATAAGCAGAACTAGAAACAATTCAGACTTCTCCATTGCACTGATTAACACTCACTAATGGTACTGATAAGAACAGAGTATTCAATCATATATCATATTTTGCTAGTAAGTTATAGTTAATAATATACAAGTACCATGATAACATTATGGAAGTAAATCCTATTTCTAATAAGTACTAAAGCATAGTCAAATGTGCTGTCAACAATGTTGTCAATTAATTGTCAATTACCAGTGCCAAGGTAAAGGCGAGCTGTTTGTTTTCTGATCGAACAGTTCATTGAGAAGATTGTTTTAATTATAAATCTCTCACGTCCTTCCACATTAAGTGTCTTACTGGAGGTTGAATAGTCATTAACGTCTTACATAGTCGAGCCTTTGCAGCAATTGTTTAACAGCTATTTTGCAATTATAAGCAGCACACTAGTTAAACAAAATTAGAGTCCACAATTATTTTTGTAATGAATTGGAAATATAAAAATACATGTAACTCTCTGGAAGTCAAAGCATACTTAATTCTCGTTAGCTTCCCACGGAGTGAAGGGTTAATTTATTAAGAAATGTAGTATGATTACAGTAATTATTGTGTATTGGTTCTTGGTAAGTGAGAGTTTCATGAGTTTTAAATCCAGCAGGGTAGCACATTCATGTGATTCTCTTAAAACTCCAGAAGGCATGTTTTTATCTCTTATGTGCTATAATACTGTGGATACACTTACCTTTAACTAATGTACTTTCTGAAAAATTAGGGACACTGAGTTTATTACTAAGAAACAAATACATTTTGGGCTCAGAATATCAGAATATTAATCCTGAGGAAGAACTTTTTTTCTCTTCCTTTCTATAATTATATCATTATTTTAGGCTTACTGTACTATAATAAAATGAAATTATAATTTTTAAAAGCCCACTATGATTACTATGCTTATTTCAATGCACGTAGCACTTAATCAGTTCCAAGCTTGATAACACAATTGGTGCTATCTTGATAACACAAGAACAAAAATGATTTTTTTAATCTCAGATTTTTCACATGGAGTATTCAGAAAGTGCTACAGAGCACAGAGGCCTGTAGACAACTCAGGCCTAACATGAAAAGTGTTATTTTAATTCCTTCAACCTAGGAACCTATATGCTCTTACCTCAAGCCTTTCTTTCTAGAGAAGCTGAATTTGGCCACTTTAACTAAATTATCCCCCCCAGTTGTCCTCTGTTACATCAACTCAGAGCAGATAAAATTTGCAATCATCATCGGGGTGGGGGGTGGAGAATGTACATTTATTATTGATGACCCCTCTAGAATATAAGCCACGGAAGTCTGTTGGGTTAACTTCTGTACTTCCAGTACCCCATATGGGCTGGGTGTATAATACATTTTAATACATAGATGTTAAATGGATAAATTAATAAATTAACCAGTAAGGGTTTGTGGCCTCTGCCTTTGCAACCTGCCATCAATCTAGAGTAGTGGCAACAGTTGAGCCTGTAATGAACTCCGTGAAGATAAGTGTCAGCTTCCCTCGTGAGGCATGTCTGAGAACACCTGGGCAATAAGGGCAGAGTGCATCACTCATTAAACCACACCGGAATGTGGCTGTTAAATACTGCAACATCATAAAGCTTGTTACCGGTTGCAACAGAAGCACAAGTTATCACGACATCTAAAATGGCAACCAGGGGTGCAATCCAAAGGGATGTCTCTACATGCTAAGAATATAAAAGAACTGCTAATCCTGAATCTCTCCACTCTTTTTTTCCTTATACAAAATACAAAACATAAAGATTAACAATAAGCCTGACTTATCTTTGAGGCAATTCTCAAGGAAGAGCCAAAGCAATGATTAAAGTGAACTTAATGTCATTTTACTCTCTATTCACGTGAACCAACTTCTCCATATTTTTTCCATAGTTGAGGTGACAGGATTCACCATCAAAGATAAACAAAACAGGAGAGTGCAGGATCACACATGTTTGGAAATAAGATCTAAGAGAAATTTGCATAAAACGAATAGTACCAAATCATCAGGAGACATCAAAGAAAGCCATTACCAATCTTCCTGCTTGGATACTCAGCAACTCCCTCCTTAATGACACGTAGGGTCTATTTGAGATCAGAGCCATTTGTTTATTTGTCTTATTTTTCCCATGATTCTCTTGCCCCTGAGGGCAGTTCTGTGCCTTACTCCTCAAAGGTGTTATTGTCCTATCTGGGGTGCACATTAAGTAGTTCCTGAAATATGTTAAAATCTCCCAATTTCATTTTACAACTACAGAAAGTATTCCATATAGCAATATCACTGGTTACAATAGTACAAGCACAAATAATTCCTTGAGGATTTTCCCCCATGCCCATTTCCATGAGCAGCTAGGAACAACACATGATTAGGTCACTTCAGAACAAGGCCTGCCTAGATTGGATGATTAGACAAACAGAACAAAAACTAGTCCAAAATACTAATTATATGTCCTATTGCACTTACACATTATCCAGAACTTGTACTATAGAGCAAGCCAACTGCTCGCTGGTTCTAACCATTTCACACTTGGAACCATTCTCAAGTTATCATGTATATTGTTTTGAATTAGACTTAAATGAAATGTACTTATATGGGCCCACTGGAAATACATATGTATTCAACTAAAGAGTTAAAAGCCTCACAACAGAAATTTATTTGGCAAAGAAGGAATATATATATATATATATATATATATATATATATATATATATATATAATACATATTACATATATAATGTATATATGTATATTATACACACATATAATTCCTGTGGGATAGGAAAAACAATTAACAATTTTCCACTGCCATTTGGAAAACAAAATGAACTGAAGAAAAGGAGAAAAGTGGTAGTTAAACATGTTATGTGGAAAAATTACAAAAGCTAGATTGTAGTTTCCTTCATCAACTAGTCTACAGTAACTCACAGATTACTAACAACTTATGCAAGTTTTACATGCTTAGTCCATCTGCTCTTCATTAAAAAAAAAAACTTGTCACCATAGCAACTGCCACATGCCATGGTATTTATGCTGCATCTGATGTACAAAGCATAGTTTGTGTAGGAAGGAGTGTGTGTATGTATATGATGCGGCAGCTGTCGTCTCTGCCATTTTGTTGCTGCTCTAGAATAAAACAAGTAGTGGTTAGGAATACTCATTTTAGTAGTGATACTAGTGCTCATTTAACTAAATCCAGACCCCCCCCCCCAAAAAAAAAAAAAATTCCTTATCTAATCATCACCCTGGTCTGCTGACATGCTTTACTGAAAAGAGACTGTTTTAAATGGTTGTTTAAAGAGAAAACTCCACTTTCATCCTCATTTTTAAAGACGGATTTCTATACAGCTGATTCATTTTTCTAAAACAGCCAGTGACATCTTTTGTGTGAAATCACAGTATATATTGGCCCTATTCGATAATGGCATTTATCTCTTAGTTACATTCTCTGCAATAAATGTGCAAAAGATGTCTCAGTTCCTTTGTTGTCTCATAAATTTTTTTTGTAGACAAATTGCTAGAATTCAATTAGACCGAAGATAGAGCTTGGAAATCATAGTTGATGCTGCTGGCTTAATTCTCCACTCTGTATTTTCTTGCTGACATCTACCAGAGAGGTTGGACACACCAAATAAACACTTGCTTTTGTTTTTCAACAGGTAACTGCTTAGAGTACCAGCTTTTCTTGCCTCTAGAGATGTCCACATGATACAATTCCAGCCAATAAGAGCTAATGAGAAATCCCCTGGGGCTTATCTGAGAAAGCAGTGCTCTTTGGGGAGAGGGAAGGGAATTTACCAGATTCTACTAGCACTCCCCACTCTCCTAATTTACAACTGGTGTTTTAATGGTCACTTTGTAATGGAGTAACAAGCACATAGAGCAAAAGGATAGCAGAAGCAGATATTTTATTCTGGCACGGTGGCAACGCTACACAAGCTTCTTTGTCCCAATTTCCTCTCATCGACAATAATTCAGAGTCATGGTTTAGGCCATCGTTAGTGATATTTTGTTACTTACAGATGAATGCATTCTTAGGTGATACAGAATTGTTTATTCTGCAAAGAATGCATTGCATAATTTCTATCTTGATAAAACAGAACCTACTCTACTTTAGAGATTATTTTATTTGCTGAAAAACCATACATGTGAAAAAGGACAGGACATATTTTAGATCATGCTCTTGATTCTTTCTTTGATAAACAGCTTGTGTTTCAATAAAATGAATAAAAACTTAGGATGAAAAACCAAAGAACTCAGTCAACCTAAAATTCCAACCAAATTACAATCAACACTTGGGAATCAATGGAGATTGAAGGTGCTTTCTGAAGTACTGGTTTAGCATTTTAAATTCAATTTCAATAAAAAAATTTAACATCTCAAGATGGCTTATGACGTCCACAGCCTCACAAGGATCATTTCCTTTAAGAAATAGAATATTATTTGCTCTTTAATGCCTAGTTCAACCAGATCAAAGTATAAGGCCCAATTTTCCAAACATTACACACACGTTCTGAAGAAAAGATACAGACCCAATAAGCATTCAGGTGAAGCTTCAGTGGCATCCAAACAATCTTAATGGAAAACAGCTTTTGGTTTCTTGCTTTTGATAAAGGTTAACATGCTTTATTAAGCAATGTACATTATAGTACTAAGTTAAAATAGTTTTAATATATTTAATAAATATTTTTTAAAAACATAACTAATGAGCTAGCAGTAGGCTGAAAACATCCAAAAGAGGAAACTGAGCACAAAGTGTAGCTAATTCTCCTCAGAAACTCTTCTGTAATCAAGACTTAGCCTTTTTTCCCCAAATACACACCAGAAATCCTACAAGTTATAAGGAGATCCAGTTAAATCTAGAAATAATTTCCAATGATCAGAAACCCCAAGGTGTCTTCGATTGCACATTCAGAGGCAGGGAAAGAGTAATTAGAGAGGAGTGAAAGCAAATGGTCCACAGCCATAGCATACACTTTGTCCACCGAACTTTCCTATGTTCAAATCTCAAAGTATCTGATTAATGAAAAGATGTGCGTTCATACAGTAATGTCCAAGAGCCAAGAAATATTGCCCACTTAGAAAATTTGATCTATGCCCAGGATAGATGAAGCTGAAAATATATATAAATGAATAAATCCAAATTTTTAGTCATAACAAATTTATACATTTAGTTTGTTCATTTATTCAAACAATCATCCATTTATTTATTCAATAACTATTGACCTCTCTAGGAAAACTACTGTAAGCCCTGTTTAGAATTATTTCCTTCCCTAAAAAGTTGCCATCCATTTTTCTGAGACATAGTAAATAAATAATTTTGAAAGTTTAGATCTTTAAATTCTGTTGCACATGTTAGGGAAAACAGCATTTATTTTTGCTTTGTAGAATCAATATCGCACACAAGACTATAGCTAATGAAGCATATTACTTTTCCTATCCTAAATTTATACAATTTTATTATAACCTAAATTTCAATATTAAGAGAAAAACTCGGGGTAGTATGAAACAGAACATAATTTGTCAAAGCATTCACCAAGTTGTAATGGATTCACTGCTAGAACTTGCTGAAATCTTCTCTTGGATGTCCAAGCAAGAGCAAGCAGCATGCATACACAGAGTGGAAATACATTAGCCAAGTTTATTAAAAAAAAAAAAATCTGTGTGTGTGTGTGTGTGTGTCTTACTACAGTGTATACTGCCAGATGGAATTTCAGGTGCCTACATCATCATAGCTATTATTAAATTATCCTTTGTGATGATACCTCAGGTAGTCAGGACTGTTATGCAACAGGGAGTGAGGGAAACATCTTAGGTTTTTAAAGCTATTAAAATTTCTTGCAGGTGTGTTTGAGAGAAGCACAGCACAAATTCACTTGCACACTATGAGGATTAGAGACTATGCAGCCCATCCACAAGGGGCAATTAACACAAACAGTGTGGAGGAAGAAACAACCAGAGTTGCAAACTAAACAGAACTTACATTGTACTCGTATACCCCAATTATATTGCAAAGCACAGATGTTTAATCCACAAAATAAATGATATTGGCAGTTTTAGGCTATGATATAATCCTAGAGGGTCTACCTTCCTAAATACCCACTTTTTACTGATCCCCTTGTTCTCAAGATTGTGTTTTCTCTTTTCTCTGTGATGTGAGCCTATTAAAAATATGAAGTTTTACTCACCTACTTGTTGCAGCTAGCAAAAGCCTCAATATGCTACATCTGGAGTAGAAATTCTTCACAGTCACTTCAGTTAAAGGTTTACAGCATATTAATTAAAACCTTTCTAAGGTCCAAAGTTGATATTTATAAAAGGCTAGCTCTTATTTATGATACTGTTAACTTTAAAAACAAAACTGCCAGTCATTTTACCAGCAGAAAGGGGTTTATACGGGAATGAGAGAATGGCAAGCCGAGACAAACAGACCACAACAAAACTATAGGCAAGTCTGCAAAATACAGGAGAGGGATGCTCTTTTATGAAGGACAGGGGGAAGTTGGGAAGGCCTCCTAAACAAAAAGGCCTTTGGCCAAAACAAGGGAGCGCTAAGTATTATGGTTACTCATTGGCTGAGTTGCCACTGTCTGTCATTGGCTGAACTGTTGCCAGGGAAGCTGGAAAGCCCCGTTTACTAGTGCTGGGATAATGAAGTGGTGTGCTCTGCAAGGCCCATGTCTTTCTGTTCTGCAACTAATGACCTGATTTTTCTGATCTGCAATTTATGATGCATGGTAGGGCATGAGAGCTCCCCTCCTGAACCTCCCAACTTCATTTAAGTGAGATTTCCTCTTATTAATTTTTATAATACAGATTAAAGGTCATTCTAATTAGCCCCAACACCAGTGCTCCAAAGAAAAGTTGATTTCCCCCAATAAGTGGTGCCTAAGTCTATCTATTTTATAAGAAAACTCAAAATCCAGGGCACCTGGGTGGCTCAGTAGTTGAGCGTCTGCCTTTGGCTCAGGACCTGATCCTGGGGTCCTGGGATGGAGTCCCGCATCAGGCTCCCTAGAGGGAACCTGCCTCTCCCTTTGCCTATATCTCTGTCTCTCTGTGTGTCTCTCATTAATAAATAAGGGAAGGAAAAAGGGCAGGAGGAAGGGAAGGGGGAATGGAAGGGGGAAGGGAAGGGAAAGGAAGGGAAGGGAAAGGGAGGGAAGGGAAGAAAGATGGGGATCCCTGGGTGGCTCAGCGGTTTAGCACCTGCCTTCAGCCTGGGCATGATCCTGGAGTCCTGGGATCAAGTCCCACATCAGGCTCCCTGCATGGAGCCTGCTTCTCCCTCTGCCTGTACTCTGCCCCTCTCTGTGTGTGTCTCTCATGAATAAATAAATAAAATCTAAAAACAAAACAAAACAAAGAAAAAGCAAGCTCAAAATCCTAATTTTTTCCCCACATTCCAAAATGGGTCATTCCAGAAGAACAGCATAGAGAGTAGCTTTGACTACCATACCACACCTGTCATTTAAGAAAGCTACATTAATAAATAACACCTTAAAATTAAATTACTAAATAAGAAAGAAATGGAAAAAAAGATTAATAGGTCTTCCCCAAAATTAGGCCCCTAAAATCAAAGAGGACCCATAACCTGTGATGATTTGAAAAGACTATTAATGCTTGAGTTAATATATAATTATCAAACCCTTTTATTTGTTTTTCTCCCCCATGTACAGCAGCCAGTTTCACTGACAATTTTCCTGCTCTGAGAATTTTTCACCTTTGATTAATGACACTTAATAAAAATTCCAGCTAGTTGCAATGAAAAGAAAAAGAGTCACTTGAACCAATGGTGAAGTACCATATAGAGCTAGGCTAGGAAAGGTTAATGGCATCATTACTTAGGTCTTTGGAGTACACATATACCCTCCCTCAGATGATGTTAGGCAAGTTGGATAGTGCATTAACCCTTTGTAAACTAGAGGTACTTTGAGAATTGTTCATTTTGAAAGATAATTAATAGTTATAAATACAGCCTTTTTTTTTCCTCAAAGGATTTCTGGACATTACCATGACATACAAAACAGAATTAATCACATCCAATAGGATAATAGTAAAGAGGGAAAAAAATGCTTCAAGAAAACAAAATCCAAGTCTGGGTGCACAAAGTAAGTATAAACCAATTATCTAGGAAAAAAAGTAACTATTCTTCATATCCTCAGCCTGCCAGGAATGCCTCTTGAGAATACTCAGACTTCATACAAAGAAATGGAGAACTTTTGTACAGTGCCACAGATTTCATAGAAGTTTTTTTCCCTAAATCATCCCTTGTACTATTTGTACTATTCAAATATATATATATATGATTAGGAAAAAAAACTTCTATGAAATATATATATATATTTGTATATTTATATATACACATGTGTGTATCTCTGGGTTCATGCATGTCCCCAACCTGCCAAGTTCTCCCCATAGTTCTCCAGAAACTGCCTTTCTTTGCATAGAGTAGCTGACCACTCCCCCGACCACGCTCCCTCACAGCTTCCTAGAATTCTCATTGCCAACTTTCTCTCTGGATCACTGTCCCCTTTCCTTAAACAGCAGAACCTTTACTCAGTAAATCCCATGAGGATGATGCAATGCCCCTATTTAAAATGTGGAGAGCTTATCAAAAATTAAAAACAAAATTAAAAATACACACACACACACACACACACACACACACACACACTGCAGTGAAGAAAACTGGCTATTCATTAACCAAAGTTCACTGGGCCCCTACTTTGTAACATTAATTGTTCCAGGTGCTTTGAATGTACCAATACACAAAACAGACTCCCCCAAAATGCCCTTGTGAAATAGACATTATAGTGGGGGAAGTAGATAATTAAAAAGAAACATAACAAACAGTTAAAACTAGAGTGCTACAAGTTCTAAGTGTGAGAGGAGATAATAGAACTAGGTAAGGGCAATTGAAAGTGACAGGTAAACTATTTTTAATAGGAAGAGGTTGCTATTTTAATGGGCTAGTTAAGAGGGCTTCCACTGTGATAGCTGACTTTAGCCTTTAACTCACCTATTCATAATCATTTTGATTAGCTAGGAAACACCTTTGTTGGCTGCCTCTCCATTTAGCCTCTAGGAATTCCATGGTCTATTAGCCATCGATCTGTAGACCAAAGTTATTCTAGACCTGTTGATCAGTAGACAAATTGTATCCATCTCACCTTTGATAGTAAAGTGCAAGGTTGAGGCTGTTCTCCTTTAGCAAAGTAGAAGACTGCTTCTGCTGACCTGTAGGATTCAGTGACATCTGGGGATTAAAAGTTTTCAAATACATCTCCTTCCCATTCAGATCATAAGTCCTGCTTCTTCTCCATCAGCATCCTGACTTTACCATAAGATCCTTACTTAAAGGATCTTAATAGAAGTGCATTCAGCCTCTTTTGGATCTCTGCCATCCTTGTAACAATTCGGGAGCCTGATTTCTAGTATATTAAACCCTCTAGATGCAGGAGATCAGAATTTCTTTAAATACTTCCATGAACACCTTCTGAATTTCATATCTAACTGTATTATTTTCAAGGCCACTAAGTCAGTTGAAAAAACAGCTAACTCTACGTTAGTTATAATTGCCATGCCCCTTTATTGTTTGGGTGCAAGAGCTGTTGCAAAAGCCAGCATTTTTCTCCCTATCAACCTGACCAGTATGTCAGTCCTCCACAATGATAGTCTAGGAAATTGTGACAGTACAATACACAAAAGATTTTCCACAATCAACTCATCACCAACAATTGGATCCTAGTCATCTTCTGGCCAAGGGATCCAACACAAAAATCATACCCTAAAACCCTGTTTTCTAGAGCCAAGTCTGTTATCGCCTTTCTTAGGGCTTCACTAAAATCAGACCCTAAGGTAAGGGCTTATGTACCAGAAGTTGGAAGAAATCCCAGGAATAACTAGGAGCGTCTGGAATATGAGACACAAAAAGGAGAAAAACCAATAAAGGGTATATGAATGAGTGAGGCATTGCTGTGGACAAACAGGGGTCAATCCTACTGGGAATTCTCTAAGAATCCATGGACTGAGTTGAGTGTTTGGGACATTTTTCACCAAATTCTAACCCCACTGGTTGGAGATACCCGTGGAGCAGTTAGCTTTTCTGCACAAGGTGGACTGTGGCTATTGTGGTGAAGTAAGTTTCAGACAGCTATAGAATTCCTTCAGGAAGGGAGAAAGAGAGCTGTAAACCCCGGTGAGATTAAATTGACTGTCATGCTGGACAGTCTACTACACCAACAGATATTTTTAAGTGGGTGAATGGACTATGGCTCAGGGCAGCAATTGAATCTGCAGAATAGCTTATAATCTAAATTTAAACATGCAATATTAACTTAATAAAATTTAGTATTTTACCAATACCTTTCCTTTTCTCCAGGACAAATTGAGGACGCTGCAACATCTTAAATTCTTCTATTCAACTCAAAATTTATAAGCTATTGCTGTTACATATATTAAGTCAGAAACATATTAAAACCTATAAAACCATTATTGTTGTTGTTTTAACCAGCCAATATGTATTAGGTTTACCTTCACATTTAGCATCTTTTTCCCCACATTTCTGACTTCTTGTCTGGGATTATGTTCTTTCTACTTAAAATATATTCTTTAGGGATCCCTGGGTGGCGCAGCGGTTTGGCGCCTACCTTTGGCCCAGGGCGCGATCCTGGAGACCCGGGATCGAATCCCACGTCGGGCTCCCGGTGCATGGAGCCTGCTTCTCCCTCTGCCTATGTCTCTGCCTCTCTCTCTCTCTCTGTGACTATCATAAATAAATAAATAAAATTAAAAAAATATATATATTCTTTAGAATTTTCCTTAGTACAGCCTGAAAGTAACTAATCCTTTTGTTGTGCGATTGTTCATTTGAAAATGTCATTTTGCATTCGTTTTCAAGGGTGTTTATACCATTGTGCATAAAATTCTAGTTTTGAAACTGTTCTTTTTTCTAGTACATTGTAAACATAACTTTTTTGTCTTCTGGTTTCCATTGTTGCACTGGAGAAGTAAACTCTCGTTAACCACTGTTTATTTAAAGATAATCTCCTCTGCTTTAAAATTTGTCTCTGGTTTCCTGGGGTGTCACTATGTGTTTAAAAGAAGACAAAAATGTTTTCCCACTTGTGATTCATTGGGCTTTTAATATATGAAGATGGATGTCTTTCATCCATGCTAGATAGTATTTTCAGATATTTTCTCATCCAATATCCTCTATTCTAGTCTCTCCTTTCTTCCTTTCTGGGATTCAAATGAAATGAATATTTGATTTTCTCTCTGAATCTTCTGTTTGTCTCTCATCTGTATTTTTCATCTGTATATTATTTATACTTTTTCCTGAATGGTTTTTTCTGATCTATTTCTAGTTAACTAATATCTCTTCATCTGTGTCTAATTTTTTCTTAAATCCAAACTTAATTCTTAAATCATTTCATCATAATTTTATTGTATAATTAATATTTTTCTTTTTAAATTACTTATTTATTTTTAAGAAGATACTGTTTTTTATAGCATTTCTAGAGTCACAGCAAAATTAAGGGGAATGTAGAGATTTCCAACATGCCCTCTACCTCCACACTTGTATAGCTTCCTCCATTATCAACATTCCCCACAGAGTGGCATACTTGATACAAATGATGGACCTCTATTGACACATAATTATTCAAAGTACATAGTACACAGTACACGTTAGAGTTCACTTTTGGTGTACCTTCTACGGGTTTGGACAAATGTATACAAGAATATTTTCACTACACTAAAAATCCTCTGTGCTCTGATGATTCATCCTTCCTCTTAATCCACAACCCATGGCAACCACTGATCTTTTTAGTGTCTTCATAGTTATACCTTTTCCAGAATGTCATATAGTTGGAATCATATAGTATGTAGTCTTATTAGGTTGGCTTCTGTCCCTTAGTACTATACATTTGATGTCCCTCTATGTCTTCTCATGACTTGATAGCTCTTTTCTTTTCAGTGCTATATAATATTACCTTATCTGTCTGTACTACAGTTGGTTATCCATTTATCTACTGAAGGGCATCTTGGTTACTTCCACATTTTGACAATTATGAATAAAGCTAATATGAACAATTCGTGTAGATTTTTGTATGGACATAAATTTTCAACTCCTTTGGGTACATATCAAGCAGTGTGATTGCTGGACTGTATGGTAAGAGTATTAGTCTTGTAAGAAATTACCAAACTGTCTTCCAACGTGGCTCAACGTGGCTGTACCATTTCGTATTCCCGCCAGAAATGAATGGAGTTCCTTTTGCTGCACATCCTCACTAGCAGTTAGTGTTGTCAGTAGTTTGAATTTGGCCATTTTATACTGGCATCTCTTATGTTATTTTTAGTTTCTTACCAAATTTTTCAATCTTACCTCCTTTATTTTTAAACCATAATTAGAGTAGTTGTTTTCTTGTCTGAGACTGAGAGTTCCAAAATCTCATGTCTTTGTGGACCTGTTTCTATTGTATGTTGTTTCTGATGTTTTGTACTTGCTTTGTTAATTTTAATTGTATAATATGTTTTATTTAATAAATCATTGGAAGATTATTTTGATACCTAAAATGATGGTAATGTCTTTCACAGATTACCTATGGTAGCTTCTGAGAGTTGTTAGAGAGACTTGAGGTTTCCCTGACCCTAAGTAATAAAATTCTGGCTTCAAGTCCCTTTAATATCTAATTTCCTTCTGGTTCACACTTCCTTGAAAGCATAGTTCTTCATGAACCCAGTGTTAACTGGAGACTGGAGTATGCATCCTCACCAGAATCTGAGGATCACCCCAGACCTATGAGACCACTAAGGGAACAAGTTAGTTTTGCAGCCGCTCTTTCAGAATGGGAAAATAATCCCAAAGCAAAAGCAATTTTGAGCAGCTTATCTGAGTTGTCCAAAATCTTGGCCTGATTATTCCATATTATCTTACAAGCTCTTTACTACTCTCAGAAAGATGTCTTTATAAAACTTTGACCAGGTTCTTCAGTTTTTCTAAGAAAGAGAACTAGTTTGGGCCAACTAGCTATTACTGGAAGTGAAATTCTCAAAATCATGTGTTTTTAATTTTGATCAGAGAGCCTTTCATATGAGTATTTTTATTAAGCCAATATCCTTTAATAAAAGAAAAGATTAATAAAATTCTAAAAATATCTGAAGAAATACAGAGTTTCACTTACTTTTGGTCACTGTATGGCTGATGCTTAGACACAGAAGAAAAAATAAGTATACTACTAAAGTACAGAAAGAGTAATTTTATTGAGAAATAACTGACATAGAACATGTTGATCTGATGTATTTAAATATTGCAATGTGACTATCATCGTAGTGTTAGCTAACATCTCCATCACATCACATAATTATTTATTTTTTGTGCTGAGAACATTTAAAATATAGCCCATTAAAAACTCTGAAGTACATAATACAATACTGTTCACTATAATCACATGCTGTACATCAGGTATCCAGAACTTATTCATCTCCTAACTTCAGATTTGTAACTTTTGACTAACATCTCCCTAATTCTCCCATTCTGCAGTCCCTGGTAACCATCATTATACCCTCTCTTTCTGCAAGGTCAGCTTTTCTAGATTTCACATGTACATAGTATCACACAGCATTTATGTTCCTGTCTCACTTACCTCAGTTAACATAATGCCCTCAAGTTCCATCTATCTTGTCACAAATGGCAGGATTTCCTTCTTTTTTTGTGAGTGAATACATAGTACATATTATTATACATTATATATATATATATATATATATATATATATATATATATATATATATATATATATAAAACATCTTTATTCATTCATCTGTTAACAATTTGGCTGTTTCCATACCTTGGCTGTTGTGAATAATGCCACAACAAATACAGGGGTGAAGATATCCTTTTGCTATCCTGTTTCCATTTCTTTTGGATATGTACCCATGAGTAGGATTGCTGGGTCATATGGAAATTCTATTTTTAATTTTATGAGGAACTTCCATACTATCTGTTATCCATAGTGGCTGAACTGATTATATTCCCATCAACAGTGCACAAAGGTTCTTTTTTCTCCACATCCTTGACAATACTTGTTATCTTTTGTCCTCTTTTTGATGGCCATTCTAACAGGTATGAGGTGATATCCATTGTGGTTTTGATTTGTATTTACCTGACAATTAGTGATGTTGATTTCATGTACCTCTTGCCTATTTGAGAGTAATTACTAAATTTGTCTACTGCCATTCCCCTCTGAAGTTGTGCTTTGTCAATTTTGGAACTAATCAAACATTCATTTGTAAATCCTAAATCTCTTGTTCAGCTGTGAAATGTATAATTATTCCACTGAATTGACCAAATCTGCTCCCTGTACAATGCAGAGTGAGCAGAGGCCTTAGGGAGAAGAAACCTAACAGAATATCCTTAGCTTTAAATATACAAAAACATTCTTTGACTCTAAGTAAATATGCAACGTTAGATTCAGCCAAGAATATAGGGCTGTCTTCATTTTAAGAAGAAATTGCAGACATTATTATTGCTACATATTCAGATCTCTGGACATCTGCAGCCAGGCAGAATGTGACAATCTGCCTGGGAGGAATACAGCATATATAAGGGACAGCTTTGTGAAAAGTCATAATGAATTAAGACAGGCCACAGAATTTGCCCCCAAATATTTCCTTTACTGATATTCAATGGGTCATATTTTATTTCTTCAAAGCAACAGATTAGTGAATAAAAATCATAAGTACTGTTCTTAAGTTGTTAATGTGTTTTTGTCCCTATTAAATATATTTACATAGACAACTTTGTCTAATTATCTACAAGGTGCAAAGAAATGTCCTAAATCAAAAAGTTGAAGTTTTACTTAGAGGAGTCAACATGGCTAGGGCATGTTCAAAGATTAAGAAAAGGAAGGTACAGATGAATACAATAGACCAGAGAAAGAAAGCTCAGCATCATGCAGTCCCTCATTTCTCCATCAATTCTTCCATGTGAAAATATGTAAATGGGTGGAAAAGCAACAAAAATAAAGAAAATGTTCTGAATGAAGACTAAAAGTGTTGAGGTAGTAGAACCATTGGTGGTTTGCAAGGAATTAGAAGTGGGGAAGAGAGAAGAAAGCATGACAGTCTGATGAGAGAGGAAGAGAGCATGATAGACAGTTTAATATCTTACAAGCCCTAATAATGAAGAATAGCAATATCATTCAAAAATATAGCAAAGTCAGTTTGGGAAAATAAAATAATGCGCAATGATTTCCTTTACGAAAATGTGAACTTTGTAGGACAACCATTCTGCAATGAATTAAGAAATGAAGATCTGCAGTTGGGACAAGATGTTGGTGATATGCATGTGGCAGACATACACATATACATAGAATGTGAGAGTACATCACTTTAAGGGAGCCATGTCAAGAAGAAAGAAAACAGAGCTAAAGATGATGGAATGACTCCTATCTCAGACTTTGATTCCAGGGAATATGACCTTAAGACAGATGCCTTGTATGGGCAGAGTAATATCAAGAAAACAGGAGCAAAAATTGTCAGAGATATATGGCTATATTCCAGAAATGATGAGAGAGAGTCTTGATTGAGGGGAGAATGGTCACTGGTGTCAAAGGTGGTTATAAAAGACAAAAACAAAAGTTAATTAGAAATTTTGGATGACATTTCTGACTTCTGAGAGGGCAATTTCAGTAGGGTAGTATAGATACCTTCCTTTCTCCCAGGAAATTTTTATATAGAAGGATGAAAAGATTTTGGATGACTGCTTGAAGAAATGGCAGGATCCAAATCCTTTCATTCAAAATATATATGTATCAGGCACCTGGGTGGCTCAGTCAGCTAAACGTCTGCCTTTGGCACAGGTCATGATCTCAGGGTCCTGGGATAGAGCCCCACATCCCCTGCTCAGTGGGGAGCCCACTTCTTCCTCTGCCTCTTCCCCTGCTTGTGCATGCTCTCTCTCTTTCTCTCTCTAATAACTAAATAAATAAAATCTTTCAAAACAACAAAGTATATAATTAAAATAGAAAATCAAATAAAAAACAGAGAACACAATTGCTTTGTCGAGTGTGAGTACAACTCCATAGCATTTATGCCTTCTTCAGTACCATCTCTTTCTCTCCTCTCTTCCACTGGTTTAGAGGAAGAGTAATGAGTATTAGGGAGATAAGATCAAAATAAATAGCAAGAGGTATGAAAATTCTGAGACGGTTTGTGTGTGACAAGGATCTGGGCCTCACCTAGTTTGGATATTCTCAGAGAAATAACAGCTCAGTAAAGGCCCCGGGGAGTCCTATAATTCTGCCTAAATTACTTAATCAAGCTAGGATGTAAGGTTAACTTTATATTAACCTTTACTAAGATAGAATATGGAAATCTAGGTAGAAATGGTGAACCCCTTTCTTTGAAATAAAAACAAGGGAACAAAGTCAAATGTATCTTTCAGGTTACATCTCAGATGGCAGTTAGAAGCAATATTAAAAGGACACCTGGGTGGCTCAGTGGTTGAGTGTCGGCTTTTGGCTTAGGGCTCAGGATCAAGTCCAGCATCAGGGTACCTAGAAGAAGCCTCTGCCTATGCCTCTGCCTCTCCTCTGTATCTCTCATGAATAAATAAGTATTTTTTTAAAAAAAGAAAAAATATTAAGCTCTCTATACCTTTCTTCTTGTTTCTTATAACCTATCTATGATCATGCAGCTGAAATGAAAAGGACTGACATGCTTATGACACAGGAGCTTCGGAAAAGGGGCTGCTGAACAGCAAGGTTTGGAGAAGAACCTCTATGATACATCACATATTGACAACTACCAAAAGAATGGGGAGTCTGATGTAATGTTGGGGCCAGTAACCCCAGAGCCTCCTGAAACAGAGACGGTGTGTCACCAGCCCAAACTGAAAGTGCAGTACTGGGCCGAAGCACTTGAAAGTGAGGATATGAGGCCCTAGTTGGTCTTGTTGAAAGTAGGGAGATAAAAGACAGAGGGGTAATGCCAGAAAATTTGTTGGGCTTGATGACCATCTAGATATGAAAGGCAGTTACTGAGAAGGAAGATCAATGAAGAACAAAGATCTTTCTTGTGTAAAGAAAATTTTAATTTAAACACAGTTTGGTGATGAGTTTTCTATTTATATTTTGGGGGGGGGTTGTTTGTATTTTTCAATAGAAAATGAGAATTCATGAAGAAGGAAGCGGAAAGCTGGAAAGCTTTTGAATCATAAACTCCTTTAAGGGGAATTCTGTAAGTGAAAATTTGGAACTATGCTGTTTATGTTCAAGGTTATGCATTAAATCAGTTTAAAATCATACAGACTTATTTTAGAATGCATAGGGTCATTCCTAGTGGCTATAAAACCAGTAAGAATTTACCAATAAAGCTGTAGATACTGTCAACTGATCTGAATAAAGAAGAGCACATGGGCCTCAATACAATAGTTCATAAGGAGTAGCTGATTTTTTTTCTTTCTTAGAAAAAAAGAATTATTCTGGAGTATAATAAAAACATTATCAGCTATATTTTCTTTTTTATACAACAGAGGTTCTAAGGGCTTGGAGGACAGGAGACACCCCTGTTCACCTCTTTACCACATCACCATTAGCCACTCCAAGATTTCCCTGGATAATGCAGAAGAGGGTCAAAGGCAGAGGCTTCTGAATTCATCATGAATTGATTCACTCTCCCAGCTGAACACATCTCTCCTGCCTCTAGGACAGCATGTCAGCAACAAGGAATCACTACAACTGTGATTTCCCCTTTATGACCCAGGTTTGGGACTCAGCCCTGCCCCAAAAGATGCAGAAGGGTACAATGTAGGTGAGATGAAGCAATCTCAATATTCTTCCCCAGAGCAAGAACACAGATAAGGGGCAATGATGAAATGCCTGAAATAAAACGGATAATACATCATTAGAAGACAACACTAAAGTGAATAAGCATAAATTGATTACAAAGGCCTTAGACCCCACAAATGAGTTCTATTTCTAATTAGGAAACATATCATTTGATATTTAAACAAAGTGACTGAGTTCACTTTTTATTTAGCAGAAGAATATCACGTCTTTCCTAGAGGCCCCTCAGTGATCAGTTTTAAAATAACAGTGTTCTTTCTCTGGTCTAAGGGATCCATTATCCCTTAGTAGTATGACATAATGTAGTATGATTATGATTGTATGATTCTGACCTATTTCATAGCCTCCTTAAGTAAATTCTTCACTGTATGCAAAAAGGATCAATAAAGCAACAGTGGTTGGGACTAGAAGGGTAGGCTTGTGGCTATGAGAACAAGAACTCCCTGATGATATGGCTGCTCTCCTACTCTGACAGTTATAATGCTTCCAAGTGGACCATGGACTTGCTAGCTAAACCTAGGGGATAAGAGAGCAGGAGACTTGGAAATGTCACTGTTTCAGGGAACATCCTTTACACTTGATTTATACATGTAGATGGACATGAATTAATATAAAACACTCTTGTATTCCCTCTACTTCCTTATTCTGTAACCCAGATAAAAAATAAACAGGGGTGGCTTCATGAATTTGTAGCCTGTATACTTGCATAGGGACCCACACATAGAAGGGCTCATATTTGATTCAATGCTCTTGAAGTTCATAAAAATTTTTGAACAAGGGCTTCTGCATTTTCATTTTGCATCGGGCCCCACAAATTATACAGCCAGTTATGGGAGGGGAGTTGTGGAAATTGTTAAATCTAGGAGCAGGAACCATGTCATTCATTGGCTCAACCCTTCCCCTTTCCTCTCTTCGGGATCAACCTACTTGGAGGGCATATGGTCGGATCGATTTGCCACTTGTAGGAAGCTTATTGGTAAAGGAAATATTCTTGTGGGCAAGATTATGGTTTTCCAGGCTGTCTCTGAAGGGGTAGATAGGTCTGCTTAATTCTGGGGACATATTAGTCATATGCCTAAATCTTGTTTTCCATTAGTGCTATTACTATTGAAACTGATACTTTTATTTCTCTCTACCTGATCTTTTGTAATGTCTCATTTAGTTTAGAATTTGGGTAGGTGATAGAATGGTACAAACACCAATGATAACTACATGTCTTTGGCAGAAAGCGTTTTCCATCTACTGAGACAGCTGGTAGCCTTTCAAGAGTGAAGTATTCAGTTACAGACCCTTGTTCTTGATGGGAAAAAGATATGAGAGAATGGCAAATGTGGCTAGAAAAGAAGTATACACAGATCCCTACACTCAAAAGCCTCTGCCCTACAGCTCGAACAGAGATTTGTTTAGATTAATGAATACCATCTTTTAAACTTTAAATATACCTTGAAGGAGTAAGTTCATGAAATCTTCATAATGTGGTCTTACTTAAGTACTTTAATCAGATTCGTATCCTTCTGAGATAAACCAACATGCTGAACTGGCAACTTTAAGTAGAAAAAAAAAATACATTTTTAAGTAGTAAATGGGAAGCATAATGTTCCTGGGAATCAGGAAGAAGGTCTTCACAAGATTGGGAAGGGAAGATGATTACAAGGAGAAGACAGCCAACCTTACACTTTTTCATAGTGCCCTAGTGATCTCAGCTTCCTACCCAAATCCTCCAAGTACCTGAAAATCGTCTTATTTGAGAGCTTTTCTACTATTAACACAGGTGGCCAATAGCATGAACTACAGAAAAATCAATCAATCAGCAAACTTCTTTTTTAATTTTTATTTATTTATGATAGTCACAGAGAGAGAGAGAGAGAGAGAGAGAGAGAGAGAGAGGCAGAGACACAGGCAGAGGGAGAAGCAGGCTCCATGCACCGGGAGCCCCATGTGGGATTCGATCCCAGGTCTCCAGGATCACGCTCTGGGCCAAAGGCAGGCGCCAAACCGCTGCGCCACCCAGGGATCCCAATCCGCAAACTTCTAAACTAGTTGGCACCATCAATCACCACCCAGAGTACAATGCATTAAAGACCATTACTTTCAGAATATCAAGTCTCTGTATTACCCCTGGGCTGATGCAACGTCTTTGGCCAGATAAGGGGGGTGGGGGGAATGGACTACCAGGAAATCTTAGAATGACCACAGGGCATGAAGAGAGCCTGTATTGTCCATTTCCTAGCCTTAGCTGGGGCATTCAGTCCCTGAGTACTGATGATCTGTAGCACTGGTGAAACAACGTTGATAAGCAATCACATAATATATTTTTATTTAGATTTATCTAATCAATCAGTGAGAGAAACAATTCAGCATTCCTCAAGCAATTTTACACATAACCCCTATTCATTGACCCTACGTCATCAGTATTTTCATCAAGAATCTTCACAAACTCTAGAGGAAGCCATAGCTTTAAATACTCTTGACTTCATCATTTAGTCTAAATTTTCTCCTCATAATGCTATTACCATAGAGTGGGGTCCTATCCATAAACTCACCTAGAGTAGCACTATGTGAAGCTATTTGGTCACATGCCTTTTTGTTCTTGGTTAAAAGGACAGAACCCATTTCACACATCTAAGAGCCTTCTTGCTTTCTTTCTCCACAAAACTCTTTCCTTCAAGCTGGGAAAATCTGCACAATTTCTCCCGAGTAACAAAATGAATCTCTTGATGCCTTTCCATCCTGTGTATATCACACATCTAAAAATCTTTGCTAAGCATATATTACCTTTTTGTTTGCTTTTGTTAAAATACTTTTACATTAAATGTAACGAGTCAAACGACTGACAAATATAAAGAAGTGTTATTTACCTCAAATTGTGCTTTTGTGAAACTGGCTGTTTCCTCTCTGGTCACCAACTTCAAAAATATGGTGCCAAACTCAGCCAAAGTCTCCTCTTTTCAGTGAAGCTCATTTCTGTCTGATTGTGCTGTACATCATGAACATATACATTCTAAAGTCAAATTCACCTTAAAAGACCAAGTGCTTTCCAATAAGTCAAATGATGTTTCTGTGTCAACACAGTTCCTTTCTAGAATGTGATCAAAAGGAGCACATCATTTGGCTTCAGAGATATACCATACACTCCTAGGTATCCCAAAATCATCTCAGGGCTACCCAGATACTTTTTTTTTTTTTTTGCTACCCCAGATCCTTAAGATTATTAGTGAATTACTCCAGTCAGAGTACAAGAACACTTCCAGTGGAGGTCACTGTGTATACAAGAGTGAGTAGAAACTATGAAGCTCTCTCATGGTTGCTTGCAGTGGTTTGATTAAGGACATGCTGAAGACATCAAGAGCCACATTTAACCACTATGAAAACATCTTCCAGTCTCATCACTCCAAATGGGAATTAAAACTGATTTCAGGAAGCTCCTAAGGAGACAGCAGCATATGCCTAGATGATATGTTATTAAAACAAAAGCCAGAAATTTCAGGAAAAAAACAGGTCAGGGTCCTTTTGTATTAGTTTTCTGTTGCTGCATAATAGTACCACACAGTTAGTAGACTAGACCTTCAATAAATTTATTATCTGGGGGCACCTGGGTGGCTCAGTAGTTGAGCATCCGCCTTCGGCTCAGGTCATGATCCTGGGGTCCTGGGATGGAGTCCTGCATCAGGCTCCCTCTGGGGAGCCTGCCTCTCCCTCGGTCTATATCTCTGCCTCTCTCTGTGTGTCTCTCTCATGAATAAATGAACAAAAATCTTAAAAAGAGAGAGAGAGAAGAGAGAGAGAGAGAGAGAGAGAGAGAGAGAGAGAAGGAGAGAAAGTTCATTATCTAGCAGTTTCTTTGGGTCAAAATCCTGGCACATTTAGCTGGATCCTTTACTTATGTTCTCACAAGGCTTAAGGCAAAATGCCTGCCCGCTGTATTCTCATTTGGAGAATCAATTAGGAAAAGTTCTGCTTCCAAGCTCCCTCAGGTTGTTGGCAGAATTTGTTTCCGACTGAGATCCCTATTTTCTTATTAGTTGTCAGCCAGGAATTATCCTGAAACAACTGGAAACCAAATTCAAGTCCTTGCCATGGGGCCTCCTTCATTGACTACTCACAGCTGGCTATTTGCTCCCTCAAAGCCAGGAGGAAAATGACTGACTTCTATCTGGGACCTATAAACTCTCTTTAAAAATCTCACCTGATTAAGTCACGCTTAACCAGGATAATCCCCTTTTGATTAACTCAAACTCAACTGATTAGGGATCTTAATTACATTGGCAAAACCTCTTCAACCTTTTCCACATAATATAAACTAATCATGGGAGAGGTATTTCTTTTACACATAGGTGGTATTTTCATTTATACATTGAAGGGAAGGGGATTTAGGGCATGTACACCAGGAGCTTAGAAACAAGGCCCATATTATAATCTTGCCTACAACATCCACATACCATTAGTCTGCTAGCATCCCAAGACTTTTAAGAAAGAAATAACAAAAATAGTAGGCTTACCTCTGTTACCTACAGATTTGATCAACTGGTGTGCTTAAGGTCTGTAAGTGTTGGAAGACTGGGAAAACCACCATCATTATTTCTCATTCCTAGGACTTCCTAACCAATGTGAGAAAAGACAAGAACTAAGTGGGACCAAAATCTAGCAAAATCACCAATGGTGATACTAGTTGGAAACATAGCAGAGTCTCCTTATCTCCTGTCTTGATTTTAGACTTTGGTATTCCTCATCTGTTAAGGGGTTGGGGGGGATGGCTAGAAGATAATGGTATGCTAAAGCAGATTCTGTTTGCCTCTTTTCCACATGAAGAGAACTCACTCATGTTTTACTGATACCTAAGAGAAAATGAGACAAGAAAGACATGGACTTGGCTTGGCACTGTTTGAGCTTCAAGGTAGTGGGTCTACTCTACAAGGCTCATTGGTCAGCATAGACTACCTTACAATGCAGGAACCAGAAATCCCCAAATCTCAGTGGCTAACATACCCAAGGATACTTCTTGTTCATGATATAATTCTAACACTGGTGAACAGGGGTTTTCTATTTATCAGTCACTCGGGGACCCAGGAAGCCTTTTCTTGACCTGTGATTCTTCAGTCACTGAAGCAGCAAAGAGAGGAGAGTGGTGAATCACCCATTGTTTCTTAACACTTAAGGTGCAAAGTAAAACATATAGCACTTCTGCTTAATTTTTATTGACCTAAGCAGATTGCATGACCACAGAGGGAGGTAGAAAATGCAACCCTACTATGTGGCTTAAAGGGGAAAGAACCAAAAGTATTTGGTGGACAGCATTAGCAGCTACCACACACAGCTTAGTGACTGTCACTCTTCTCCCTTGGATGGCACTGGAGCCAAGGAAGGCCCCAAAGCTATTTATTCCAACACTGTCCCCTATAAGAGAGTAGAGTATGTAATCTCTTTTGGAAATGTGGGGAAAAAAGAAATAGAACCACTTCCTCTTAATAGTAAGTACAGGCAACAAAAAACGCTGTGAAATGGCCCTGTACTGCCACACCTCACCTTCATGGACACTGCTTCAGTGAGAAGCTAACAAATACAACTCACTCGAGGCTGCCTTGCAGGCAGCTGAGAGTGGTCCTAACCCCACACGATGGGCTCCAAATAGGAAGAGGGAGACTGCGCCTGCCACATTTTAAGAGGCTGCCTTCAAATTCAGGCTGCGTGTCTGGAGTTGCTGTGCCGAACAGGATCTGTGAGCTGGCTCTGTGCTGGGTGAGAAGTGTAAAGCCTGGTGCCAGAATGCGAGTGCACATCAAAATCCTGGCACGGGTGCTCTTTAGAAACGGACAGAAGACCAACTAACATACGGCTCATTCTTCTCACGTCATAAATGGAAGGCATTAATCACTGGGAGGCCTCCCAGAAATTAAAGTTCAACTATTGGTTATGGGGTGTCAAAAGGCAAATGTGGAGTGTTTTAAATTTGCTTAGTTTTCCTGCGATATAAAATACAGGTTTCAAATGCTGGCTTTATCATCAAAACAGGCTCCTGGCCCTGCCAAAGCTAACATAAAGAACCCAGAACTCCACACAGGTTTCTCATTTATAGCATAATTTCCTCCAAAGACAGCTATTTTAAAATGTAGATTAACCCTTAGTGTCTAAATTTTCCAAACTGAAACTTTGAAACAATGAAGTCCCATCTGCCAGCCTTGAAAAACCAAGTGGCAAAGGAGTCGCCTACAGCTCTCTACAGTGAGGGCCAAAGTCCATTGCCTGGCTCGCTGACTATCAACACATCATCAGGCGCCACGCTCCATCCCTGGAAAGTCCTCCCATGGAGCGGTAACTGTCCATGCTCTCAAGCTACGAATTATAATCATTGGATAAAAGAAGAAAGGAATTCATAATCTGTTTTTTCTTCTTTGACAAAGTACTGAAGTGAGTGTGTATCATTACCACCTAAGTGAAACAATTCAACCAAAGCAGTTAACTCCTTAAAAGTGATCATCATCATTCTTTCAGCAGACTAGGCTTCAGAGGATAAATATAAATACATGCAAACCAATTACTTCACATTCTCTTCACTTCACAGAATTATATATTTCTTGTTCTATTCTAATAACTTAAGCTTAAGAAAGAAGTGATAGTTTAAGAGGCCACAGACTGGGGTGCTTGGTTGACTCAGCTGGGAGAGCATGTGACTCTTGACTAGGATTTGTAAGTCCAACCTCCATATTGGGTATAAAACCTACAAAAAAAATGAATAAAGAAAACATTTTTTAAAAGATTTTATTTATTCATGAGAGACACACACACAGAGAGAGAGGCAGAGACACAGGCAGAGGAAGAAGCAGGGAGCCTGATGCAGGACTTGATCCCAGGACCCCAGGATCATGACCTGAGTCAAAGGCAGACACTCAACCGAGCTACCCAGGTGCCCCAATAAAACATTTTTTAAAGAACAAAATAAAAAAATAAAGGGCTGCAAACCAGTGACCTGCATTTGTGTGTGTGTGTGTGTGAACATGTACGCTTACCTACACAATGTCATTACAAATTAAATCTGAATGACATGATGTGGGGCATAAACTCTCAATTTTCCACAAACCTTACCAGTCTTTATCATTTTTTTTTCGAGAAATGCAGAGAGAGAGAGAGAGAGGAGCAGAGGAAGAAGGAGAGAGAGAATATTAAGCAGATTCCACCCCAGCCTAGCCTGGGGCTTGATCTCATGACTCTGAGATCATGACCTGAGTGGAAATCAAGTCAGACACTTAACCAACTAGCCATCCAGGGCTCCCTAGTTCTTATCATCTTAAAGTCTGACTTACTCAATAATGCTACCTGTTCTAGTAATAGAGACATTTGAATATGTGTTGTCCTATTTTATTTTTTAATTAGTCAAGCAACATTCTTAACTTTTTAGTATGTTAATAAATTTTATTTTGTGAATCATACTACATATATATTTAATTTACAAAATAATAAGCTTCTTAAAATTAGTTGGTTTATTTCACACCTTTAATTTTAACAAATGGTGAAATAATTTTTTTTTTCACCAGAAAAATGTGCTCTTTAATCCCCAGCACCTATTTCCCCCACCCACCCCTACCTCCTGGCTGGCAACCATCAGCCTGTAGTAGTTCTCTCAGTAGGTAATAGTCTGTTTCTTGGTTTTCCTGCGTGTGTGTGTATACTTTAAAGGAACTTAAAAGGAAGACAGCAGCACATAAACATGCCCCAGAACTGTGTCTACCTTTGAGATCTTACTGAACTAAAGACAGTCAAGATAATACTCCATGTGCAAAAATGCAAATGACTAGTCCTTATGTTCTTATTTGGACCATTCCCACAGGATGAAATTTCATCTGTGAAATGGAATAACATTGTGTTGAAGTTTAACAAGACAGACATGAAGGATCTAAACCCAGTAGCTGACACATAGTAGGCACTCTATAAGCAGCAGCAAGGATGGTGACGATACATAAGCTGCAGAGTGGGTTTTAGACAGAGAACTGACTAAGAGTTTAGGCTTTAGAGTCTGCAGACCTGGGTTCAAATCCCTGTTTCACCATTTACCTGTTGTGTGGCTTCATAGGGGGATGTATTGTGGAATGAGCAGTGTGTGAGATGTCCCAAAGGAGAGGAGTAATTAGAAGAAACTTCACTGATGAAAGGAGAACTAAGAGCAGTAAGGAGGTATATAGTCTCTAAGGTTTAAGATTTAGAGGCATGAGACCATCAGAAATTCAGGAAAGATAAAATTTTTAACAGAAAGGTTATCAATACTATCAGATTCCACTGCATAATAAATCAGATTACTCAACAGACCTGTAGAAGCTGAAACAGAGGACTTTAAACCGAGGCCCTTTTTTGGTATCACTCTCTGAATCTCTACCCTGATGTGCTGTTGAAGTAACACTGTAGTAGTACAGGTTCCTATGAATTCTAAACAAGGCTCAGGACTCAGGAGATTTTGGTCTTAAGGTTCAAACACATAACTAAAGGAGCTGACACAAGAACCCCAAAGACTTCACTCTCCTGAACCATGTCTGCGGAATCAGGCTTTCTCTAGAGAAATCATTTTCAACAGGCACCAAACATAATAAAAAGCTTCAAACTGATTAATAACTAACAGAGTAATTGCTTAAAAACACCTTCTTCCTCTCAGCACTGAGTACTTGCTGATAAAAAATATTTTTAAAACAGAACATTTAAATACAATCACTAATGAAATGTAAATATTAAATAAGATAAACATCTGTCATAGAATCATCATTATTTATTTTCCATGCTTGTGAATTTATCCCTGCCCTTTATTTCTCTTCCAAATATTCATTTTACATTTTTTTTAAGTGACTGTCTATCATTGGATTAAATGTAAGCCTTTGGAGAACAGAAGCTGCTGCCACATACCTTTCTTTACACACGCCTCTAGTGAATTCAATTTTTTGACCTTATTTGGCTTTCCAATCCAGTGAGAAGTAACTTATTTTAAATAAAGGAGGAAGTCAACTTACCCTTAAACCCAGAGGTTAATCTCCATGTAAGCCATCTTTGGCATATTTAATTGGTATGGGAAATTTTGCTAGGACAACTTTTGCTGGGGCTTCATAGAATGCTCTTCAGAAAGCCCACTTGGATTTCACGAAATCTCCACAGTCTTCTTGCTCAAAATAACATTTGTAGGCAAGGGGTTATGTTCATGCATTGTGAATACAGGGTTTTCAGAGGTTAATATAGAAATATTGTATAAATTTCAGGGGAAGATTTCAGTTCCTAGAATAGGTCACTTTTTGAACCAAACTAAATAGGTTCCAAATAGTAATTTCATGTAAGTCCTTATTTGGCAAATATTTACTGAGCCCTTATCATGAGCAGTATAGGGAATATGGAGATATTAGACATTAACAACACAGGTCTTCAGGCAGAAGGAAATTAACAATATTGGGGGTCAACCATATGCTTTATTATTAGATTAAGGATGTTTCTACCAGCACACTAATATAGACAATACAGGGTTGCATATACGTTTCACATAAACTCTGTAGCTATTTAATACCTGGTATGAGTTCAAAGGATTCGAAGTCATTTGTGGCTGATCATAGAGGGCTTCATGGAGCAGTTGCTGTTTCTATTTGGAAAACCTAAGGTTATAGTCAATGTAATTGGAGGCTACCCAAGGAGATGGAGATGGCGTAAGCAGTCACTAGAATCTGAAAATCTATATATGTTTAGGGAAGGAATGTAATTTAAGTTCCCTAGAAAAAAAAATCTTCTGGGGTGCTGTCATAGAGGTGAGGTTGGGAGCATATGGTGAGGTCTTTAACAACAGGGTGAGGCTTTTTATTAATTTGGGAGAGAGGCAGACATTATAAACGTTTGATAATGACATGTTTTAGGAAGATTAATCCGTCAGAGATGCATATGAGAGATTGCATTAAGAAAAATTGGGGGGGTAGTGTGTCCTATTGGAAGGCTAATAACTAAATAATCTAAGCACAAAAGATTAAAGATTTCAGTAGGATATTGATTTTAAGTTTCAGTATCTGGGAGTATAAAGGCAAAATTAACAGAACTTAAAGCATTCAAAAAAAAAAAAAAAAAACAGGTTGGAAGGGCAGTGAGTGCAATTTTAGGTAAATTGAGCTGGAGGTGACCTCAGCATATATACAGAGAGAAGTGGTGCTTAACTAGGGCATGTCCTATACATACTCAAAATGAGGCTAGCTCCATCCCATTATCTGCAACAATGAGCAGTATTACAAATTTCCACAACCACCACATACAGCAACACTGATTAGTGGTCTTTGGGCATATTCCTTCTTCAAGTTCAACTGCTGAAATTGAAATAAGTTGAACTTCAGTAATTCTTTTGATAAAATTATGAATATGTACTAACGCTGGAGGAGAGCAGCAGTTGGTTTCATACTTTTCAGAAACCCATAAAAGAAATAAATAGAAAAACACAAGTCTTTCAGGTCTGCTTGATTTGTTATTGTTCAGGGGGAAAAAAGCTGTAATTATTTCATCTAGTTAAAAGAGAGGAAATAGTCTAGGGCTATCCTGAATAAACCAAATTTAGATAAACTGTCCAAATAAAAGGAAACACAATATTGTAAGTTAAAATTTTATACTTCCCAGCCAAATAGTTTTAAAAATTTCTGTATCATTGCAGTTTAAAAAATACCCAGATGCTAGGTGGAGAGGTGCCTTCCCTCACTGGCTCCATATCCTTCCCACACCCCATAGCATCTCCATTCTGCCTCCTGCTTCCCCCTATATAGGTAGCAATATGAATGACTGGTTGCAATATAAACATTTCACATATTAAGTAGAAGTTTAGCCTCATTCCCTGTCACTAACTTCACTTGTACCAATATGATTAAGTAAGTTACTATTTGCTTAATTAACCTCTGGATCTGACTCCTCATAAGGATTTCATAGTCTGAATATTTTTCAACAACAAAAACAAGGGTAATAACCTAATGATACATATAGAAATAACTTTAATGCGTTTATTCATATAGGTATCATCACAATGACAAATCCATACAGATTAAACAAGACTGAACAAAGGGTAATTTGCAAGCACCTTCCAACAGAAAAATTAGTCATGCCTATTTTAGCTAACGAGACATAAAAACTAAAGTCATAATTTGGACAACTAGAGTTTTGAAAAATACTACTTGAATATTTCAGGAACCATTTTCTTGGTAGTAGGCATGAATTTTCTGGATAGGTATGACATTTCTCCAACTTTACTTGTTGTGAATCTTCATTTTTACACTGAAAACCCTGTATAACACCCCAGACTCTGTCTATAGTATTGTTTACCCTAAACATGTTCAAATCGTGATTGATCATATATGGTTAGCCCTCTGGAGGAATGGAGACTGAGAAGTAATCTTACAAATATATTGATATTGGGGATCCCTGGGTAGCTCAGCGGTTTAAAGCCTGCCTTCAGCCCAGGGCGTGATCCTGGAGTCCTGGGATTTAAAAAAACAATATTGATATTAACTGGTTATAAGAGTTACAATTTTGCTTCAAATGTCTGTCACCAAATTCTCCATCTGAAATCACTCATTTTAGTTAATGATATCATCCTTTTTTTTCTGACCCAATTTCATAAAGATAAAATATAAATAATATCACCACAAATTCTCAGCTATGTTTCATTACACCCATCTCTCCAGTTCCACTTTACTAAAGTGGAACTAAATAAAATAAATTTAGTTTAAAACTAAATAATAACTAAATAAAATAATAAAATAAAAAAATAAAAATAAAATAAAAACTAAATTTATTTATACTGTTCTTGTTTACTCAACTCATACATACAATTTCCAACTGATCTTATTGCCACCGGACTCTTCCCTCTCCAGATTTTTTATTTTTATTTTTTTTAAGATTTTATTTATTTATTCATAACACACACACACACACACACACACACACAGAGGGAGAGACATAGGCAGAGAGAGAAGCAGACTCCCTGCAGAAAGCCCGATGTGGGACTCAATCCCAGGTCTCCAGGATCACGACCTGGGCTGAACTGCTGAGCCACCCAGGCATCCCTCTCCCAATTTTTTAATACCTATTTGCCAAATTAGTCCTCTTAAAAAAATCTGTTTAATCATGCATTTCCAGAATTTACAATAATTTCTGGTACTTATTGTATGTAAATCCACATCTCCAATAATCTGGTCTCCCTATATAATTTTTTTTCCAAGACCTGGCAGCATGTGCTTTCAACTCGAGTTTGATGAGTTTCATTCATATTTTCTTCCTCTTCCCCAACCAAAAATCCCTCCCATCCTTAGGCCTCATTTCAAATATAGTTCTCCCTGGAATGTTCACTTACGTTGCACAAAGTTTCCTCCCACTGTCTGTTTCACTTATCCTACAATTTTGGATTCAGCCTTATATTATTTTGTAATTCTTAAATGGAAATGAGTTCTTTTATACACAAAATTAGCTGCCTTCATAAAGAATAGCATGTCACATTTGAACCTAACACAACTCAAAACAGAAAGATGATCATATAATGGTCATTCAAACCATTAGTTAGATAATTTCAGATCATATGCTATTCAGTCTGATACTGATTTTCCCATTTTCTAAGTCCCTATTTTACTAGTTGGTATTAGTTATCTCATTTCCCTCCATTTGTTTTTAATTCTGTTTTTTTTTACATCAGTATTATTTATTTATACTATTCTTGTTTCCAGAAAATTTCAAGGTGGCTTATAAGAAAACATGCTGGTCTTGCTCTACACATTAGAAGTAAATAAGAAAATAATTAAGAGAAGAATATAAAATGCTATCTAAATTCAAATATAAATAAATAAGATATAACAAAGTGCTTTAATAATAAGCAGATAAGCGCCACGTTAAATTTTTCAACTGGTTGAGATCTCCATGCCTACCTGATTTCTTTTCTTTACTTTGTAAGTTTTAAGAACATCTTCCATGGGGGTACCTAGGTGTTTCAGCTGTTTAAGCATCTGACTTGACTTTGGTTCAGGTCATGATAATCAAGGTCATGAGATGGATCCCTACCTTATGTTTCCCACTCAGCAGGGAGTCAGCTAGAGATTATCTTTCCCACTGTCCCTCCTTCTCCTCCTCCCTTCACTCATGTTCTCTCTCTAAAATAAATAAATCTTTAAAAAGTACCTTCCAATGTATGTGATTCAGTAGTGTTTTATTTTAGTATTTTTATTTTCTGGTTTTAATTTTTAAAAAACTATAATTCCAAAGAATTTTTTTAACTCCAAAGAATTTAAGAGTCAGATAGTTCTACAAAGTTCATTATGAAAAATAGCAGACCCCTACCCCTACTCCCACATTTTTCCTTCCTCGTGGCAATAATTTTTATCCCTTTATCTCTTTAGCCAATTATGTTGTTATTTATCATCATAAATATGCTTTTATTAGTAATTTTAGATGATTAGTTTGATATAACTCACTATATCTCTAAGTAATATGATTTTTTTGCTAATTTTTGAGTGAGTTTTAGGTAATATTTATGTACTTATATACTACATAACACTAGCATTCCGAACTCTCTCCTCCCACCTCCTTATTACTCCCAACTCAGAATCATTCCATCTATTTCCTACATCACCTTAATTATACTGTAACTTGTTTAGATTAATATCCAAAGTATATATTATTATGACAATAAAGTTAACTCAAAGCTGATCCACATAATAGACTTACTATTTATAACAGTTTTCTTTTTCTGTACTTTTCCCTATACTTATTAGGTATTTCTGGTTTTATTCATTGGCTTGGTTCTAATTCAATTCCAAACTCTTTATCAGTACTAAATCTCCACCCTAGAGGATCAGATGCATCAGGTGTTCTATCACTGTCATCTACTTAAAAAGGAAGTTTTCTTGGAGCCTCTGACCTTGTTCTTTCTGAGCAGATTCCACGTACAGGTAGTGCACAGCTTTCATTCTAGGGGCTTCCCTTCACTACCCATCTATGTTAGGGGCTGTCCAGCTCTGCAAATCTCATGTCTTCATTTTTCTTGTTTTCCTCCTTTGATTAGTGGAACGCACTCTCCCATATCTTATTAGATAAAGAGATACATTACTTGAGAAAGTGAATAGCTGAAAATATCCTTGACTTTTCCATCATTAATATCTTGGCTAAACATACACTTCTTTTTTTTTTTTTTTTTTTTTTAAATTTTTATTTATTTTTTTTTTTAAATTTTTATTTATTTATGATAGTCACAGAGAGAGAGAGAGGCAGAGACACAGGCAGAGGGAGAAGCAGGCTCCGTGCACCGGGAGCCTGACGTGGGATTCGATCCCGGGTCTCCGGGATCGCGCCCTGGGCCAAAGGCAGGCGCCAAACCGCTGCGCCACCCAGGGATCCCTAAAATACACTTCTAATTGGAAATTATTTTTCATGAGAATTTTTGCTGAAGTCAGTTCTCTGTTGCCTTTCATCTTTAAACATTATTCTTGAAAATTCCAGAGTTATTCTGATCATTTATAGTGGATCTGGGTTGCTTTTTTTCTTCTTCTTCTCCTGGATTTATATATTATCTTACTCATTTGTGTTCACAGGAAATTTTGTGATGGCATGCTTTGGTATGACTCTGCTTTCCATCTTTGTAATAGAAACCCAGGAAAGCACTGAAGTCTGCAAAAAAATTTTCTTGCCTTATTCCAAGAAAACAATTAATATTTTACCTCCTTATTTTTCTTAAATTTTCAATGGAATAATATTTTTCAGATATTGGACCTTCTGGACAGCTCTTCTAAATTTCTTATCTTTTCTCTCCTTGCTTTTAGTCTTATTAGCATTTTGTCTACTTTCTGGGAGATTTTCTTAAATTTATTTCCCAATGCTTTATTAATATTTTTTCTCTCAAATTTTACATTTTCAACTGCTCTTTTCTTTCCTCTATCCATTTTTGCAATACCCTATTCTTGTGTCACAGTTAAAATATATATATATATATATATATATATATATATATATATATATATATGTTTTATTCTTCCTCATCTGTTTCCTCTCTTTTTCTGATAGTTTTGTTGTGATTCCTGTATTGCATGTCAGAGGCTAACATTGTAATCTTTGGTTGTCTGTCAATATTTTTTAGGTAATTTTATTAGTTCTTTTTCTTTAAGATTTATTTATTTATTTGAGGCGGAGATAGAGAGCATAAGTATAGGAAGGGGCAGAGAGAGGGAATCTCCAAGCAGACTTCCCACTAGGGGCTCAATCCCATGACCAATGAGATCATGACCTGAGCCAAAACCAAGAGTCAGATGCTCAACCGACTAAGCCATGCAGGCGCCCTAATAATTATACCATTTCTGTTTCTCAGTTTCTAAAGCCACTTCAAGAAAGGAAGTACTTGGCTTCTGATATTTAAACTCCACTTTAAAGATGAAGAGTAAAAGAAAAAAATAACAATATATATTACATATAACTTTACCCAGATAAATTTGAGAGTCTAGTTGAAAAAGATTAAAAGAGAAGTCAGTAAAAATAAGCCTTTTTAATAACTAAAGGAAATTAGTCATTTGCTGCAATATTTGGGAAAACTTTTTACTGTAAAGGAGAAAGAGTAAAAGATAAATCAGTTTTCTAACTGCCAAATAGTTTGCCAGATTAAAAAAAAGTAGAAATTTTTGGCCCATATTGTGCTTTCAGAGCAAAAGAAATTTGTACTTTTCTCCAAATGTTCTGTAGGAATTTAGATTAAAGTTAGAAAAATAAAAACCTCATTCACAACTAATTTTAAGAATCTATTAATATCTATAATCTGCATATTCTTTAGGAGATAGGTAGATAGAGAGATAGGTAGATATACAAACATATAATTTTATTCTTAAAGGCAACTCATCACAATCTCTAGCATATTACCTAACTAGGCAAGATAAATAAGCAGATTAGTCATATAAGCACTATAGATCATTATTTTCAAATCACCTTCACATAAAGAGTAAGTTCCAGAATATAAAAAAGCTTAAACTTATAAAAATTAATTTTAATTAAATTATTTAAGTATAATTTGTGCAAGTAAAATTACTAGATATTATATTTATAAGAAAATTTAAGAAAAACTCTATTTTTAAGAAAATTATTACTTGAGACTTGGATTTAAAAATCATTCTCAAGCATACAAAAAACTATAACAACACAATTAAAAACTGAACAAACTGAGTTAATCAAAAAATTTTAAAAATCACTAAACAATACAAATCCCCCTCCAAAACCCAGTTAGCCATGTAGAAGAATCAAAATTAAAATGGTTTGTCTACTAACACAGTTATTCTAGGAGCTTGTTCCTTATATGATTTCTCTTTGAGTCATAAGCACAATAAATATGAAAAGACTGACAAATTCACTTTGCTAAATCCCAAAGAGTTTACAGGTATTAGCTGAAGAATTTTTAAACTTTAAAGTAATGTTTGTAAGGGGAAATAAATAATATGTCTTGGATTAATTCAGTTGGATGTGGATTTCTTTCCAAAATGTTCAACAAAATTGATTAAAATGAAAATAATCTTAGTAAAAAGTTTTACTAAACACATACACATTAAATGCTCTAACAAGCAATAGCACTGTACATAATTCTGAGATATTCAATCTTCTATCAATGCATATGTCAAATACACAGCACTCTATCTTAAAATATACAAACCTCCAGTACCCTCCTCTTTAAACTTCTCAACCAACTTTAACTTCAAACTTAGTGACTTAGAAGAAAGTCATTGTCAAAAGGGCAAAGGACCCCAGCAAAGTGTAGCCCTGTGACAAGAGGCTTTCTCAGATCTAAATGAACAGCCTCAAACTCAGTCATCAGGCTGTGTCTTCACTGTCACAATCAATGCTGTTTTGCCTCAAAGAGTACTAGGACTGACAGGAAAACCATGGCCATGCTGAACAACAGAGCTGAAGATAAGGCCCTTCTCTGAAAATAACTGTCTCCAACAAAATACATATAGTTCATTTGATTGAAGGCTGGGCATTACATAGAAAGGGAGTCATGTTAGAAAGTGAGAGAACTGAATTCTGGTCACTAATTTTGGGACTAAAACATTGAACCGGTCTATATGCCAGTTTTCTCATTTTAATGGATTATGGTGGATCATGAAGTCAGGTTGAGAAGTTGAATGAATTATAGAAGAAATTCCTATTAAGCCAGAATACATTTCAACAGCACACTTCATTGTCCAAAATGTCATTGCCAGGGGTAGTCATACTAAAAGAGACATGGCAATGAGAAAAATGAGATGAGGGGAGGGGACTAAAGAGGAGGGACAAGAGACCTACCTGACAGCCAGTTGACCTCATTTACGGAGTGTGGAAAGGATGGAGATCATTTCTCAGTCCAACCATCAGCAATCTGACACTACAAGGCAGAATGTAGTGGTTTTCCTTACCAGGACTCTGAAGGTGAAACTATCAGTTAATCAACCATCTTTGATCTAGATATCTACCTAGACATAACTTATTTATTACAAGATCTCTTTCTCAAGCTATATGGAATAACATACCTCAAGAAGAAACATTTAGTTGAAACATTTCAGACTAAATTATGAAGTAAAGAAATGCTTCTACTTTTATTTTTTAACTCTCTTTACAGACACTATTAATCTTCAACTTTACACAAAATTCAAAGTTATGACTTTATAACTTAAATCAAGTGTGCTTAATGTATTTTCATTGATCAGAAAGACTAGAAGATGTTAAAAATGCAACTTCGAGGGGCACCTGGGTGGCTCAGTCGGTTAAGCATCTGACTTGATTTCAGCTCAGGTCATGATCTTAGGTTGTGAGATGGAGCCTCGTATTGGGCTCTGCACTGGGCATTGAGCCAGCTTAGAATCTCTCTCTCTCCTTCCCCCCACTGCCTCTTGCCCCTTCTCTCTTTCCCTCTCTCAAGAAAAAAAAATGCTACTTGGAAAGAGACAAAAATAGATTCACCAAAGGATATACAATAAACTTTTTCACAGATTGCTCATCATACCATACAAAACAAGAAGGTATTGTCATTGCAATATCTGCATGAACATGAAAAGAATAATTCCACCAGATTTTACACCAGAATTTTAACAATTCTAGTCATGAGAGGTATTGTAAGCCATGGTTTCTGTAAATGGTACAATTTTATTTTTTTGTTGCCTCTTTGTTTTGCAATGATATTGGCTATGTGCCTGGTGCCTTTTATAAGAATACATTTCTAAGTAATATTTAAATAATTTAGCTTTATTATATGGTATTTACAGGAACAATAATAGATATTCATTTAAAACACCATTTAATACTGTATGCAGTCTCTAGTTCCTTCCCCTTTCCCTTAATGGTCAATGGAAAAATCACTGTAAAATCTGAGGCATTAATAAATTAACTAGATGCCTCTTTTCTCTTTCTCTAAGGTTAACTAACTTGTTTTTAAATTGAGCATTTGTTAGGTTCTTCAATTCCAAGATTAATTTTTTTGTTGCTCTAATGTAATGTTGCATATTCATTTGCAAAACAAAGACACATGGGCAAAAACTTCTGCAATATTGTCTGTCTAGGGACAGCTCTGAGGATTACAATATGCTCAGCTCTCAATTTTTTGAAACAACTTAGGGATGCAATCTTTAGTTGAATTTCAAAATGGATTCTAATTTTTACATGGATCCTTCTGGCAAGGAAATTCTGGGTACCTTAAGGAACTGAAATAAAAAGTATAAGGCATAGATTCTTGAAATCCCCCCCTCCATCTAGATGAAAATGAGCATAGGAAAACATACTGTGATAATCCAAAACATTCATTATGAAAATCATGGAAGATTTGAAACTCTCTCTGCAAGCTGCATTTGATTACAAACTTCTCTTGGGACTATGCCTAGGTATTCTTGGGCTTGTGACCAGACTACATTGCTTAGCCTACCAGCCATTACTGAACATGCTTTAATATCACTTAATGCCACAAGACCTATACTATGGAAAAGTCCACATTTGACACACTTTCTATATATGGCCCTGGTGTTTTTCCCTAAAATTTCATATTAAAGTTGGTAGCATTGTTATAATGCTCACTGCCCACAGCTTCTGAAAAACTGCTGCTCCTTTTAGATTTCTGAAAGCAACACTTCTTTTTTCCATTGCCACTCCATTAATATTAATCTCTCCTTGCTCTGTACCCATAGGTAGCTAATGGTAACACGAGCTCTATTCATGCCTCAAAAGGAAATGCCCTGAATCTCATCCAGTAAGAACAGTAAATGAATGGCCTGGAATGAAAAGGAGGCTGCAGAGGGAAAGATGCAGGAAAAGGGAGAAGCAGGTTATAAAGAATATAGTATTTGAATTATGCTATATTGAATCTTCAGACCATGTATATTCATCAGAGAGAGTATATATTCAAAAAAAACATCTAAGTCAAAATAGCTTTTCTCAGGCAGAGTATGGTCTGGGGCATGCAATTAGAAGGGTACCCAGTCCCAAAGAGAAGTTGTAAAGAGGTCTTTATATTCATGTGGCAAGGGGCAAGGAAGAAGAAATTTTAGATTAATATTCCTATAAAACACCACTTTCATATAACTTAATATCTGTTTCAACTTCAGTTACTCTTTATTTCTTAGAGTATGATGATAAACTCTTAACTCTAATATTTGAGATCCTCCTTAGTTTGACTCCAAACTACTTTTCCAGTTAACTTTACACGTCATGACAGCTAGACAATTCTACAACTTTGTTTTAATATTTTTGTCTCTTCATCCCCTCTAAAATATCCTCCCCTGGCTTCTTTACTTAAGCAACCCCAATAATCTTTAAAGAAAGTTAAAATTCTTCTTTCGTCCTTTTCCTGCTTACCTCAACTGTATTTATGAACTTTCTTCAGTGATCTCACCTTCTTCTAACATCCTTAAAACTCTGTATACTATTTATTTATTTATTCATTCAATAAATGCTTATTCAGTTCCTACTGGTACAAAAGGACTTATCTGTACAAACAGCAAAAGTATAGTCCTCCAAGATTATAAGCTAGAAACATAAAACGAAGTCATAGACAACTACAATACAAAACATAAAAGGCATAGGGAAAGCATAAACAGGGTGCTATGGAATGCCAGAGAAGGAAAACTACATTTAGATGGAGGCAATAAATATAATTTTGGCAGACATATTTAAAGTATTTCTTGAAGGGGTGCCTGAGTGGCTCAGTCGTTTAAGCATCTGACTCTATTTCGGCTCAGATTTGTGGGATGGAGCCCCTCAACAGGCTACATGCTCAGCCTGCTTAAGATTCTCTCTCTCTCTCTCTCTCTCTCTCTCTCTCTCTCTCTCTCCCCGCCCCCCCACCCGCTGCTCCTCCCTAATTGAAAAAAAAAGTATTTCTTGAGTTCACTGTTCCTTGAGGTACTTTTAATATACTGCAGTATGGAATTATATTTTAACCTTGCTTACATTCCATCTCTGATTTGTAAGTTCTTTTAAGATATTGGGAGTTTTAGGATCCCTGGGTGGCGCAGCGGTTTGGCGCCTGCCTTTGGCCCAGGGCGCGATCCTGGAGACCCGGGATTGAATCCCACATTGGGCTCCCGGTGCATGGATCCTGCTTCTCCCTCTGCCTATGTCTCTGCCTCTCTCTCTCTCTCTCTCTCTCTCTCTCATAAATAAATAAAAATAATTAAAAAAAAGATATGGGGACTTTCTCAGTTAGTTTACCTCTGGCTGAAAGTAACAAGAAATCCTGATTCAATTAGCTTAAATAATAAAAGTTTATTTAACAAATTTAGGAAATGACATAGCATAGTTTCAGGGTTAGTTAAGAGATCAGGTACAAAGTAAAGATGCTTGCTCTCATCATTCCTTTCCAACACTGTACTGGGAGTTCTAGCTAAGGCAATAACATAAGAAAAGGAAATAAAAGGTATACAGATTGAGAAGGAAGACATAAAATTCTTTGTTTGCCGTAGACATGATTATCTATGTAGAAAATCTAAAAGAATAAGAAAACTTCTGGAACTGGGGCACCAGGGTGGCTCAGCTGATTCAGGGTCCAACTCTTAGTCTCGGCTCAGGTCTTGATTTCAGTCAGGGTCCTGGGATTGAGCCATGCATCAGGCTCCATGTCAGTGAGGAGACTGCTTGAGGATTATCTCTCTCTGTCCCTCCTCCCACTCTCTTTCTCTCCCTCTCTCAAATAAATATATCTCAAAAAGGAAAAGAAATAAAGAAAATTCCTGGAACTAATAAGGATTTATAGCAAAATTCCAAGTAACAAGGTTTATATGCAAAAGTTAGTCATTTGTCTATATGTCAGCAATGAACAAGTAGAAATTGAAAGTAGAAACAGAGTATCATTGGAGCACCTAGGTGGCTTAGTTAAGTGTCTGCCTTTGGCTGAGTTCATGATCCCAGGGTCTGGGACCAAGCTCCATATCAGGCTCTCTGCTCAGCAAGAAGCTCATTTCTCCCTCTCCCTCTGCCTGCTGCTCTGCCTACTTGTGCGCACTCTCTCTCGCACTCTCTCTCTCTCTCTCTGTAAAATAAATAAATAAAATATGAAAAAAAAAGAAAGAAACACAATATCATTTAGATTAGCACCCAAACAATGAAACACTTAGTTACAAATCTAATAAAATGTGTACAAGACCTATAGGAGGAAAACTACAAAAGTCTGATGAATGAAATCAAAGAAAAACTAAAATGGAGAGATGTTCCATATTCGTGGTAGAAAGACTAAGTATTATCAAAATGCTACTCCTTTCCAATTCAATCTATAGATTCAAAGCAATTCCAAACAAAATACCAACAACTTATTTTGTGGATATCAACAAACAAATCTAACTTTATACAGAGAGACAAAAGACCCAGGACAGCCAACCCATTCTCGAAGAAGAAAAAACGTGGAGAACAGACACAATGTAACTTCTGGACTTACTATAAAACAACAGTAATCAAGACAGTGTGGTATTAGTGAAAGAATAGAGAAATAGATCAATAGAAAAGAACAGAGAGCCCAGAAACAGACTTACATAAATATAGTCAACTGATCTTTGACAAAGGAGCAAAAGGCAATATAATGGAGGAAAAATAGTCTTTTCAACAAATAATGCTAAAAAAAGTAGACATTCTTTTTATTTATTTTTTAATTATGAATGTAGGGGGGGAATCCCTGGGTGGCTCAGTGGTTTAGTGCCTGCCTTTGGCCCAGGGCATGGTCCTGTAGTCCTGGGATCGAGTCCCACATTGGGCTCCCTGCATGGAGCCTGCTTCTCCCCCTGCCTGTGTCTCTGCCTCTCTCTCTCTGTATCTCTCATGAATAAATAAATAAAATCTTTTAAAAAATTGAATGTAGGCACAGAACTTACATCTTTCATAAAAACTAACTTAAGAATGGATCACAGACCCAAATCTACAATGCAAAACTATCAAACTCCTAGAAAATAACATGAAAAATACAGATGATCTTTGGTTTGGTGATGACTTTTTAGAAGAAACATCAAAGGCACAATCCATGAAAGAAAGCACTGATGATCTGGGCCATATAAAAATTTAAACTTCTGTTCTGAGGAAGACAGTATTAAGAGAAGAAGAAGATGATCCACAAACTAGGATAAAATATTTGCAAAAGATACACCTGATAAGCAACTATTATCCAAAATATGCAAAGAACTATTAAAACTCAACAATAAGAAAATGAACAATCTGATTTTAAAAACTCACCAGAGACCTTAGTAGCTACCTCATCAAGGAATATATACAACTAAAGAAGACATACAGATGCTAACACACACATAAAAAGATGCTCAACGGGATCCCTGGGTGGCGCAGGGGTTTAGCGCCTGCCTTTGGCCTGGGGCACGATCATGGAGACCCAGGATCGAATCCCACATCGGGCTGCCGGTGCATGGAACCTGCTTCTCCCTCTGCCTGTGTCTCTGCCTCTGTGTGTGTGTGTGTGTGTGTGTGTGTGTGTGTGTGTGTGACTATCATAAATAAATAAAAAATTTAAAAAAATAATTTAAAAAGATGCTCAACATCACTAATCATCAGGGAAATGTAAATCAAAACTATAATGAGATATCACCTCACAGCTGTTAGAATAGCTATTGTCAAAAAAGAAATAACAAATGTTGGTGAGGTTATAGAGAAAAGGGGAACCCTAGTGCACTGTTGGTAGAAATGTAAATTGGAGCAGCCTTTATAGAAAACAGTAAGAACTTTCCTCAAAAACTTAAAAATAAGACTATCCAGCAATTCCACCTCTGGGTATTTATCCAAAGAAAACAAAAACACTAATTTGAAAAATACATGCACTTCACTGCAGCATTATTTACAATAGTCAATATATGGAAACAGTGTTCATCAATGGACGAGTAGATAAAGAAATTTTAATAATTATAACATATATATGAATATATATTATATATATGATGAAATATTATTCAGTCATAAAAAAGAAAGAAATTTTTCCATTTGTGACAGTATGGATGGAACTCATGGGCATGAAGGTAAGTGGAATAAGTCAAGACAAAGAAAAATAAATACCATATGATTCACTTATATATGGAGTCTAGAAAATAAAACAAATGAACAAACCAACAATTAGCAGAAACAGACCCATAAATACAGAGAACAAACTGATGGTTGCCAGAGGGAAGGAAGGGTGAAGGGGAGTGAGAGAGGGAGGTACAAGCTTTCAATTATGGAATGAGTAAGTCATGGGGATGAAAGACAGAGCATAGGGAATATAGTCAATGATATTGTAATAGCATAGTATGGTGACAGATGGTAGCTATACTTGTGGTGAGCATAGCATAATGTATAGAGTTGTTGAATCACTATGTTATATGCTTGAAACTAATGTAACATTGTATGTCAACTATACTTCAATAAAAAAAGAAGATATACGAATTACAACCATGCATATGAAACGACGCTCTACATCATATGTCATCAGGGAAATACAAATTAAAACAATATGAAATACCACTACACACCTGTTTGAATGTCCAAAATCCAAAGCACTGACAACACCAAATGTGGATGAGGTTGTGCAGCAGTAGAAACCCTCAATCACTGCCGGGGGGGCGGGAGGGGTGGGCAGGAGGAGGGTATGCAAAATGGGACAGCTACTTTGGAAGACAGCTTGTTGGTTTCTTAAAAAACTAAACATAACCTTAACATATGATACAGCAAACATGTTCATTGGCATTTACCCAAAAAGCCTAAAAACACGTTCGTACAAAAACCTGCACAAGGATGTTTACAGCTGCTTTATTCATAATTGCCAGAACTTGGAAGCAACCAAGATGTTCTGAATTAGGTGCATGGATAAATAAACTGTGGTACATTTAGACAATTGAATATTATCCAGTGCCAAAAAGAAATGAACTATCAATCCTTGAATAGACACAGAACCTTCCATGCATAGTACTAAGTGAAAAGGTTACATCCTGCTTGGTTCTAACCATATGACCTAGAAAAGTCAGAACTATAGAGACAATAAAAAGATCAGTGGCTGTTAGGGACTAAGGGCATGGGAGGGCAAGGGGGGGGGGACAAATAGTCAGGGCAGGGTGTTCTTAGGAAAGTGAAAATACTCTTCATGATACCATAATGAGAGCCACATGTAATTATACCTTTCTGCAAACCCATAGAATGCACAACACCAAGGATGAATCTTAATGTAAATTGTGGACATAGGATGATTATGATGTGTCTGTGTTAAGTTCATCAATTGTAACAAATTAACCACTCTAGTGGGGGGATGTTAATGGAGGAAGGCTATGCTTGTGTGGGGACACAGCTATATAGGAATACTCTGTACCTTCCCCTCAATTTGAACCTAAAACTTCTCTAAAAAAATAAGGTCATTAAAAAAGGCCATTTACAAGTGTTTTATATCAGTATAAAAATTTTCCATGAGTTCTATGAAATAGATTATGGATTTTTGTATATTATTAAAACTCTTCAATGAATTTCCACTACATTTAGAATAAACTTAAATTCATTAATGGAACCTAAAATAAAATGCTAGTCATTTCTTTTTTTTTTAATTTTTATTTATGATAGTCACAGAGAGAGAGAGAGAGAGAGAGAGGCAGAGACACAGGCAGAGGGAGAAGCAGACTCCATGCACCGGGAGCCCGACGTGGGATTCGATCCCGTATCTCCAGGATCGCGCCCTGGGCCAAAGGCAGGCGCCAAACCGCTGTGCCACCCAGGGATCCCAAAATGCTGGTCATTTCTAACCTCTCATTTGTTTTTGGTTTTTTGGTTTGTTTGTTTTATAGATTGATTGATTATGTGAGAGAGAGCGTGCACATGAGAAAGAAAGAGTGAGAGTACACAGAGGAAGAGGGAGAAGCCAGCCCTCTGCTTATCAGGGAGCCCAATGTGGGGCTGGATCCCAGGGCTCTGAGATCATGCCCTGAGTCAAAGGCAGATACTTAGCTGATCGAGCCACCCAGGCACCCCATCTCCTATCTCATTTCATACCACCACAGCTCTTGGCTCAAATCATACTAGCTTCTTTCTTTTCTTGATCTGTACTAACTTGTACTCCATATTGAGTTTTTGCCCTTGGTTATCTCTTGGTTTGGACACCTGTACCCCCTCAGTGTTGCACAGCCAGCTTCGAAGAGAAACAGTGCTCTCACATCATCTCTGAAACAGGTTTATCCTAACCACCAAATCTAAAGCAGATTCCCTTAATCTTTATATACTATATCACTGTTCATTATCTATTATCATCAACTTTAAAAATTACCTTATTAAATTTTCTGCATACTCTTTTATCTTTGTCTATGTCATTTCTCTGTAATATAAGCCCTACGAAAGCAGGGATCTGGTTTATCTTCTTTACTTCCTAATTTCCAGCCCCTAAAGCAGTACCAGCATAAACTAGTCACTCAACAAATATTTGTTGAATATATAGGAATATCTACTTTCCTGTTTTCCCTAAAAATATGCTTAGAGGAGGATGGCAAATGTAAAGTAGAAGCTGCTGTATAGAGACAAAGATATGAATTGTCTTCTAACATTAATTTTATAACATTTTTCACAATCAACATTGTATTTCTGAATTCTTTTTCTACTACCTATTTCTATCAAAATAACAAACACTATTTTCAAGTGAGCATATCTTTTAACAGCATTTTTACCCTTCCTTGTTTGGGAAAAGACTCACCTACAAAATGCAACAGACAGAATCCTTATAAACTTACATGTGCTGTTGTTTCCATCCTAATGCATTTTCACCCTGCCACGGAACATTAAATATAAGAATGTCATGGAGGACCAACAGGAGGTATCGGGAACTAGTTATCGCGCATTACCTCCATAATCTTCCACTAGCCTGTATTTCACTCTATCACGATTCTTCAGACCATGAAGGATTCTTTGTGTTCATGAATACTCTCTGAGTTGAGCCAAGTCTTAGTCCCTCAGAAAGCAGAGGCTGAAACAAAAATTCATACACTACTATTTAATTAGAGGATGCAAACCCAGGGAAGCATAAGTAAGAGAGAGGAGAATGAGGCTAAGAAGAATAGACAAGCTAATAATTGGGTATTTTATTGAACTGGTATCAAGTGCAACTGGTTGTTGGAAGACCCTACACACTCACTATCAAAATGGAAAGTCTCTCTTGGTCAATGAAAGGGGAAGATTTTATCTACTAATGGTCCAAGATTTGCTCTGCAGAGTAAAGAGTTCTGTCCCCTTGTCCTCTGTTCCTTCCCTCCTTTCATCTGTACATCTGAATTATACTTGTATAATTGTTCAGCCAATCCACTGGGGTTCTATACCTCACTATCAACAAGAGAGCCAGCTCTCAAGAGGAGAGAAATCCTCAATATGATCATAAGAGGCTGTATGGTCAAGTGATGTCTGCACATAGTCTGTCGGAGCCCAAGCAGAACTGGTCTCCTCAGTAGTCTGAGATAGGACAGGTTGCCAAAACAATGGAGACAAATAAGTCCTATAGATCTCAAGTGTGCCTGGTACAATTTTCAGTCCTGAGTAAATAATCTTATCGTAAATCTAGGAAAAAGCCATAATTATTGAAACTGAAACAGAAAACAACAGAACAAAAAAATATCTACCTTTAGGGGAAAAGGATCTCTATTTATTGGCTAACGGTTTTGTGACAAGTATTGGGCTAAGCATTCATTTAAGCACTTTCCATGTTAATTTTAGGGCAGGTTACAGCACTGTCCTGCTGTTGAGCCATACTCTCAAAGCTTCTAGGAGTCAGAAAAGCTTTGGACTTTGGGCTGCAGAAAGGAAAATGGGGGAAAAAATGAGAAAATAGTAAAGCAGGAAAAAAAAAGTGAGAAGAAAGAAGTAGTTCAAATAGCTGGAGAAATTGTCTCTAATCACTTCAGGAGCTATTCAGAGACATTTGTGCTGCTATTCAGGCTTTGACCTTAAAAGAGGACCTAGCCAGAAGAGGACAGTGAACAATCATTAAGAAGACAAGGACAATTCAAATTAAGTACTGAATTCCAACAAGAAAACACAAGTAAACCGTAATCAAAATAACTTCAAAAACTTGATTAAAATCAAGTACCATAAAAGAACCACTAATAAACACAAGCCACAATATTAAAGAGGCCTGAATGCCTTGCATAACCAACTCAGGATGGTGAAAGACAAGATTCTTATCTTGATGTTTTTTCATAGAAATACCGAGCCAGAAGGGATTTTGGTGATCATGGGATCCCAAATCTTCAAATACAGAGAAGGAACTATAAACTTGAGGAAGTTAGTGACTTGTCCAAAGCCACGTAGTAAACTAATGGCTCCAGTAAGACCAGAACACAAGACTCCCAGTATTAATGTCAATGCCTTTCAACAACCTCAGGTGATTTAAACTTTCCTAGGGAAAACACAAAAATAAACCTTTTCCTCCACTCAAGAAAAAATTAAATTAAATTAATAAACAGGGTGAAAATAGGACTTTCAATTATTAAGTTATACATATATGTGTGTGTGTGTATATATATATATACATATAAATAATAATGTTTTAGGCAAAAATACACATGCAAAGAAACGTGTAATACTTTTTGATATTCGAACACAAATTTTTCTTAGTCATAAAAAAAGATTTACTGACCTGATAGGAAATTACTATCTAAAATCAAACCCACAAAGAACCGTTGGCTACTCGTTGCTTTGTTTCATCCTATTCAAAGGCTCTCATAAATGCTAAATCTATATCTATTCATAGAACAATGAATTGCCAGCTTCTGCTCTAATGTACCACATTATCTACATTGACCAGATCGCTGCAGAATCTTGGCAAGGATTCCTTCTGTTAGAAAACTAATTCATTGCAGTCAGACACATATTTATGCTTTATTTATGTCTACTGGACAAAAGATTATTAAACAGAAAGGATGTTAAGATTACATTAAAAGGTCTGACAGAAGGCAGAACTTTAGGATGAAGACTGTCCTCCCTTTAACTCAACCTGATGCAGCTCTCTATGATGAAGCCCTCCTGACACAGCTGGCTAGTTCAGTGATCACATTTGTCGGGAAGAAGCAGAGGGTTAAAGACTTAGAGAAAAATCTTGCCCTCCTTTTAAACAGGATAATAAACAACCTTATTTTGTTTTGTTTCAACACCTTGGTAGTGCTTCTACTGTTCTAAAATCTGCCTATGCCGCAAGGGTCCTGGAGGTAACCTGCTGCCTGTGAGGCAAGTGGCTTGATTTGCATTGACTCTGGCTGACCTCCCTGCAGGCAAAGCCCTGAGGATACCCTCCTGCAAGTACAGGAAGAGTTTAAAACACAGGTCCTGCCTGTATGATAGTTTTAAATTGACAGAATTAAGAGAATGAGAAGCAAAAATTATTACTAACATGATTCATTTTCTCCCAAAGCGCCTCAAGAATCTCCAGAAATATTTAGCAACACTCCCACTGCATTTGTATTATTTAGATTTATTTTACTTGGAATAAAGTCATTTCTTTCCAACCCACATGTCCGAGGTTTCTCATTATCCTCAGAGCAGTCACATGACAGATGGTAATGGCTTCTTCTGTGCTGAAAAATGTCAATTGTCACACTGTAGAGAGAGATTTTACATTGTGTTTGAAATCTGCTGAAGGGAATGGTGTCAGTCTTTCAACCACGGCAAAAGGCTTGACCCTACTATTTCATCTAAAGATCCAGTACTCACAGCTGAAAGTGATGTAGAAGGATGTGACTGCATCTGAGATATCAGGGAAAATATATTATTTTTTCTTCTGGTATTTGGGTGATTCAGAAAAGAGCAGTGTGTATGGGGGAGGAATTGTTTTGTAGCTGTTGTTATTGGTTTTATATATGTTTCTTTGATAGGGTACTTGCTTGTAATTTTTTTCCTGAATTGTGTGCAAAATTATGCATATAAACACGAAGTATTTTAGATGAGGACTATTCTACCAAAGCACACATAGAAACTTTTTTTCCTGTGACTAACAAATCTCTAACAAGGACCCTAGCAAATATCTTTGGGAGTGTACCTTTATGGACTTGTTACTTTTATTTCATGGATAGTAGAATCACAATAAATTTTAACCACTAAATGAATGCTTGTAAAAATTGAGACAAATCTAAACTGTGAGTTTCACTTGACATCAATAGGAACAGAGAACTAAACTCTGCAGTTCTAGGTAACCAGATTACTTGAGTTATCCCTTAGTCTAAAGGGATAACTAGGGGCGCCTTGGTGGCTCAGCGGTTTAGCACCACCTTCGGCCCAGGTCGTGATTCTGGAGTCCCGGGACCGGACCGAGTCCCACGCTGGGCTCCCTGCATGGAGCCTGCTTCTCTCTCTGCCTATGACTCTGCCTCTCTCTCTCCCTCTCTCTGTGTCTCTCATGAATAAAGAAAATAAAATCTTAAAAAAAAAAGAGAGATAACTAATTTCACCACTCACATATTTCTAAAACTGAGACAATTCTGCAAGAATATTCTACTTAATCACATTCTTCCTGATTTAAATTGAATAATTTAGTTCAATAAAAATTTCTTGAGCATATATTGAGCCCTAATGATAGAAAAATGAGTAAGATCAAGTAGGTATGCAGGTCACTACTATAAACCAAGTACTATTTAAAGGCATAAGCAAAATGTTTTAGGACCAGCCAGAGGAGATGGATTGATCAGCAAAGTTTTCATGTAAAAAATAAGATTTTAACCTGCATCTTAAAAAATAAGTGTGGTTTCACCAGATGGAGGTAGTAGATGTGGAAGATAATTTTCAGTCGTGGTAAGAATGTGAAGGTGTCAAAGTATATGGAATATTTGGAAATATTTGGAAAATGTAAGTGATTTCTAATATAATGTAAGAGATATGATGTGGGTGAGAGGCCAGAAAAATTGTGAAGAATTCTGATTTCATTCTATACGCAGGGAGAAGCTTGCCAAGGCATTGTCTGCGTACTCAGGGGTTGTTCATCTTAAGCAAATTCATCTCAGCATTGGGGAAAAAACCTTGAAAGTATTGAAAAAGATAGATTCGAGGGTTGAGACACTGGGTCAAATAGCCAGTTAAAAGGAGTTTTATGATATTTTATAATAGAAAAGGGCCTGGACTAGAGGAGTTATCATGTAAATAGAAAGACAAGATTAGAAAGTAAAAGAGAGAAGATGAAATGAACTGGATGTGGGATTTAAGAAATGAATCAGAACCTTTAAAAAAAGGTTCATAGGTAGCAAGAAAATTAACCAAAAGAGCTAACATAGAAACAGTACTCAGACAAGTTACAGGGTTTGACGGCGGATAGTTTGAATTTGAGAGACCCATTGCAGAAAACTTTGACAACTTTGACAATTACATAATACTTTTGTCTCTATGAGTGAGTTGGGGATTTAGATTTGGGGGTCATGAACCCGAGTGGCAGTGAAGGCATGGTGGCAGATGAGGTCTTTGGAGAGGTGAACTAAGTCAACACCTAAGGAGCTGAGCTGAGGAGCAGCTGGCTCTTCACCAGTGCATCCGGGTCAGTACTCCCCTGTGGGGCTTGACAGGCTCTGTCTCCTCAGGCCATTGCTGACTTCTCAGCCCATTTCTCAGCCAAATCCCTGCAGATCATATGGCATGCAATCTTTAGTAAAAACTTCAGGTCCTAATGAAGTTTATATCAATAAACTGAGAATAAAAATAGAAGGTAGGATATTCCCCGTTAGCAATTTTATCCCTGAAAATTGCATTTCTATATGCTTTGAGTTTTATCATTGAATTAGGCATGTAAAATCTTTGCCCTTTATGAATTTTGATCATCAAATTATATACAATTTTTTTCTGTTGAATATAAATAAAAGCATTTCAGATTGTTTTTAGCAGATAATGATACCTTAAGGCTAATATTTACTTAAGTCATTCTTACCTCAACAGACACTATAGACGGTCTTAAAAGCTGGTGAGAAATCTGTCTATATACTATACTGTTTGGCACCATTTCCCAGTGTTCACTGTTGATACCTTCTTTAGAATTAGATTACCACTTTGGTTTAGCACATTACCTACTAAAGAAACTAAACTATGTCTGAATCTATTTCTTCTTGGCTTGGGAAATATTGAGTATAGATATTAAATTCAAAATATCCTTTCCCAGACAACCAGATGAAAAATTGGGGGAAAAATCAGTATAAAATTTTAATCAATGTTTAATTAAGCCAATTAAATATAATTTCACATACGATCATTAGTTACCCATGTCTAGCTGTTCCTTGCAGTAATTCTAAACATAGTATTTACAATGCTAAATGCTATCTTACTTTTGTGGGTGATATGGGGGAGTAGGAAAGCAACGAAGTGATGTGTGGATAACTGGAAAAAATGCAGAAACCTCTGTGGTTTATGTGTTATAACGAAGAGTTTTTAAAATCTTTCTACGGTATTTCTTCTAATGAGAAAATTATATTCCAGACAAAGGGGCTAACATAAATTGTCAGAAAGGTAAGAGACAGCACATAGTTTGTTGTACAAACAATAAATAAATCATAAAAATCCTATAGTGGCCTTCTTAGAGCATTTAGTGGTTTCTATGTAGCCAAATCTCTAAGAGGGAGAAGGGACTCAGCCTTTCTTACAATGACCAAAGGGAAAGTACTAGGGACTACGAGCAGCCTCTGTCGGTAATCTACTAACATCTACCATATTTACTTTTGAAGAACTGACCTCAAGTTATTGGAGCTGCTTTGCCATCAAAGATAAAGAAAGAGATATACTGCCATTCCTTCCCTGACTGCTCCTCCCCATTTCCCCCCCATGACTGATTGGTGTCAGAGTATAAGAACCCAGATCCTTTGCTAACAGTAGCACTAATGGTGCTGTGTGATTTATACTCTGGAGCTTCCCGCAGGGGGAAATCAGGTTGAGGCTTTGCCTGTCTGACATTATTTTTATAGCCTCACTTTGATTCTTCCCCTTCTCTGTCTTGTTCCCCTCTCACCCTTACTGGATTTTCCTGGAGCTCTGCCTTGATATATTCCATGCACACAAATCCTTGTCTGAGGGTCAGTTCTGGAAATAAGGCTGGAAAGATATCCAGGATCATATCATGGAGTATCGTGAATGCCAGCCTAATAATTCTAACTGAAATTTGTTATCTTCTAAGTATTTACCATAGTTTAGATACTGTCCTTTTTTGTCAGGTTAAATTCTAAATAGAAGAAGGCATGCCCCTAAAATTTGTGGGGTTTGAGGCAAGAGTATTAATAAGATTCACATACCATAAATTAACCTACAACCTCTTAAATGTACAATAAATATTCTATCTCTTCAATAGTTACTTAATATTGTAAAGTTGCCCACATTTGTGAATTCAGAATCATAAAATGAAATACAAAGAGAAGCAAGAATATGGAAGCTTGAGGCAAACGGGCAACAATACATTGTTATGTAAGAATGTTTTTCTTATTTATGTAACACTCTATCAAACCCTTTCACATTTTACTTTTTGGGCAGTGATACCACATCCAATCCTTTGTATCATTTGGACACAGTTACCTTTTATTTAAAAAAAAAAAAAAAAAAAAGAGGAGGATGTTGCAAAGTTTTTCCTTGGGCCCTGAATTACATAAGCTCATCATGAGAGTACATGTTTAGGGATATCTAAACATCTGTGTCAGCAAAAAGTGCCCAATCCCAAGTATCCGAGGGGCCTATTTCCTTAATAAATTGTGTGTGTGTGTGTGTGTGTGCACACCCACGTGCGTGCACACGTGTGTTTATAACCAGTGGGGCATTCTAAAACATAACAAGCCCAGGTCTGGGGTTATACTAAACAGAAAAATGCCATTTCAACTTTATTTTATGAGTACCATGCCCATAGGAAAATATGATGAAGCAGTTTTGGTTGAAGGTTTCAAAAGAATATGCATAACAGAATATACATAAAAGAATAAAGATTAGTGTTTCAACATAAGATACAAAATGATGCACATGGTTTTGTAAGTTAAAATCCATTTCACCAGATCTATCTCTTTTATATGAAAATACTTATGTGGATATACATTCCAGAAATATGTAAGCCACATACAATTTGAAAAAAACCTATATTTATACATTGCAAACAACAAAAAAGACATATTTTCCTTTTGTCTTCTGTGAATTCATTACAGTAGACATCATATAATGCCAGGAGACCATTGTTTACTTAGTGGTATTGAAAAACAAAATTTCAAGAATATTCTTCAAGAGGTATTTATAGGGATGCCTGGATGGCTCAGCAGTTGAGCATCTGCCTTTGGCTCAGGGGCATGATCCCAGAGTACTGGGATTGAGTCCCACATCGGGGTCCCAGAATGGAGCCTGCTTCTCCCTCTGCCTGTGTCTCTGCCTCTCTCATTAATAAATAAATAAAATCTTTAGAACAAAAAGAGGTATTTATAACAAAAAGTAGTTTGATTCAGTAATAACTGTAAGGTTAAGCTAGAGTCCCTTAAAGCATGTTTTATTTATTTTTATTTTTTTTAAAGATTTTATTTATTTATTCATGAGAGAGAGAGAGAGAGAGAGAGGGGCAGAGAGACAGGCAGAGGGAGAAGCAGGCTCCATGCAGGGAGCCCGACATGAGACTCGATCCCGGGACTCCAGGATCACACCCTGGGCCGAACGCAGGTGCTAAACTGCTGAGCCACCCAGGGATCCCCAGCATGTTTTATTCTAGTAAAGGACATCATTTCAAATAATATAAAATACAACTTGCACGTTCTAATCCAAAAACATAAGCTATGCAATAGGGTGGAAAATAATTTAACTAGGAGTCTGGAGTCACCAGCTATTGCCCCAAGAGGGTCAGGAAAGCATTTATCTCTGACACTAATTCACACACTTGATCTCTCCTCTTTAGCAGGGCGATCAAGCAAAAGCATCTGTTGTCACTATTCTAACACTGAATTGTGAGAGCAAACACTTAAGATTTGTTTGTTGAAAAAAAATAAATTAAAGATCGATCTATTTTGACCGCTGGACCCAGAATTGCAGAATGAGGAAGCTTACACTACTACTGGATAATTAGTTGTGTTTATATACATTTGATCCAGGTTTGGGAATAATTCAATAAAAATAGGATCTCATTATACTATCCAATGTAACCTTTTGAGATGGTTTGTATCTCTTTTGGTTTTCTAACCAGCAGGTATCCAGACCTGAAATAAACGACCTGCAGGGCTATGGTTAACTGTAACTTGAGTGTGATGTGATAATAGAATCCTAGGTAATTAATCTGTATTTCCTTTACTAGTTCTCAAATTTTTGTTACACTGCAATGCATTTACACTCCTGATTCAGAACTTCCAGTTCTACTCCTACTGTGAAGAAAAAAAAAGTGCATAAGCTATCTTGGGATTTTCAAGACGCTGTGCATCTTGTGCCTGTACAAATCATAAGACTCTTTGTCTGAACCTCATGTTACTTGCATGGAAAAGCATGAGTAAGTTCTTCTCTCAAGTTTTAAAGAAACATTAACATACATATGCTTGAAAGGAAATGAGCCACGAATTACAGAACTTCCCAGCCTGCAGTCTTGTCCGGTCCTGGCTCTCAGTTCCTTCTAAAACTCTTTGCTTCCCTGAAATAAATGTCATGTGCAGGTTTTGTTCATCGCCAAGCAAAGGTGTCCCACAGCTTTACAATGGCTTGCCCTGGCTTAAAACAAAATTGCCTGTGTCAGGATAGTTTCAAATAATGTTTATGTTGATATGACTCAAGCCCAGGCACTATTTCTCATTTTCCTTCCAATGTGTTTTTCAAAACCTAGGGCATAGGTCTGCCTGAAAGTTGGAAACATTTTTGACAATAATTTGGAATTTCCTCTTCCCTAATGTACCAGATTCAAAATGAATTATGGAATCATTTTAATAGAAGGTAGAGAGCTCCAAAGCAATTGCCTACACATGGACTGTCTTACACCACAAAACAGCAATATCTATAGTTGGCAGAATAATTGGTAATGATGGTTTTTACAGAAATGTATTGTTGCTATTCAGCTGAAAGAAAGAAATTTAAAAGAGTAAGATTTAGACAACCCTTAAGAAGAAGAAATAGAATAATCAAATTCAATATAATATATATTGGCAAATGTGAAATGTTTTCAAAGTCTTCACTTTCCCTTATGGGGAAAAAGTTTGCTTTTGCTGACGCATTTTTAAAATTTTAAATAAAGTATCTCAAATATTTTTTTAAAGATTTTATTTATTTATTCATGAGAGACACACACACACACAGAGAGAGAGAGAGAGAGAGGCAGAGACAAAGGCAGAGGGAGAAGGAGGCTCCACACAGGGAGCCCGACGTGGGACTTGATCCCAGGACTCCAGGATCATGCCCTAGGCCAAAGGTAGGTGCTAAACCACGGAGCCACCCTGGGATCCCTTATCTCAAATATTTCAATAAAGTTGCAACTTCTGAATCAGTTCAAACTTAACGAATGCCCATCACTAAGAGAGAGAAGGCAAAGTTATTAAGATTACCTTCAGTATCTCAAAATGTAATTGGAAAGACAAGATAGACCCTATGTATTAGTTTATACTTGAGATAATTATAAATAGAGTTGAAGGACTGTGTTAGGCTCTCCATTTACATCTCAAAGTTAAGGCACCAGAGCTAAATTTCCTTGTTAATTTATAATGAACATCCAGTCATAACATTCTGCCTATTATCTAGGAAAACTTGCTGCCTTTCCCTAAATTATAGGCAGGTAAGATGTAGTTTGAAATTCATCTCATCACATCAGAAGAAACCAAGAATTCAAGGTTAGTCTAGAAAGACCTAGATTTGTCAATATTCATGGGTGGATTGTTACCAGATGGCAAATTCACTAGAATAAAATATAAACTACTCCCAGGATAAAGCAGCTGAATGTAGTGGCAAGATGAGCTACCCATTCATCACTTCCCCTACTTCTTTGTCATGTTATGGGTATTCATAAGGTCCAATTGTGAAAGGGATGAGATCTAGAGAGGAATATGCCATGGTAGCCTAAAGGAAAGATCTCAGAGATCTTGGAATATGAGGCTTTAAATTATATCCTCAATGAACAATATATTTCTTAAGAAAAAAAGGAAATATGGTTTTCTCATTCAATTAGTCAACAGAAAGGACTTCATCATGTAACACTTGCAACAAAAAGTCTGGATTATCTAGTTTAGATAAGAAGTCATATGCCAGTCAGCTTTATCAGTTTTGATGTTTGAATGCCAAAATTTACTTGACTCAAAGAGGTTTGTTTTCTTTAAATTCTTACTAAAATCTCTAATAAAGTTGTCTTTCACTTTTCTTCTTTTCATAAAATGACATAATAAATAAACAAAAGAGGTCAATTGGACATAGATGATAAATTACAATGTCTCTTTTTCCCTGGTATATTGCAGGTTAAGGACAATTATATTACAGATATACATAATTCTTCAAAGTTTCAACAAGGTTGGCGTTTCTTTCCAAGTGACTGCCGGGTTTTGTTTTTTTTGGAAAACAGGAGAGCAAACTGCAACTTCAATATCACTACATTTTGCAAAACTAAGCATTTGAAATGGAAAGAAAGATAACATATTTAACATACATGGGAAAGAATGAGATAGAGAACTAGTATTGGGTGGGCAGGGGAATGATGAAAGGTAGAAATAGTGAACCTGACCTGATGAGATTTTTGACATTTTAAATGGAATATTTGGAAGACACTGGAGATTTATGGGTTAAGCAAGGCCATCCATAGATACAAGAATCTCCTCATAAAAGGAATGCTTGAAGTTGACAGAAGCAGTTTCAAAAAAACTAGGCAGTGGTATGCTAGACCTGGTTTGTACATCCTTGTGAAGACAAATGTTGATTTTTCAGAAATTTTGCAGCCAAGTATTAGATGGCCATTATAAAATTAAATGACAGGGCAGCCCGGGTGGCTCAGTGGTTTAGTACCGCCTTCAGCCCAGGGCCTGATCCTGGAGACTAGGGATCAAGTCCCACGCTGGGCTCCCTGATGGAGCCTGCTTCTCCCTCTGCCTGTGTCTCTGCCTCTTTGTCTCTCTCTCTCTCTCTGTGTCTCTCATGCATAAATAAATAAAATTTATAAAATTAAATTAAATTAAATTAAATTAAATGACAGAAGCATAATTAATGAATTATATTATAAGCAAAGGTAATACATATTCAAAATACATCATTTTCTAATTATTTTACTTTTTTATTATCTATGCTCCTGAGATTATTTATGTGTATCTACTACTGTATAATCTATATGTACAGTGTATGGTACAAATGACAGTTGTGTGCTCTTCCCAATTCTTCACTTAGCAACATAAAGTTAGTAGTTTAAAAGCTTATTTTTATAATAGACTGTTGATAAGATTTCAGCATTATTTGATAAAGTAATCCCCCAAATTAGAATGAAATCTTTATAGGAAAAGAGGATCCACGTTACAATTAAACTCCTCTGTAATAGTTTCTGGTTAGACTTAATGGTAAAAAGTGAGGCCTCCTATAAATGGTGATTGAAAATAAAAGCCTAGAAGTATCCGCATTTCATTTGATTACTATTAAAGAGCCAATAGACTGTTTTCCTTTCATTAAAGGAGGTAATGTTCCTGAGGAATTAAGGAGTTTCTTCATCAGTTCTTGGGTTGCCTATAAAGTTCCTCTGCAATAACTCATCAAATGGTCATTTATACCCACTCTAGAACAAGTATGCCAGAGACCTGCAGAAATGATGCTCTCCTTCTTTCCAATTTTCCCTAGGTAAACTACAGAGCAGGCCCAGTTTAACCCCAAAAAGATCAGATTTTCAAACAAGTTGCAAAATTAAGATTCTTCAAAAAAAATAATAATTAGAAAGGGTCCCCCCCCCCTTTTGAAAAGGATATAAACAAATTTCAATGTTGCATGTTAGAAACCCTGTTAGAAAAGATGTCTCTTAACATGATAAGTAAATGAGATGAAGGAGAGAGTCCTCAAGTTACTTCCAAACTCCCACAGGAACCCAGTGCAATTTCACACCTGTGGTATGGAAATGGGCTAAAGGTGGCAGGAGGATGTTGCAAGGACCTACCAGCACACTCCATTCTGTTTGCTCAAATTCCACTCCTGAAAGGCAAGAGGATCTCTCTCAAAAATTATCAGCACAGACTGCAGAGATATACATTTGAGAGTTAATCCAAGAATAAGAACAGCTAAAACATGAGACAATATTTCAGAAAAGATCTGAAGACAATAAAAAAAATATTGTTTTCTTACCTCAGAAGAAGTCTCAATTATTTTGAATAGGAAATCATAAAATTTAAGTTAAGGAGAAAACCCAGAACATATTAGATCATTCAGATTCTCTTAAAAGAGACAACATGTACCAAGAGATAAAAATAAAGATGAGAAATCCTTCCAAATTCCATAGGCCTATTTAGTAGGCAGGTGACTTTCCAAATGTTGCTGTTACATTCTGTATATATGTACTCTTAGCCTGAAAAGTAAAAAAAAAAAAAAAAAAAAAAAAAAAGAAAAAGAAAAAGAAAAAGAAAAAGAAAAAGAAAAAAGAAAAAAGAAAAGACTTCAGGACTTAACTTGTTATATAACACCAAGTTTTTTAAATCACGGAAAAAGTTGCTGGTAACCTAGTTTTCTTATACCTCACAATCCCAACTAATTTGGTCGAGTTAAAGGGTGTTACAGTAGTAACTTATTTCTGATGAACTCCAAACACCTATCAAATTCTTCTTTGACCAAAGCAACACAATCTTTTCCTCAGCACAAACTAAATCAAGCAAATCACAGAAAAGAAAAAAGAGAACATTATCCCACCTCGAAGATAAAAATGCATGGTGGATAGACTGAAAGAAAAAATTGATAAGGAAGGTAGGAATCACATAGGGGTAAGGAGAGAAAAGGAAGTGCTGCCATAATAAAAATGTTAAACTTCCAGAATTCAATGTAGTCTTTGCTGACTCTAGTTGGTTCAGCATATATAATTCAAAGGAAGAGTTCTGAAGAGGTGTGGAGAACTTTAAACAAAGGATGCTTATGTGAAGATTCACATGATAAAAAAGCATTCACTTCAGCACTTCATTGGCCTCTTCAAGAATCTCTTCTAAGACTGAAAGTTAATAATAATAATAAACTTTATTCATCCCCATCAGCAAGGCAGGTGTCAGTACTGCTGTGACTGTGACTTCTATAATATTGCCCCCACTCCTCCCACACTGTCCCACTCTCTCCACCTCCTACCACCTCCAACACCCACTACACCAAAAAAAGGTTAAAGTTAAAGAAGAATGTGTCTCACCTGAGTGTCTGTGAATTCCTGTGCTAGAATTTTTAGTATTTTACCAAGAAAGAAAGTTGGTCATTTTGAAATATATAAAATGCAATCCTATTTAGAGCAACGGTGAAATCAAACATTGTGTGCTCACTGTGAAGTTTGCAACATTTGACAAATTGTAATTCTGTTCTTCGCAAACTTCTAAACACTTCCTGCTAAGTGACAACAAGCTTCAGCAAGTTTCTACAAACCTTCTGCAGCTTCTTCATCTCACTATAAAGAACAGATGCCGTTTAGGGGCTGCTGTGAGCTCTTCTGTTCTCTGTACAATATGTACACGTACAAAAAGGAATTCACATTCGATGAAAATGTGATAGCCAAGGCCTCCAGAAAGCTTTAGCAGTAAGTGCACAGCACTCCAACAGCTGGCCTAAATCAAGGGCTCTCTGTCAATCACTGAGAAATGTGACAGACTTGTAACTTTGTGGCAAAAGCGACAAAATTTACAGTTTTAGAGAATCACATCAATAACAAAATAATTTGTGTTGTTAAAATATACAAAGATGCTCCAAATTGTTTTCTAACAAGTTTAATGAAAGTGAATGTATATTTTCATATTTAATATTAGAAAAACTAAAAAAGTAGGTAAATAAATATAGTTCTAGTCATTTTCATGTAAATCATTAGAGAAAAACATATATGTGGCACTACTTCGTACCATAAGAATTAATGCCAATAAATTCAAGTTCTCAAAAAGGGGCAAATGCATTCTGGGAAATTCAATGAATTTACTGTGCACTTGATTTTCAAGTTTATTTTTTAGTAAATTCAATCCCCCCAAATATAAATCAACTCACAGAGTTCAAAAGTAGATATTTGCCAACACAAAAACCTATTTTATAACATTTTATATGGCTTTTATTATGCAATTTTAGATTTTATCCAACAGCCTTGTAAACAAGGCTTCTGTCAGACTTCGTGATCTATTCAATAAAACAAAAATCATTCCTAGTCTAAAACAGTCCTTCCTAGACATTCATGTTCTTGAGATCTCGATCTTAAGATTCACCTGTGATACTTGTCAAAAATAGCAATTACCAGGCCTCTCCCCTAGAAAGTCAAAGGAGCAGATTTGGATTGGAGCTCTCCAGGCAATAATTACAATCAGACAAGTTTGTTACACAGTACTTTTTAAAGAAAAGATTGAGAAAACAGTTTTCTCAGACATTTACCTGTATACAAGTCTAATAATTTTTAGCACTTTAAGGACAACTAAGAGAAAACAAATACATAAATCAAAAAGCAAAAAAAATAAAATAAACTGTAACTATAGTAACTAAAATATTTCCATACTTAAATTTAAGTAAGAAACATAGAAAAAATAGGGGGTTTAGAAATCAAGTCAAAAACAGGGGGGAAAGGAGTCTTTATTAAACATACATATCACTTATGTTTATCATGTAAATTTTGATACAAGATGTTCCATATATATGCATTATATATGTATAGGTACCTGTACATATATACAATACACATATATAATATAAATATGATACATATATATGGCCCATTTTATACCAAAATCACTATTATATCTATACACTATCATATAGTGTGTACATATACTATTATATATACAAATATATAGTTTTAATAAGATTAAATTAGTAGATACTTATACTATATATATGCATATAAATACATACATTATATTAAAAAATTTAATTTTATCACTAAGACTGTATGACTTGGGGTAAGAAAGCCAGTATTATGAATGTTTTGTCCCCCAGGAAATAGATTACATGTGTGATATCATAAATCCCCTGTACTATATTCTTTGTTTTTGCCTACACTAGATTTCATTAATTAGCATCTTCAAGATTGCAATTTTGGTCATAACTGGTAATAATAGCTGTTATTTTGGTTCTAAAACTTTGATAAACATTTTGATTTAGTGCTTTCATTAATGTTAGTTTTGTTAATTTTAATTAATTAATGTATTAAATGTGAGTGGTGACACAGTAGAGTGTTCTATCAGTTATTTGGCCTGTGATCTTTAGCAAGTTTCTTGATGTCTCTGAAGTTCACTCCTCTTGATAACAGTGCCTGGCTCTTAGGGTTGTTAGGAGGAATAAGTAAATTAAAAGATTTAAAGTACTGACAGTAGTGTCTGGCATATGGTAACTGCTTGATAAATATTAATTATTACTAGTAAAAGCAAGATGGCATCATGTCTTCTCAAATAACATGGTCTCTACGGTGACCATAGAATTTATCACAAAACAGGAAATTTCTAATAATAGCCATGACACAATAATTTCATGAGGACAAAGGAAAACCTGAACAGTAACAGGAAAACTCCTTCTCACTTAAATTTCAATAGATATGCTTTAATAATTCAAGAAAAAAAAAACAGACCAAGTAGAATGAATTTATGATAAATTCAGAGAACTTTAGAGCTGGAAGAGACTTTAGAATCATAGAGCATCATTTTGCTATCTTATAGATAGGCAATTTGAGGCCCAGAAAGCAGAAAGGATTTAATCAAAATCTTGATGAGAAATTGGTTTCTAAATCTGATAGGTAGATGGGCCAGAGTGACTCGGTTTGGTAGTTCTGTTTGTCGCAAATTATCTTCCAAAAAATAATTCAGTACAATATTTTTGTTTTGTTTTTCCTCAGGGGAAGCTAACAAAATTTAAACAAAGAACTAAGTTTTTAGCCAAGTAAGCTGGATTTTATTGTTGAGGGTCATTCCCAGGAAGAAGATGGATAATGGGGAGAAAACAAAAGGAGATGGTACCATTCCAGGTTAAGTGAATACCTAGGGCTCAATCAGAATCCCTTGGGGCTGGGGTGGTGGGGTTGGGTATATTTTTACATGTCCTTAGGTAAATAAAGTATGCACACTGAAGACAGGCTTGAAGGGATTCTTTTCCTTTCTTAAGGCTATCATATGTTAATCTTTGTTTTATTTCATTTTGTTAGAACCACTCCTCCCTACCCACAACTCCCTGCTGTGTTTAAAGTTGATTCTCCCTCTGGTTGTAGAAATAGAGCTGGTGGCCTAGGATAAACCAACTCTTATGCAGAAAATACCTTATCGACAAGGGGATGCTGCAGAAATGGACACACAACTCTGGTGAGGCCAATCAGAGCCCAAGAGGCTGAAATCTCGGGCTTGGATTTCAGTTACTGGCACCATCTCTTTTACTGAGCTAGGGCATTATGGAATAATCCCAAGAATGTACCACTCCAGAGGAAGTGAAATGCAGAGATGAGCCCATGTTACATTGTATGAACCCCAAATTTAAGCTACATTTGATATCAGAAAGTTTTCTAGAGCCAATCAATAGTATTTTGCTTATGCTAGTAAGGACCAGAGTTTTGTATCATTTACTAACTTACCTGTAAATGTACCTAAGTCACTTAATTGGATACTAAGGTTGAGGCCCTTGCCTGTGTTGAGTCTGGCACTGGAACCAGAGAGGCCCAGGTCTACAGATAGAACTCACCAACCCATGGCAAAGGAGGAGGGAAATGAGACAGGACTTAAACACAACCAAAACAATGGTTCTCAGCCTGGATGCACATTATTATAGTCTCCCACTGACCTCTGAAAATATACTCAGCCCGTCCTCTAACAAGATTCTAATTTAATTGATCTGGTATGGAGTCCACACCTCGGATGATTCTAGTGTGAGATCAGGGCTGAGAACTATGGCCTAGAATCCCAAATTCATTCGGAGAATTTCTCAATTCCTGATGAAAAATGGGGAGTCCTCTAGCACAGTGAGAAAGAATCTGGGCTATGGCCTCATGTGGGCCCAAGTTTGAATCTTGCAGTGCTTTTTGCTAGTAAGTTTGCATAAATCTCTTTAACTCTTGAAACATGAAGTTAGTTTGGGTTTTGCCCCGTTTTAATTGTATTGAATGGGAATTACACATTCACACTGCTGTGAAGATTGAATGAAATAATTTAGCTCTGTTAAAAATATATATATTTATTTATTTTAGAGAGAGAACATGTATGCAAGCATGGGGGGAAAGAGGAAGAGGAAGAGGGATAGAGAATCCCAAACAGACTCCCTGTTGAGCTCTGTCCCAGGACGCTGAGTTCACAAGATCTGAAACGAAATCAAGAGTCTGATGGACGCTCAACTGACTGAACCACCCTGCAGGTACCCTGAAATAATGTAGTTCTTAACACAGGGCTTGACACATGGTAAGTACTTGAGTGTCAGCTATCTGTGCTGGTGAAGGAAAAAACAGCACAACAAACATAGGCTGTGCAGGCTGCAGCATCAGAGCTCTCTACTAAACAAGTACTCAATGTGTAGCTTTGGACAAATAATTTTCCATTTCTGAGCTTCAGTTTTGTAAGTTATTCAATGGTACAATGAAATGATAAGATGTCAACATACATCTTTAATCGGTCACATACATCAGATATGGTAAGTGACAGTGCTTAGAACAGAGTAGTCATTTAAATATTATGTTTTACTTAAATCACAAATACAAGAAAATCACAACTTTTCTGATCATAGGAATAAAAATGTAAACTTAAGTGAATAATAGGAGGTTTCACATAAGCATGAGAAGCACATACTAGATGTGCTTGATTCCCATGGGTGGATTCATACTTCTGAGATAATTAACAGAAATCACAGATCACCAGTGACAGAAGGTACAAAACAACAGCACACAAACAAATACAGTACAAGAGAAGTTAGACTGACTTTCCCAAAATAACAAGGTCAGGCTGAAGGATGCAAAGTACATAATAAGAACACTTCTTGCAAATGAACGGGGAAAAAAAAAAATACCACCACAGGGTGACTTCTCAACCAAGCTTTGGTAATCTGTCCAATTGAACTTTCAGACATAACAATCCCTTCCCCTATCTCCATGGTGCCAGTTATAGGGAATGGCTGAATGAATTGATTGCTTAATGAGTAATAAAATACATACATGAGAAAATACACACACACACACACACACACACACACACATAGGAATAAATAAAATAAATACTGAAAATCAGCTCTAAATAGAAACATTGGTTGATGGCAGTTCCCTGTAGGTCCATACTTGTAGGACTGAAACACTGACTTGCAGCAGTTCTGTATACTTTTTGGGGAGTTCAACTGAACTGGAAGCACACCTGTCACTGCCTGACTCGTTAAAGCATCTGATAACCTATATAATGAGCAGAAGACTATGAAAGTACATCCAAGCTTAGAAGTAGAAGCAGAAACGTGATGGAATTAAAAAAAATAGAGGTAAATAATTATTCGTTAAATACTCTATGCCACTCCAATGTGAAATAAGGCCAGGACTGAACAACACAGACATAATCCTGACAGGCAAGTTTTCTGAGATGCAGGTAGACAAGGAGTTTGCTCTCCAGAAGTGGGGTGTCAGCTCTGGGATGAAGGTTGGTGACTTCTCCAGCAGCATTCACAGGAACTCTGGATGTGTCAGCCAGGACTGTGTACTTTTTGCACTCAGCCTCAAGTCTCAGTTTCGAAATGTGTGAAAATCACCAAATTAGACAGTGTCATATGAAACTATGAACATTTTGCTTCTTGTTTTTAATTATTGGAAATTGTAATTGACCTGTGTAAGTGATGTCTGTTGCACTGCTTAAATAGCTGAGCTCTGATGCTAACTCCTTTCATTGTTAATGAAGAAAGGAGTGTTTGCTTCAGTAACCTGAGTGTGAGAGACATCAACTATGAAAAACATAACATTTTTATCCCTGAATTAAAGAATAATTTTTCTGCCATATATATATATATTTTTCACTCTAGCACCATGTGATCTACAAATCTGGTTTACTTCACTCCTCCGAAAATCTCAGGGATTAGAAATATTCTTGTTCTTTCTTAATTACGTTCCTCATTTCCAAATTAAGTCTATCTTTTTAATAATCAATTTGCATTCAAGTTTTGAGTTCCTTCATGGCAGTTTGCCAAGAATGAAAGAAAATATTGTTGGTTAAAAAGGCTATAAGTGAAGCTAAGGAAGCCTCATTTATTTTTGTCCATTCTTACTCTTTCATACTTCAGGAGGGGTTTTTCTTAATTTCTCTTTAGTCAGTTCATCTTTCTTCCTTCCCATAAACTTTAGGTAAGACAGCCGGATATCTTGGGATTCTGCATCTTCTACATCAGCAAATCTCAAAGTCTGTGCTATGAAAGGGGTGTGATTCTCTTTAATCACAGTGTTACATAACTCTGCAGATTCTCTAAGGTGTAGTGATATTTAGAGGTGACAGTAAAAGCATTACAATTCCACCAAGTGTTATACAGAGAAACCATGCATGGGGAAGGCTGAACCCTTTTAAACAGCTAGTAGGAACATAATGAACCATTTTTTTTCTCCACAGCATTTTGATCAAACAAAAATAGCTAGCTGAGATTTTGGTCACAAACTTGTGATGCTGTTAAAATATACCTATTAAGCTGACAAATAAACCCTCATACTATTTATGGATGCTCAGTACTTTCATAGAATATACATTAAGTAGGAATGAAAAAAATTCAAATGGACTAATGTGCAGTAGATATTTTTAGCTCCTCTTGAATGAAAAACACATTGACACGTTTAGGAATGTGGCTAAATTCCTTGCATTATTTTTCTTTTAAAGTTCCTAAAGCTGTTTTTCACCATGACATGAGTAGTAGAGACAGTAGTACAAAGAACAGTAGCAGCACTAGTAGTAGCAGCAACACTAGTAGGATTTAGGTAGTGTTTCTATAAACAAACATTACTCGTAATATCCTTATGAAATAAATAGGTTATAACTGAGAAAGCTACTATTACACAGGTAAGAAAAATCATGTCATAATGACAATTTAAAGATGAATATATCTTTAAAGTTGTGTTGATGGGAGGATAGACAATCAGACCATTAGAAGAGATTAAAGAGTTTATGAGTAGACTCACAAATATAAGCATACAATTCATGACAAAGATGGCAACATAGAACAGTAGAAAAAGAATATTATTATCAATAAATAGTACTGATCCAATTGGAGATCTTTATCAGAGAAAAAATAATTTTTGATCCCTATCTCATTCCATGAATGATTACCTTCAAATCATGGATCCCAGTGTGAGAGGCAATAAACAATAAAGGATCTGGAAAATATATAGAATATCTTCACCACTTTGAATACACAAAGACTTTTTGAAAAGGGCTCAAAAACCCTTAATCATAAAAAAAAAAGATACAGAAAGGAGGCTATGTTAAAATTAACAAATTCTTTTTTTAATCAAAATACACTAGTGAGAGTGAAAAAATAATCCACAAAGCAGACAAAGACATTTGCAATACATAAATGGCAAAGGACTTGAATACAGAAGAAACGAGATCTACTACAAATTAATATAAAAATACATATAATTCAATTTGAAATGGGAAATATACACAAAATAGGATACTGAAATAGGAAAGGGTGCCTTTTATCAATCATCAGGAAATTCAAATTTAAACCACAATAGGATGCCATTACAGCACCAGAAAGCTAAAGTTAAAAGGATTGATGATAGCTGTTACTGCTAAGAATGTGAAGCAACTGAAACTCATAAATTTATCTTGGAAATGTAAGTTGGTTCAACCATTCTGGAGAACTACTTAGCACTTTGTACTAAAACTAAACACATGCATACTCAATGACACACTACTACCACTCCTATGTACATTCTAACTGAATGCACACCTTGGTGCACTGAAAGACATGTTTAAGAATGTGTATAGTAGCATTAACAAAAACGCAAAGTGGAAACAACCCAAATATACACTATAACATGGATGAATTTTGCAAACATAATATTGTTCAAAAATTGCCAGACATAACCAGTTTAAGACAGGAAAATCTTATAATACTTAAAACCAGACAGTTAGTTACCTCTGTGAAAAGAGAGGATTTCCGATAAGGAAGAATTTATCGGATGCTGGTAATACTTTATTTCTTGGCCTGTGAGACAGGTAGCTCCATGGGTGTGTCCACTTAATGAAAATTTATACATTTGTATATTTTTGATATCTGCACTTTATTGCAAGTTACAGTCCAATAAAAGTCTATTAAATAAAAGTATGCATTTAAGAAATAAATGAATTATCTTAAAACTGGAAATAGAAGATAAATTACACCTAGCATAATTCATCCTCCATTCAAGAAAAGTGGTAAATTATAAAGTAACAACAACAAAAAAAAAAACCATGCAGTGAGAATGAAATATCAACAGAAATATTAATCCTTGGGATCCTTCTACCAAGAACTGATTCCTGCGGTCCCAGAGTAATGTGATACTAGATGTGTGTAATCTGCTTATGCATTTTGTTAACCCCTATTGACCTCACAAACCATGTTGGTATTGCTGGGGTAGGAATATAGTATCTCCATATCATACTTAGGAGTAAATTTTCACATAAATTTATATAATTCAAAATTCTTTCAACTTTATAATATCCTTTAAAATCTTTTCATTCCCAACTTTCCCCACCTCCCATCACTATTATAATTCACATCCATAATAAGTACAGAACAATGTTGTTAAGGAAGGCATTTTAGTATTTTTTTCTTCAAGATTTCTTTTAACCATATCCTTAATTCTTGTTACAGTCTTATGCTCCTCTCTAGTAAACCACCTTTTGAAATTTTCCCAAGGTGGGGTGTACCACCATCTTAGAAAATAAATGAAATTTTAGCAATATTAAATAAGGTTGTAGTAATCAATCAAAGAATAAATCACCTTGTAATCATTCCTAGAGAATATGAAGAAGCAAAAAAATCTACTTTACATAATGATTCCCCAATTATAAAATGTTCTAAGACAAAGACGGCAAATTTGTGTTACTTATGATACTTCCTCAATATGGAACAGCCTCTCCCCCCACCAAACATAGTAAATATTCATTTGTCAGAACCTTTTTTTCCTGCTGAGTCTATATATGGCCTCTGAATTCTTCTCAATACCACAATCCAGACAGCTTTTACCAATTGTTGGCACATAAATTTAAGTTTGACATCCTAATCTGTAGGAAAATTTAAGATTTACTAAATAGGATAGCTCATCTCACAAAAATAGATTATTGCAGAAGAGAATTCATAATATCATAAAGTGTCACTTCTAGCAAATCCAAGGGAAAGATTAACGCAGAACAAACAGCTCATGTCTCCTTACCGTGAGAATCTCCCTCTTAGAACGTTAATCCAAAAACATCTTCTAGTTTCTCTTGTTGATATTGCTGCTACTTCAGCATTTTGTTTGCTTGGAGTTTCAATATCCAAAAAACCAGGAGAGCTGACTTTAGTTTAATAATTTATATTAATAATACCTTCATGCATCCAAATCTTTCTGGTCTGCTTAACACAATATATATAGTTTACTGTTGTTTGTTTCACTGTTATTTTGCTATGTTTCCACTTTAAAATCAACTTTCCAAGCTGGAAAAACCTTCAAGAGATTTTAACACAAATAACAAAAGCTGAATATATGCCCCAGAAAAAGTTGTTCTTTCACTGTGGTGACACACAATGTTCATGGCATCTAATATAAACTCAGAATCTAATCTACATTCCTGAATGAATAAACAGTAAAAGACATATCTTCAATAATATATCCAGTTAGGATAGTATTCATCAGTCTCTGTCAAATAACCATGAAATATATCCATTTGTTCACGTACTTCTTCATCAAAATCTAGCATAAAAAATATTTGAGTATTCTTAAGTTCACTCACACTTAATGATACAGAGAAATAATTAAGATATATTAGTGCCTAGAGAAAACTTGCTTTAGGAAAAGAAACAGATAAAAAGTGCTTTAATCCCTTGTGTTGAATGGCTGGCGAAATTCTGAACATTTTTATAACAGTTGTTCTAGAAGTAACAATAGCAGCTCATTTAAGAAGCTGATAAATATTCCTTAATGAGCCTCTTTGTACCAAATTGATATTTCTAATTAAAATAGAAGGGGGGGCATCTTGTTTATAAGAATGTGGGCTCAGAATCCATTTAGATTTTCCTTAAAATCTCAGAAGAATTCTACTGCCATAGCCTAAATGGCTTAGGTTAAAATCTATGACTCATTGAGGGAACAATTCAGAAAATGCTAAAATTATCAAAATATTTTCTCCCTTAAAGGAGCATTCTGGACCTGACATTGTTGATAGAATTATACAGGATGACTTCTCCTGGGCTCTAGGAACAACAACCCTCCCCCAAAACTTTTGGGCCTCTAAATTAGGTACAATTTTCTCATTCCTGTTCCAGAAGGAACATACTACATACTACATCCAGCAGTGTCCATCTACCAGTGTTGTACTTACCCACCACAGCTTGCTTTACATTCAAATATAAAATATATCTCCTCAACATTCCACAGTTAAGTTTGCAGAAGCTGTTTGGTATATATCTGTGTGGAGATTACAAAGGAGCACAGATTCCATCAAACAATTTATATCTCAGAAATGTCTAGGGGTGTCAAATTAAGAGCCAGACATGACTTGAGAGGCTAAAGGGACTCCTACCACCTACTTCAATGGCTGGAAAAGGCTTAAGATGTAAGGTAGCACTTCAAATAGGCTCTGATCAACTATTCCTCACTATTTATTCCTCACAGAATTCCTTGTGGGGATTATTTATGCGACATAAAACGATCACAAAATCTCTGTGGTTTCCAACAACAAGTATTTATTTCTCATTCATGACTTGTGTTCATTGTAGGTCAACTTTATCTCTGCTCTAGGTTCAGAGAGCATTCCCCCTGGACCTCAGGCTGATAGAGCAGTCGCAAATGAAGCATTGCCTGTCCTTGAGGCAAAGGGAAGAAAGAACACTGTAAGTCAGGCACTGGCTGTGAAACCCCGCTAGGAAGTGGCTCATCACTTTCACTTGCATTTCATTTGCTATTGCTAGTCACAGGGCAATGCCTAAGTTAAACGGTGCTGGGCTGTATAAGCCTCCTCTAGGAGGGGGTCCACAGGGAAAAACATTGAATACAGAAGTGTTCCAATCTTCCACAGCAAGTCAAAGTAACCTCCACTGTTAATCTGTATAAGGTAGAGAAAGGCTGAGAATTATTTCAGTCAATTCTATCACATAAGCAAGCAAAGACAAGAATGATAGTTATTGGGCACCTCCCAGGCTAAGTGCTTTACATAATTATTACATAGAATCATCTCAACACAGAGTCAGATGGCATCAGCTGCTTGATTTTACAGAGGGAAAAAATAACCATGCTATGGAATGATAACATTATAATAAAGGCTGTAAATATCAGATTGCAAGTGAATTTGATCCTTTAAGCCAGTTATACAGAAAGCCATCCTTATCATCAAAAAATATTTATCAAGAACTCATTTATGTATGTCAGTCATTAATGCAGACCTAGCCCTTTAGAGTTGGCAATCATATAGGCACACTTAGTGCATGCATACTTTTAAAAATTAAAGAATAAAACATGAATACAATACCCAAGTCAATGGGAAAATGTTTACAGTCCATAAGATAAAGTAAGAATTTCTGAAACTTTTGCATATATAACAAGAATAGGAAAAATAGAAATCCATTCAAGTTATCATTACCTTAAAGTTCTATAACATTAAAGGGCAAAGGCAGGGGATATCTCTAGAAAAATTATCATTCCTTAATATTTTCAAATAGCATAACAAAGGGGGAAGAATAGCACTCATGTCCTCAACTTTCCTTGTTCTGAGAATACTAAAACAAGGCATTTTTATACTCATGTGCATGCAGTTCCCTCAAATTGACTTGGTAATTAATGATTAGGCCTGCCAGTCTCACTTTTACAGAATAAATACACTTATTTTTTTAAACTACAGTAATTCTCCCTCGATAATGCTAATAACAGACAAATAAATGTTTTCACTTTTATTCTCTATGGTGTCTCCCATCTGCACCCTTTTTGTATACATAATTCAGTCAGTGTCCTAGGCCTCACTTATCCACACAAAGCCACATTTCTGGCTACACTTTTGACTATCACATCTACCACATGTTTAACCACAGCCTGAGTAGTTGGACTCTTCCAAACTACAGACCCATAGTTTTTAAACTTTAGTTTCACAAGTATTACCTAAGGTACTTGTAAGAAGAAAAAATGAAAAAAGATTTTGTCCTATTCCTTCTCCAATCTGATTCAATCTCTTCATTATAGAGAAGGATCTAGGAATCAGCAGTTTAAATCAAGCCCCAGGGTGGGAGAATCCGCTGGCTTTTCCAGGCCACAGAAGGCTTTTCCATTGTCCCTCTATTCTTTTTTTTTTTTTTTTTTAAGATTTTATTTTATTCACGAGAGACACAGAGACGCAGGGAGAGGAAAAAGCAGGCTGCCCCTGGGGAGCCTGATGCGGGACTCGATCCCAGGACCCCAGGATCATGACCTGAGCCTAAGGCAGACACTCAACCAGGCATCTCTTTTGTCCCTCCATTCTAATGCCACATTTTGATGGGTATTTCCAAAGATGTTTTATAGAAAATTTTATTATCTCAGGCTAGAATTTATTTTCATTCTGCACTGTAGGAGTGAATCACTGAATCTCTCCTGAATTATGCATTTTGGGGTTATTGTGACCCAAGAAGCTATGAGAATGTGCACATTCAAGGTGAATTTTTAGACAAAAAAAGAAGTTTCTGCTTCTTGATTATGACGAGTATCAGCTGATGGAAAAGCAATAAAAATGGAAGGAAACTCAGGACAATGTAAACAAGCTCAGGTTGCAGTGAAAAATTCTGATTTCTTCCATATACAATATGAAATTTTGACATAATTTTTGCTCAGAAAGGTAAAAAACTTCTATAATTATCCTGATGTGTATATTTTCAAAACAAACAACAATCTGGCGTATATTATTAACATCTGGGTAAAGGAGGAAAGAACTCCTAAGCACATTTCTTCATGTGCTTTCCCTCAAGCCAACCATGACCATGGCTGACAGTTCCCTGAGTCTGTCCAGGTTCCACGAGCCTTCTCTCTTTGGTTCTTCCTAAGTGTTCCCTCACCTCAGTATGTTTGAATCATGACTATTCCTTAAGACCCAGTTCCAATGCTACTCACCCATCATATCATCTACATCCCTTCAGCCAGAAATAACCCATTTCTCCAACTTCCTCTGCTACTTTGTCTGCTCTGACATGATTAATCAGTTTTACTTTAATTATAATTATCTTAATTCACAGATACAGATTTTTTACTCTAAAGTCAGAGCCAAGGATTTATTTATTTTTATATTACTGTGAGTGCCTATTACAGGCAAATATTCCAATGTTCATAGAAAAATAGATCAGTGAAGAAAGAAAGAGCATATTAAAATACTTTGATTACTAGTTGCTTCTCTAACTGGATGTTAAGAGAGGCCATAGAAAAAATTGTTAACACCTTAATAAAGATGAATATTTCAATTGTCTTAAGTCAAATTATCTCAAGCTCAACGTCATTGACATTTTGAAGCAAACAATTATTTGATGTGAGGTGATATTCTGTGCATTGTAAGATTATTAGCAAGTGTGTTTGGTCTCTGTTCATGGGATGCCACTCACAACTCCTGTTTCAGCTGTGACAACCAAAAATGTCTCCAAGATATCGTCAAATGATACCTGGTAGTACAAAATCACCCTGGTTGAGAAGACTATTTTAGAGTATAATTGTTTTCTAGGACTGCACAGGAAGAGGCCATGTATTTACTTGTTACTCAAAAAGAATGGAGAAAAAGTCCAAGATAGTAGAAACACTCTCATGGGAAAGACAACTGTGACATAGAAAAGAATATTTAATGTGCAGTGTCATGGTTACAGAGAGAATGAGGAAAATGACAGAAAACTTGAGATGAGCAGCTTACATTATTTTCAATATGGAAAAAAAGGTAGATAATGAAAATCTGTGTTGAAAATCTTATCCCTGAAAAAGCAAGTTTTTGAAATATTTCTTTAGGTTGTCAGAATTCAGGAAGAAATGGGTTGTCACTAGGATTAAACATGGGTCCATTAAGGTCAAATTGTGCCATACTGACTTCATTTCCTTTTATGACCACATAAATAAATTGTAAGGTACTGAATTTATACTACAAGAAATTTTATAAAAACTGGAATGACACCCTTTTAGTGGTGTTGAAGCAGAAACTGAAAGCCGCCCACTTAGAATTCTTTCTTCAAGAAAATGTATTCTGCAGATAAACTAGGAGACCTTCTATCACTAAGACTGTGTAAATGGAGATAGTATACCATGCTCAGGTCACAACTTTTTTTCTCATTGAAAAGAGAACTCACAGGGAAGAGTTCTTGGTAGAGCAGTCTAAGGATCATAGAATAGTAGAAACTCACCCAGCAAAAATACATAAAATGAAAGTTGAAAACAAGGATGCAGATCCACCACTAGACTGTAAGTTTCAAGAGAACAAAATAGCACTGGTTTACCTCATTCTTCACCAGGCCTATAGTAAGTGCTCAATAATTACTGATGAAGAAATAATGTCACCAATCTAATTTTGCTCTACTTTTTGTAGGTATGTTGTCCTTCACTTGGAGGATCTAACTACACTTAGTCCTTGTTTGCAATTTTGAAACCTATCAGACAAGGTGAGAAAGGACTTTGGTTGCTGCTTCTTTGGAAGTTACTCATATATGAGCAAAACTGTATCCTTTAAAGATGCTAGTTTGGTGCTCTCCTAGCAGATGAGTATATACTACACACAATCTACCCCTTCCATGAATGCTACTACCTCAGTGTGGAAAGTATGGCTAATTGTCCTTCCTTCTTTGACACAGAATAGAGGAAGACTCCAGAACAGACAGAGCCATGCAGACTGTTAGCACTCTCTGAGGGTCATGCTTACATGTCCTCACATTTTCAGAGGAGAAGAAGGGGGTGGGAAGCCTAGCATGACAATCAATATCAAAATTACAGTTCCATGATAAGAAATGCTGTCAACGTGGTAATGACTTGTTTAAACATTTATTAAATCACTTCACAACAAATAGTAACACATGAAGTGTTATCTTCACATTTCACAGCGACATCACTTCTAAGCAGGAAAAAATGCTAGCCAAACTGTTTTAAAATCCTCATCAAGATATTATTTAGTTAATATTGAGGGGCTTAATTATTCTTGTTTGTTCACAACCTTCTTATAAACAAATTTGGCAACCAACGCAAGCATGGATGTATTATTATTGCTGAGAAAATAGAAGTCTAATATCAAGGAATTCAATATTGGAATATCTACAACAAAATAATTTTCACCTTCTCTATGTACTTTTCAGGCCTTCTTTATTTTAGTTTTACTTTCTGTGACCATAGATTATAACAAAGCTATTATTGATGACAGAATCATCATTAAAATTTATAAAAATCATGTGAATTTAATGTTCAAAAGTTGCTCTATTCATCATTTTTTAGATTTGTACTCCAAGGAAAAGACACAAAGAAAAGGAATGAATTAAAAAAAAGAAAAACACATTCTCTTATTGGTCATCCCCAAAACAGTCCCCCATTCTGGTGTACACACACACATAAACATACGCATACACATACACACTCTTCTTACGTAGACTATTCCTGGACTGGCTTAGTAACTTTTTTAGAACAGGTCAAGAAAGTTATTGATAATATAACACTTTTATGTCTGTTTATGACCTGAGTCCTTTATCTTTGTATTAATTGGGATATAGGTTAAGTTATCAAAACAAAGAAGCCATATAGTTCAAAAAGGTTTAAGGACACCAATTTCTAAATAGGTAGTTTAAGGCTAGTGTGGCAGCTCCACAAAGCTAGAGACCCTAAATCCTTTTTTAATATTTCAGAACCCACTAGAGTGTTGCCTACAGTTGATGGCGGCTCACCACCATGTCTATCATGTCCTCATTCTAGCTCGGTAATGTTGTGTTGGATGGAGAAGGAGTGTAAAACAGAATATACCCTTCTTTAAGTTGTTCACATCACATCCCTTTGACCAGGATTTGGTCACTTAGCCACTCTAAAATACAAGACAGATTGGAAATGTTGCTTTGATCTTGAGTAGACATGTGCCCAGCTACAATTTGAAGGTTCCATGACAAAGGAAAAAGGAGAAATAGATGTTAGGGACATCTACTAGGCTCTGACAGACTTTGAACAATTTTTAGTATTTGATCCAAATTCAATCTTGCTGTTATTATAGGAAGCAGAAAATGCTTTGATCAGCCAAAACACCTGATCCCAAACATGGTGAAAGAGCCCACACTGGAAGACACTGAATAGGTTTTTGTTTTAACTTTCTGACCAATTTTTCTCAAAGCAGCATATTCTGATCTCAGGTCCAAGAAGTTGTTTGCCACAGAAGCTTGGATGCTAGCTGTGACCACCATTTGTGCCACAAATGAGAGAAAATTACAAAATCAGGCATGATTTGATGCTGAAGTTAATTCAGGAGGAGAGAACTTCCTCCCTTTCCTCCCATGATGAACTAGAAAAAGCAAGCTGTAAAAGTAGTGTGGAGCTATCTCTATGCAGGAAAGAAAACAAAAGAGAAAGGGGAAATAGAAGACAATTATTATGCATTGATTCTGCTGTTAAAATAATAGCAACTCAAAACCATTAAATATTTTTCAACTTACACAATCTTATGGTGCACATAATTAAACTAAGACTCAGTATTATTAAGTGGGTTGTTCACTATGATGTAACTGTACATCATACACAAGATGTACATCTTGGAACACAGAACCAGACTGAAGCCTTTTAAATCTAAATGTTATGTTCTTGTCAATACACCATGCTATTTTTTAAAAGATTAACATAAATTCTGAAATCATAAAAAAAACTTACATCTTCTGCAATGTCAGTGGATCCGATGAATATAATAGTTTTTAAACCATGATTTTAGAGCCTAGTGATTTATCTTGGTCACTTGAGACATTTGTTACAAGTAATTTATTAATAAGGTGCTATAGTTCAAGAGTGGCTAATTTTTCTGTAATTTAGAGTAAATACACTTGACACACACACTCACTCAATACAATATACTTTTTTGGTGTAGACAAGAAATCTGTGCAGTGATAGATACCACTACCCACCCAGCATTTAGCATTTTCACAGAACTCCACCTCCACCAATGATAGTGTACCTCAAAGCAGGGGGGTGGAGGGGGACGGTATTATTGGAAAAGAAATGAAAGATAATCATCATTATATAGAAATGCCAGCATATTGCCTTTGGTGAGGTTTACTGTTATGACTAAAGGAGTTTGGAAAAATGGGAAACAAGTCAAAGAACAGGATTCACCTTCCATTAGCCAGAACAAATGCTGTATCTCTGAAATCTTCTCTGTCTACATCATGTAATTTTAACTGACTTCTCCTCCAGTGTCCAGTGGTCTGTGTACTCATTAAATACTATGGCAGGTATTGCTCTGGTAATTATTTGTTGCATTTTTTTTTCTTTTTTCCAAATGTAGAAACTACTACAAACTTCCAAGTGCAGATTTTTGTATGGATGTAAGTTTTCAACTCCTCTGGGCAAATACCAAGGACCAGGGTGTACTAATAAAAGTACACTTAATTTTGTAAGAGACAACCAAACTGTCTTCCAAAGTAGCTGTATCATTCTGTATTCCAATCAACAACAAAGAATTCCTATTGCACTACATCATCAGTAGCATTTGGTGTGGTCAAGTGCTTTAGATTCTGGCCATTCTAATATGTGTGTAGTGATAATGCATTATGTTTTAATGTTGATTGCCCTGCTGACATAAAACATGGAGCATTTTTTCATATCTTTATTCGCAATGTGTACATCTTCTTTGGTGAGGTAACTACTACTAACATCTCTGGTCCATCTTTGAAAATCAGATTGTTTGTTTGCTTATTGTTGAGTTTTAAGAGTTCTTCATAAAGAAGAACTTTGGGGTAACAGTCTTTAATCAGATGTGTTTTTTGAAAATATTTTCTCCCAGTCTGAGGCTCTTATTCTCTTGATACTGTCTTTGGGGAAAATTTTTAATTTGGGGAGGGGAGAGAGATTGGGGATAGGGGCAGAGAAAGAATCTTAAGCAGGCTTCCCACCCAGCACAGAACCCAACTCAGGGCTTGATCTCACAACCCTAAGATCATGACCTGAGCTGAAACCAAGAGTCAGACATTTAACCAACTGAGCCACTCAGGCACCCCAAAAGTTTTAAATTTTAATGAGGTCTAGATTATTAATTCTTTCTTTTATGGACTGTACTTTTGATGTGCCATCTAAAAAGTCATCACCAAACCCAAGAGCATCTGGATTTTTTCCTGTTATTTTTTAGGAGTTTGATAATTTTGCATTTTATATTTAGATCTATGATATATTGAGTTAATTATTGTGAAAAAGTGTATAATTTATATCTAACTTCAATTTTTTTGCATGTTGATGCCCAATTGTTCCAGCATCATTTATTGAAAAGACTATTTTTAAAGATTTGTTGTACTGCATTTGCTCCTTTGTCCAAGACCAGTTGAGGATATTTATGTGGTTATATTTCTGGGCTCTCTACTCTCTCCATTGATCTACTTGCCTAATGATGTCTTTCATTATTATTATTTATTTTTAATGGAAGAAATTAAAGCACTGGAGATGCCCAGTGAAGAGGGAAAACTTAATGATATAACAGAGACAAGGGTCAATTGCTTGGATGAATTTGGATCTAGTGAATATCAGAGTTATACATGCATAGGAGTACAGTCAGCTGGTCCACATCAAGGACACTGAATGTTGAATATCTCCCTGCAGATGGGGTGGTAGATGTGGTGGTAGGACAATGGCAACAATCTCTTCAAATTGCTTCTATGATCTCAATGTAGTATTAGTTGAGATTATCAGAAGAGATTGAGAATGAGAAAGGAAATGAGGCTTGAGAAGAGGGAAGAGAGAACTGGGGAAAATAAGACAGATGAAGGAAGTGTAAGTCTGACAACACTAACGCTCCCATTGAAAGGATCAGGAATTTAAAATGAGAAGTCAGGGAATCCTTGGGTGGCTCAGCAGTTTAGCGCCTGTCTTCGGACCAGGACATGATCCTGAAGTTCCAGATTGAGTCCCACAAGGGGCTCCCTGCATGGACCCTCCTTCTCCCTCTGCCTGTATCTCTGCCCCTCTCTCTCTCTTTCTCTCTCTCTCTCTGTGTCTTTCATGAATAAATGAATAAAATCTTAATAAATAAATAAATAGGATGAGATGAGATGAGATGAGATGAGATGAGATGAGATGAGATGAGATGAGTCAGCATAAATTTTTCCCAAGTCATGTTCAGCCACTCAGGTATAGGTACAAAGTAGGCAGAGTTTAAACACTACTCCACCACTATAAGCTATGTGATCCTGAAAGACTTAGTTTCACCAAGCTTCTATTTTCTGATTTATTTTTACAGGTGTGTTGTAAGACTTAGATGAGATAATGTATGTATACTGTACTGATTAAGAACTCAAATACTGGAATTAGTCTGATTGGGTTTAAACCCTGACTTCTGTATTAGTAAAAGAAATGGGTACATCTCTGACTAGTTCAATCAGTTAAGCCTCAACTCTTGATCTTAGCTCAGGCTTTGATCTCAGGGACATGAATTCAAGCCCCATGTTGGGCTCTGATCCTATATAAAAAAAAGGAGGGGTGGGCAAGGGAAATGAGGGCAAAAGCAAAGTAATGTTTAAAATTATAAATCACAGAATCTAAGCTGCATAAGAAGGGAAATGAGAATATGAGATGAAATAAGGGAAAATAGTAAAATGTAACTGGATCAGGGTGGGGAGTTTTGTTTTGTCCTGGAGTCAGGTTATCAGCTGGAACCATAGGTGGAAGCATGCCTAAAACTGAGATTATGGTAGGAATGTAATAATTGACATGACCTTGGAAGTAAATGTCTGATGTAACGTAAGGGAATAGATTATGAATCTGAAGACGTCAAGAAGCTGAAAGCCAGAGCACCTGGGTGGCTCACTCAGGTGAGCATCTGACTCTTGGTTTCAGCTGGAATCATCATTATGTGGGTCATGGGATAGAGCCCCCCATCAGACTGTGCATTCAGTGGGGAGTCTGCTTGAAGATTGCCTTCCACTGCCCCTCCCCCCACTGACATTTGCTCTCTTTTTCAAAATAAACTAAAAAATATTTTTTTAAAAAAAGCTGAAAGTCTAAATATCGTCTTTGTGGATATTGAAATCACTAAGAAGTATGACAGGGAGTAGTGTTGATAAGAAAGACAATGAATGGCAAGATTTCATTCTTTTTATGGCTGAATAATATTCTATTGCATATATATACCACATCTTCTTTATCCATTTTGCCAATCAATGGAGAGTTGGGTTGCTTCCATATCTTAGCTATTGTATATAATGCTGTTATGAAAACAGGAGTACATGTATTCCTTTGAACTAGTGTTTTTGTACTCTTTGGGTAGATACATGGATGGAGCTAGAAAGTGTAAGGCTGAGTGAAATAAATCAGACAGAGAAAGACAAATTACCTTGTGATTTCACTGACATATGGAATCTAAGAAACAAAACAAACAAGCAAAGGAAAAAATGGAAGAGAGTGAGAGAGTCAAAGCAAGAAACAGACTTTTAATTATAGAGAACAATCTGCTGGTTACCAGAGGAGAAGGAGGTGGGGGACATGGATTAAATATAGATAATGGAAACTAAGTAATGCACTTGTTTGTGATGAGCACCAGATGAGTGTGGAAGTGTGGAATCACTATATTGTACACCTGAAACTAATATTACACTGTATGTTAAGTAACTGGAATTAAAATAAAAACTTTAAAAAAAAGAATGATAGGGCAGCACAAGCTAATATACTAAGGAATAAGAGGGTCCTGTAAATGACTGCAATAAGGAAGGAAGTGTGGCTAATCTCATGGCTGGACCTTCAAAGGCAGGGAGGAATACAAGAGGAACAAGGGAATAAAAAGTAAGAGGAAACTACCTTACCTGGGAGCCTCATAGTACAAGATGAATGGGAGGAAAAACAGCCCCCACTTGGTAGAGTGCAGAGCATATTTGAAACATTTAGCTTTCTAAGACTCAAAAGTCATATTCCTAGGTCATAAACCAGCCACTCAACTCTGCCACACTCCATAGGAATCCACCTCTATATTACACTGCATTTTTACAAGAGTCGGGAGCAACAAAATACCAACCCACATAATAATGGGGTTCAAAAAATTGTGCATATATGCAATAGTGGCAGGCTCAGAAAATATGCAGAGTAGTCAATTGAATACATATCTAAAAAGTAGGCATCAGGGATGCCTAGGTGGCACAGCAGTTGAGCATCTGCTTTCGCTCAGGTCGTGGACCTGGGACCCAGTCCAGCATCGGGCTCCCCACAGCAAGCCTGCCTCTTCCTCTGCCTATGTTTCTGCCTCTCTGTCTGTGTCTCTCATGAATAAGTAAAATCTTTTTTAAAAAATTAAATAAATAATAAAAAATAAGTATCAGTGGTGGGATAAATATGAATCACTATTTGCTTTCTAATGTACTATTGTATTTTCTTAATTCTTCCAATTTTTTACATTAATATGGGAATAATTCAAGAAAAGGCTGATTTTATTTTCTCTGCATATATATGGAATATATTCCTAAAAGTCTTTTGGCTCTACTTAAGCCAGCTGCCTAGTTTGCCCCCACAATACTATCATAGCGGAGTTAACCTGTAGCAAACAGGCAGCTGGAGGCAGTTGGCAATTGTAATAGGCAGTTATCAAAATGGCATTAAAATTATATAAAACTACAAATAACAACAATCTTGATAAGTTTTTAAAATATCCTTTGAAACTATTTCACATCTGGAATGGCTAAATTGAGATGATCATCACAGGAAAATTAAGTCACCAAAAATAATACGATAATAAACCATTACAACACACAGCAGCTTTTATATCAGCAATGTTAAGCTAATGGGAGAAGTGCAAAAGTCTCAACTCTATCACCATTTAGCCTGGAATAAATAAAAACTTATGACAGAACAAATTAAGGAGTGAACGATTTAATACCGTAATTAGTAGTGAGAAATGTAAAAATTAGTAATTATTGAAGAAACCATATGTTTAATGTATTAACTGTAGCTATTAAAACTGTATTATATTATTTTGTCAGATTATGTAATGAGTGAGATTTTTCCAAAGTATAAGCTACTTCCTGGGAGGAAGATTAGGTTTTGGGAAAGCCTCATTATTTAGGCCACAGTTAACTGTACATTAGTTTCGTATTATGGTTTGCACACTGGGAGGTCTAATTCAATTGTAAAAATAGGTTTTTAAAAGAGTTTGATGAGGTGTCAAAAAACAATATTTAGCAACTGGTAATTCCTGGGCACTGAATAAATCTGGAGTCTCTATGCCTGCCAGGATCGAGTGAGATTTTAGGAGATAAACCTGGGAAAGTTCCAGTTGTCCCTCACTCATACAGGAATCCTTTGCCAGATAAGACTTAAACCCATGCTCAGAAGTGCTCAGTATATGAGGTTAATTCCAGAATATTCCCAGGAATACCAGTATTTGCTAGATGAGACAAGTTCCATTCATAACCATAGAAATACTTGAAGAAAACTACATGCAGACCCCACCAAAATTATTTAGGATATGTTTAAACTTTCATGGATTGATACAGGGAATATTCTTATTCATTGAATTATTATTTCTTCACGGAAGATTAAACACCTCCACTGTAGCATGTGCTGGGATATACTTCCAATTACAGGCCTTATATTTTATTTGGGAAGAGATTAAATATAAGCATGTAAACAGGCATGCATACGTAAATGAAACTAACTCAAAGTTGGGTTAAATGCTTTGAAATACATTCCCAAGGGGCTAAAAATATTATTGGGTCCAGGATCTCTTTTACAAAGCCTCTGAGGAAGTAACATTTACAACAACGTGAAAGAACAGGAACTAGCCTTGACAAGTATACCAGGAAAGAACATTCCAGGGAAAGCATGTGCAGAAGAATTTCCTGGAGTAGAATAGAATTTGGTGAATATTCACAAAACAGAATTCCATCATAGCTGGAATACATTGGAGGGGAGAATACCTGTCACACACATACACAAAGACACACATTGATATGCCCCACACATACACACTCTGATTGTTCTGAAATACAGAGCATGCAAAATTGGAATAAGGTGGATACAGAGCTATAGAAACCGATAAACTTTCAGAACCACAGACTTATTCAGGTTGGTTTGTAAACCATAAAATTCAATATTATAAGTACCAGTTTAATGATTTTAATAAATACATAAAATTGTGCAACCACCAACAACCAGTTTAAAACTCTTCATTACCCCAAAAAGTTGCCTCATGTACTTTAATCACTACTCCTTTCTCCAGCCCCAGACAACCAGCGATCTGCATCTTTTCTTTTTTCGTTTTCTAGAAATGTCATATAAATTTAATCACACAATATGTAGTCTTTGTGTCTAGTTTCTTTCACTTACCATTATGCATTTGAGGTTTCTCTTTCATTTCATGTATCAGTAGTAGTTTGTCACTTTTTATTTTTGAATTATATTTCATTGTATGGATATACCACATTTTCTTTACTCATTTACCAGATGATGGACATTTGGACTGTTTCCACTTGGGGGCTATTATGCATGATGCTGCTATAAATATTGGTTTATAAGTCTTTATATGAACACAAGTTTGGGGTAGATAATTCGGAATGAAATTTCTTGATCATATGGTAACTCTACGATTCACTTTTTGAGAAGCTGCCACATTGTTTGAGCCATATGTTTTTAATTCCTTGCTCATAGACTAGTTTGAGAGGATGATAACAATCACTGGAGAGCCTACTGGGATACTTGAGGAACCTGTACCACACTTCTTTTACCCCAATATGACACTCTAACATTACAAGGAGTGTGGATATGAAAATAACCACTATTGCCATCCACAGATAGGAGAGTTCAGAAGAGAACGAAGTGACAACTTTCTGAAAAGTTCACATGTACATTAACTACATTAAATGTTTTTAATGAACCTCACAGGTCATCATGTTAATACTGGGTCAAAAAAAATTTCTTCGAATTATTGAATTATTGGAACTAAGATGTGTGTAGAGGCCCACACAATTTGGAAATGCACTTTGTGCTAAATATGTATCTTCTCTTCTCTACTAATAAGAATTGTTTCCATAATCTTAAAGTATTTCTAGCTGCCCATCGTCTACATCTGAAAAATGGACTTTCCCATGATATCTTTGGATCCCCAAAATTTTAAAGGTAAATTAAAAGCTAAATGGGCCTGTTAGTAGAGAGGGGCAAAACTGATGAAGACAATGTGAAATGACTTTCTATATGAGGCAGAAACATGCACAACGCATAAAGAAAAAGAAACTAAATATATCTGATGTTGTTATAAAGGAAAACAGAGCCAAAAGCAATTTGTCTGTGCTTCTTTCCCATCTGTGTGGCTCCTTCAGTTAAACAGCCAATGTAGTCGAATCTGATCTGCTTTCCCATTATAAAAGTTGTAGCTTAACTAGGAGCTATGCTGGAATGTCTAGATAAAGACATCTTTACATAAATACTGTATATACATCTATGTTTTATACATATGCTTTCTGCATGTGATTTTTATACACACACACCCTGTTTTCCCATCTTCAGGTAATATATTAGCCCATGAGAAACACTCAAAGGGAAGGTTTTCTCTCAGAGCTAAGAGAATTGTTCTTTCTCCTAAACTTGACTCTAACACTAGAAAAGCTACAGAGAGTTATTTGCCTGTTCTTGCATCAGAAAAGAAAGTTCTTAATCTCCTTTACAGTCAGGAATGGAAGAAATAAACTGAATACTTTAAGAAATATTCCCCGGGGAAATAGGAGGTATATGTACTGTGGTCCATGTCCATCTGACTGAGACTAAGAGGCTGAGTCCAACATTAAGAGCTTCTCATGAGGAGTCAAAAATGACATCAGATAGCCTTTCCTTCAGACTAGTGCTCCAACCAGCTGACCATCTAGCTATAAACATTTGCCCCAGCTGTATTTTCCCACTCCTGGATGATTGTCTGCCTGGCAACAAGACGACAGAAGTACTAAGCCAAAATATCCTTATGTGGGCATAGCTGCCTCTTCATGGCAGAGCCAATTTGGAACCTATCCATTGGCAGGGATGTCCCAGAAGCAGCCAATTTTAGTTCAGCTTCTTTAAAACCCTGGATTGTAAACAAACAGTAAGATTTTCCACTGTGGAAGGGAGAATAATGAGAAGGATACAGAAGAGATGTTAGGTGAGCCTAATACCTAGATCACTAAAGCAATTAGGAATTAAAAGAATGAGCTGAAACCCTTCAGGGGTAAGGCCCCAGATCTTTCACTTCTGAAAATACATGAACTACTACGTGAAGCTCTTCCCTCCTTTTTCCCCTGCTCTCAAGTTATTAAATTTCCATATCCTCCCTTGCTTTTTCTCCTCTTTCTTCTTGATATTTTAAATAGCAGGCCAAAATTGGACACGTTTAGTAGTTGCTGGTTTAATGGTAAGGGGTAGTTGCTGTAATTGTTTGGTTTGAATAGCATTAACATCATATCATGGATTTCACAAATGAATTTTTCTAGATTAAATGTTTTTTAAAAAAACATATTTTTTTTAGATTCAACAAAATTTAAGGCAGGTCCAGTTATATCCATTCCATAAATAGAGGTCTTCTAGAATCATCTCACATGTCACACTGCCCTGTAGTATGATAGAGCCAAAAGAGTAAGGAGTTTAGAGTCAGGTAGCCAAGCTAGGATTTAAAGCCCATATTACTTACTGGTTTACTGAGTGTCCTAAGACAATAACCTTGAGTTCTCTGAGCCTTTTCCTCTTAGCAAAAAAGGGAGTAATAATGATGATTACTTCGCAGGGTTGCTGTAAAAACTAAATGACTCTCTGTACCCAACTATTTGATGACAAATAGTTATCAGAGTTGTTAATTACACATTAATGTATTAGCATGCTATTAATGTGAAATGAATGTGAAATTGCTGACGACCAGCTCACAATATGGATGTGATAAAAAAAAAAAAATCGTTTCAGTTTGGAGTCAGTAAGGTCAGTAAGGTACCTATGGTCAATAATATCATCTTAAAATTTGATGCATTGAGCATTATAACTTACAATGTAAAAAATACAGGTAACCCAATACCATCTGTTAATTGAGGAAATACAGTAAGAAAAAAAAAATGCCATCTTGAATTTAGGATCTCTTTTAAATGCATTTGTATTTTATTGATCACAGCAGTATTTATACGTATTTAAGAAAAAACACAGTACATTTTCATGTTAGAAATATTTTTCAGATTACTAAAAAAAAAGTTTGGTGTGCATATGGATTGGTGGGCTCTGTCCAACAACTCCATCACTCCTCACAGTCCCTTGGCACACAGACTGGGAATCACCAATGTTGGTTAAGGTCAAAATAGACAAGGGAGCTTTACGCTTACTAGCTCTGCTTGCCAAGTAGAAATGCTAACCTGCTCTTTCCCAGGATTTTAAAAAAGCATTTGAAGATATTTCACAAGATAAATGGAAATGGGATAAACACAAGGCCTTAAGGAAAATATACTTCTGGTGCATTTATTAAGCACTTGGATCTGATGCATGACACCTGCTTGAAACTCAAAGAATTATCACAGGCTTTGCCGAGGAAGAAAAGACAAGAATTATGACTGCACACAGGCTCATACTTCAGCAAGTCAATGTTTTTAAATCAATGAAAAACAATCCAGTGATTGTGTTTGCTTCTAAGAGAAAGCAATGTAAGATGACATACAGTATTTCAAGCTGTTCAAATTACTGATGGCAGAGTGGCAAGATATATATCCATTAAAACCAAATAGTCGTTTCAAAGTATGTTGGCCAACAGAGATAAATAGTGTCTCTCTGAAAATATAAAATAATTTCTTTACTCAGAATTTTGGACCCTATAATGCTTTCAACCACAAGTATCTCTTACTTATTCAGAAATCTTCAATTTTGCACCTTCATTCAGGATTTCTTGAGTTAGCCCACCAAAATCATTTCTGCCTAGCAAAGAGGCATATGCATTAGGAACAAAGTATGCATATTTCTATGCATATGCTCTCTGATGGTCTTATTCATATTAATAAATTGATTATATTGAATGAGTTAAACGTGAATAGGTACAATGTATTAAATGCAAAGGCTATTCTCATAGTAGTATTACATCATCAATACTACCACCAAGCTAGAAATTAATGGGCCATGTTTAAAAGCATTACTTTTTGAGAGAAAGAATTATGTGCAATTTATCTTTCTTTCTTGATTCTTCTCTCATCAGCATTTTCATTAATAAACTTTAAAAAAAGAGAACTTTAATATACAAAGTACTAATCACCATCTTCTTTTCCTCAAAGGCTTGCATCTTCCTAATCAGTGAAAATTATCCTTTCTGTCTAGAAACTCCAAGTTAGTTAATGTGGGATCACAGAATACTGACCAATCAATAGCATTTACCAATTCTAGGTGTTCAAAACTTAAATAGATTCCTTCTATACAAAAATTTTGTACAAATGACAATTTAAAAAAGACCTTACTATTATTCCAAGCTGCTTTCCTCTCAAATGTAAGCTATGCCCCTTCTCATAAGACACAGCCTAAAAAAGGGAAATGTAAGTTCCTCAAAACTGGAAAAAAAATACTTTATTTAATCTCTCCTACCATACTCTCTTCAAAGAGCTGACCATGATTTTAAGTCCAGAAGCCAGACTTCCATTTTCGTCAGAAACCTGGAAAACTCCAAGAGATGCTAATGAATTCTGTTTGATAAAAACACCCAATAGAAAAGAGTAGTGTTTGTTGAAGGCCAAAATATATTATGATGTTTTTAAATAAAAGGTTAAAAGTATATGAATAAAGTGATTAATTCCTGGTTCCTGGTCTTTATAAAGAAAACCACATAGGATAATGAAAGATGTGAAAATGACCAAAGTTTATACTGATTGATGGTATAAATCTCTATGAGTCTTAGACAACTGACTAGAAGAAAGCAACACATTACTATGGTTAAAACAACACTGTGGTATATTTAAAAGAATGTAAATTTGTTAAATAATTGATTAAACACTAACACTACTGTTTTAATTTTTAAACTCTGCAATTTGGACAGGCATCTTAGAGTCATGGCATAAAATATTAACTAAGAATATTAAAATTTGGAAAACAGAAAAAATGGATTTCAAATTCTAATCTCAGATTTAGTAATAATGCTGATGTACCTAAGTATTCTTTATGAAGTGCCTATTTTTTTTTTCATTTTCACAATCCTATGCTTATATTGATTTTCAGTTATGCTCAAGACCAAGTTCAGGATGCCTGGGTGGCTCAGCGGCTGAGTGTCTGCCTTAGGCTCAGGGCATGATCCCAGGATCCGGGATTGAGTCCCACAATGGGCTCCCTGAGGGGAGCCTGCTTTTCCCTCTGCCTATGTCTCTGCCTCTTCTCTTTGTGTCTCTCATGAATAAATAAATATATCTTAAAAAAAAAAAAAAAAAGACCATTGGGTTCAAAGTACCTAAGTTGAGAATTAGATTCAGTTATGCCTAACTTCAAAGTCTGTGACCCTAACTACTATTACACATTTTACTATGAAATCTTGGTTCTACTTCTAGACCTATTTCTCCCTAAGTTTTCCCCATAATAATAAAAAAACCATCACCCCTCAATTAGTCAAACCTTATGCATGGGCATTACTCTTGATTCTCTCTTTCACTTCCCCTCTACATTCAATTTATCAGCAAGCCCTGCCTGTCTCTTCAAATTTTACTCTGAATTTCCACCTCTACCAACCTGTCCTGAGTCAACATTTTCTCTCAACCAGAATACTCAATATCCTAACTGGTATTCCTGCTTCCATTTCTGCTATAATACACAGCAGACCTGGTAATATTTTAAAATGTAAATCAGATCTGGTTCCAAAGGCTTCCCACTCTGCTTAGAATAAAATCTTAAATTTCTATTCTAGCATATCAAAGCCCCACATGACCTGGTCCCTCCCTCTTTCCCAAACCTCATTCTCTAGACTCCCTCTTTTCTAATGAGAGTCAGACATTAACATGCATGCTAAGTTTATCTCCATCTGTAGAGTCCTTACACTTGTTCTTACCTCTCTCTGCAGTGCCTTTGCTTAGGGCTGGCCTCGTCTTACAGTCAGATCTGAATTTATATGTCACCTCCCCAAAGAAATATCTTTCTTGACTCGAAAATCTAAAGTAGCCAGCCATTCACTCTCTATTCACTTTGCCCTATTCTAATTCTCTGCCTAACATTTCTCACACCTGGCATTGGTTTTGTTGGTTTGGTTTTGTTGGTTTGTTCATTGTTTTTCTTTTTTTCATTTTAAGATTTATTTATTTTAGAGAGAAAGAATACATGGGAGAATAGGGGCAGAGCAAGAGAAAAAGAGAGAATCTCAAGCAGACTCCCCAATGATCGAGGAGCCCAACACAGGGCTCCATCCCATGACCCCAAGATCATGACCTGAGCTGAAATCAATAGACAGAATCTCAACCAACTGAGTCACTCAGGCACTCCTGTTTAATCTTTTTCTACCTTCAATAGAACAAGTTCTAGAAGACTTTGTCGAATTTGCTGCTGGACTCCCAGTGCTGTAGACACTAGATGCCCAATGAATATTTTTGAATGAATCATGAATGTTCACATGTTCAATTTACCAGTCACCTGCACAGGATGATTGCAGCAATGCTGACAACTATGTGCCAACCCTCCTCCCACCCTCTCGTCCCAATTTATAGATACTGTAACCCTGCGATTAAAACTTCAATCTAAAAAGATGCCCTTTGTTAAAGTTTGGACACCCATCTTCAATGGCTTACATTTTAAGCTTTAGCAGTCATTTACACCTCAATGAAAATAAGTTTAATGATTCTGTATCTGGAGATAGGGATGAAAAAGTTAAAAAAAAAAAAAAAAAGCCTGATGCTATCAAGGGGCTTAAAGTGAGGAAAAGGGGAACTAGGGCTTCTAGACACACCTGATGAATTCAAAGACTGTCCAGCTTCTGTTCTGAAAAAAAGGAGCTCTAACAAGTGAGGTCTGATGCAGACTTCATGTCTCTTAGAAACAGTCTTCAAATACTGACAAAAGATGGCCATCTGTTCTTCTGATGCTAAAGACAGACAAAGGGAGAAAGAATAAAATGCAGTACAGAGGGTTTGGCTTAGATATGGACAGGAATGCCTACACAGAAATGTGAGGTGTTATACAATGGAATAAGTTTCTGGAAGGAAATAGTTTTAAATTCTCTTAATATGGAGCTCTTTAGAACTAATTTAGATTTGTATTAGCAAAGAAGTCAGGAAAAGTGGACTTTATTCCTCTGTTCTTGTGACTGACATCATTTGATACAGTGAATAAAGATATCTAAAAGCTCTTGAACAATTAGAAATCCAGGGCAAAAACTGCCTAATGACAAATGTGATATATGCGGGACCATCAACTGCATGCTGCAGATTGAAGTCCAGAAACTCAACCTGAGCACATTAAGCTTTTGTATTCAATTCACTTGTATCAGAAATCACCTCCTGCATAACATAGAATTTCCTAGGTGGTCTGCAAGGAGAGTGCCAGAACACAAAGCAAGAAAGAAGGTCAGTGGTTTTTATTATTTTTCCCACTTTCTCCATATGATATTCTTCCTTTCTTCAAATCCTCTTTTATTTGAGTATCTAACAAACCACCAACCTGTAGAAGTTCATGTTTATGATTCAAAATTTCTTCTCTGTTCTAATTTCACATTCATTCTATATTCCTAAGCCAGACCAATGCACCAAGGAATAGTTACAGGTTTTCAAAGACCCAAGAACAAGGGTCTACTCATTTTGGTTTTGAAGCTCTGGAAATTTTGTTGTTCTCAATGTTTTTAATGTTTTCTTTTCTAAAAGAATTTTAGAATACTGATATTAGTATATTCCATCCAATCTGCATGACTGCCTTATCACCAGGTACCTTGTTTATACTCAATCATGTTTTAAGGAACTGAAGGCCAAATGATGTTCAGCACACTTTCTGAATAAAGTTTGCACAGCATTTGTCATCAAAAAGGTTGTAACTGTGGGGTTTCTGGGTGGCTCAGTCCATTAAGCATCTGCATTCAGCTCAGGTCATGATCTCAGGGTCTAGGAATGGAGCCCTGCATTGGCTTCCTATTCAGTGGGGAGACTGCGTCTCCTTCTCCCTCTGCCCCTTTCCCCACTCCTGTGCATATGCGCATGCACTTCTCTCTCTCTCTCTGCTCTCTCTCTCTCTCTCTCAAATAATCTTAAAAAAAAGAAAAAAAGCTTGTGGTTGTAAAAACATACTGACCAGAAAAAACCTGTCCAATCGACAACACAGACTAGTCTAACTGCAGAACATCTTGCAATAATTCATTATCAGTGCATATAAAAACCAATATGTCTGGAGAATGTTTCATTTAGTTATCATTTCTATGATTGTATTTTACATTTTGTACATGGTCCATGTAAAATGGCCCATGAAAATAAAATTAATAGTTAAAATTTAAAATTAATTTAAAAAAGAAATAAAGCAATAATGAATGAAATTACAGTATCTAGTGTTCAAAAGCAAAAAAAATTTACATTGACAATGAGTGACATGGAAAAAAAGGAGGTACATTCACTTTAAAATATGACACAAGACAGCTTCAATAAAAAAAATCTTCATTTTTAATATTATAATAATAATCATATAATATTATTATAACTTGAATAGTATATTTTTATGGTTTTGTTTGGACTTAATTTATACATTATGGTACATTTTATAATTATATAAAATGTATATCTGGTTAATTCTGTGACTCTTTTCCCAAGCAGCTCAGGTAGTACTGATGCAGGTGAACCCAGGTCTACTCTCAGACAAACATACTTTACCATGATATCATGAAAACAAGAAGAGAGTACATTGGGTTCCTTGTGATTGTGTCACACAAATAAATGACTGGGTCAGGGAAATGGCTGGCAAATTTCAGAGAACTGCAACTGGAGGGCCACCCTGATACTGAGTATAAGTTAGTGATCATCACTGTTTAGTCAGTTTTTTTTTAACCACAAGATAAAGACTGCTGATATATCTGTCCATTTAGTGCCTACATTTTAAATGTCTACATTTTTATGTTATAAGAAACTTCATTATATAAACTTCGAAGACTGAGCTCTTAAGATTTAGCTCCTGATCATATCCCAGTTACTCCACTTACCAGTTATGTGACTACAGACAGTTATTTAACTTCTTAGTTCTAGTTTTCTTACCTGTAAGATGGGAATGAAAATAATCTCATGGAAATAATAAGGATGTTAAATAAAATAATGGGTGAAGCTAGAATCCTGCGTAGCCACATAGGTGGAGTCCAGTAGATTTTAGATGGTCTTATTATTGTTATCATTATCTTGATCATTGCTATTTTCATGATCATTATATACATTTTTTAAAATCCACAAATATTTATTAGTAATATCTATTTATAAAACACTGTGCTAGAAAAGAGGGGAAAATTCAAGCTCAAAATACCTTATAAGCTAATGGAATAATTGAGATACATATTTAAGTAAAACTAATAAAAAGTGGAGAAAGCAGAAATTAATAAAAGACCAAGGAAATGTGGACAGAGTTCAGAGAAGTGTGTCATCATTTGTGACCTATGTAAATGACAGAATCAGAGATGCTTCATGGCAGAGAGGACATTTGTGTTGAGAACTGAATAACTGAAATATGGAGATAAAGAGCTAAGAGCTTTCCAGGTAGATTGGAATAGCATAACAAAACATGAAGGTAGAAAAATATCTGGGTATGCTCTTTAACAGTGAGTTATTCTATGTTCTAAAGCATCAAGCAGAGCAGGACTGACTCTATTTTGGGCTGCACCCCCCTTGTGCTGACCTGCTTATTACTTAGGGCACTGCCCCGCCCTAGTCAAAGACCAGGACACACCCTAATCGGAAATCCGGCTCAGTGATACTGCCCTGCCCTAGTCAAAGACCAGGGCACACCCTAATCGGAAATCCGGCTCAGCGGACCAGCATGACTGTGCAACTTTCTGCATATCCCATTGGCCACTGGCCCCTATAAAGTTGCTAAGCCTCTTAGTCTCGGGGTCCAAGTGCTTGCTCTGCTGCGTCAAGTATACTTGGACCCAGGCTCGAGCTTGTAAATAAACCGTCGTGTGTTTGCATCGGTCTCGGCTCCTTGGTGGTTTCTCGGATTCGCGATCTTGGATTCGGGATCTTGGGCACAACATAAAGCAGTGGGAATAGAGAGATAAAAGGGTTGAGTCAACAATATTATAAAAAATGAAGTCCACCTTCTTGGCATTTGTTAGTCTTTGTCATCATTAATTGAAGAAAAAATATTTATCAAAAAGATAACCCTTAGCTCAATTTATATATAGGTCTGAAAATATGAAAGTGGGCTAATTACACTAACTTTCTCCTACTTTAAACATTTAAATTCCGTTAAAGGAGAAAAGAGATGATTCTGCTGCACAACCATTAAAATTAGCATAGTAAATTTTGTATGATTTTGACAATCTCTGTTATCAGTAAATCTAGAACTACCAGACCTCTCTTGCTAAATTCCAACTCTATTTAGTTTCACACTGTGATTTTTTTAATGGTCTTATTTGTGCATTATTTCAATTTTTCATTATATATTGTGCCATTTAGTATTCTCCATGATTATGTTTTCACTGAACAGATGCACTACGGTTTCGCTGCACCAAATTCTATGATCCATAATTAGATGTCAATATGTTTTCTTTATGAACTAAATACATTTTTAGTTACTTGGACATTAATTAAAATCACATGCTGGATTGTTACATCCTTTCAACACATTTTTGAGGAAATATTTTTGGTTTACTTGAATGCTTTAAAACATTCAATTTTATACTATATAATTCTTTTTTCCATAAGAACAGACACTGTAGCTAATATATAAATATTAATTACAGAGTTACACCACAAAAGCCATTAATGAGATATAACCATTCACATGCAAAAACATTGACATTTGATGAATTAGGAGAAAAGAATAAAATTTTCTTAATTGTTCTTTAAACATATCATGATCTATATTTATTTTCGTGGCAATCCTAGGAAAAAGAATAAATGAAACAAAATTTCAGAATAATGGCAAACAATGACCACTACTGAAATACCATGGGAATAGAAGCAGATTTAAAAATTCATAAAAATTCACATACAGATAAAAACAGCCAGAATGATAAGGTGATACAGAATTCACACTCATTAGTCATGTTATATTGTACCATCTGAATATTCTCAACTCATGAATTTGAATGATGCACTTATCTCATGGAAAAATTAAGAACAGGCATTCCAAAGGAAGAAGAGAACATTTCTAGAATCCAACATTTTGTTAGATTTTCCAAATCTAACCCTAGACAGTGACTCCACTTACTTCAGGCATGCCCATCTGTTTTTGTAAATATAGTATGAACTGACCAGACGTTAGAGGAGAAAGAGAGGAAGGCATATAGAAATTATTCTAGCATGTCTCTATCACTTCTATCTCTGTTACTCTACTGTTTACCCATTTAGATCTATACACAGCTCATGCAAAAATTCAGGTATAAAACTCCCCTCACTGCAGTTGGTATAATGGAAGCTAATGTGCTTCCTAACATTAGTTCAGATTCTACCTCAAATACAAGGCAACATGAAGAAATACACTGTGACCTATTTTGGAAACATGTTTATTCAAATGACTCTTCCCCTTGGGGTTTTAGGGAATATCACATACAGTACACTGATATTTATCTGGTCATCCATGAAGCATCCTGAACTACAAATATTTGTATGAGCAAGGGAGCAGGAGTAGCTTCCAGTATTTCAGTATTTTAACAAATGAGTTAGTATTTTGAGAATATGTTTCAGGAAGGGCTACTTTTAAGAATTAAGCCCACTGAACCCATAGCCACATTTTATCAGTGATGTTTACAAGCATGCTTAACAAAGTTCAAAAGAAAGCTATTTCTGCCTTGGAGGGAGCAACAAAAAGTTCTTGTCTGAGGAGAGACTATTGTTTGAAATTTCTCTTATCTGAAGAGGAGATTCCATGTTTACATTTAGAGCAGAACTCATTCACGTTAGAAATGTAGAATCTAAAAAAAAAAAAAAAAAAAAGAAAGAAAGAAAGAAAGAAAAAAGAACAGAAATTAAAAGAAATGCAGAATCTGATCTCCCACCCATACCTACTAACTCAGAATCCAGAGTTTGACAAGATACTCCTGGTGATGTGTATTGCATACTAAACCTTGCAAAGTACTCTCTAAGGCTTTAATTTAGTCAAAATATAGTACTTAAAAATCATATGCTCCATGATATCCACTATCACCTAAGATACTTGGGATGAGAGATGGCTGGATAAAAGCAAATAATTGTGACATAGGCTTAAAAATATTCACTATACATCTAAAATTCAAAGTAACTAGATGCCCTGTATTTAATCTCACAGCCCTATCTGGGAAGCACATACTGACTTTGTCCCTCCAATTTTGCACAATGAAACTCACTCTAGCCTATTCTAGACCAACCTCTTCCATAGGAATAGTGTTTTGGTTTCTATCCTGAACTATTCCTCAGTTAGGAATCACTCTTGTATTTGGCTTGCATGCTGAGACCATTCCCAGGATTAAAAAATTACTTAAACCAATGGTAACTTTTTCCTCCTCCTGTAAGTTTTACTTCAATATTTGCTAGACAAAACATAGACTTGCATTTCTAGCAATATGGTACACCTACCTCTCCACTGAAGAAACTTCTAAAATGTTAATAGGTATCTTCTTAAATGCTTTGATTAATTCAAAAGAAAATAAGGAATATTCAGACTAAAATCTAAGTAAAAGTGGAAAATAGTGTTAAGAGGATCTCTGAAACCAGGTTTCACCTTGAGAGATTTACTAAACAAGGTAGAGTTAAAGTTTCCTTTTCATGGCCTTCAAGGGCTCAAGGAACAAGAAGCATAGATGAAGTTCTGGTCAAGGTAAGGAGTCTAAGAGAAAATTCTTAAATAGCTATAACCCTGAAGGTCCCACCTTCATAGCAGAAGTGAAGTTAAAGATATTCTCTGAGATTTCATAAGCAAAATCTAGTTTTCACATGGGTTTATAGCTTAAATTCATACATGTGGTACTTTGAAAATCTCAAGCCAAAAAACTGAATTTACATTGGTCCCAACCTAGGTAATAGACACAGATGTCACACAGAGGTGAATAAAAATTCTCTCTCAAGCGCTATCTTCATCCTGGACTGAAACAGTTCCCACAGTTGCAATTTCAAGAAACTTAAGTTTATTGCTCAAAATTGCATAACTCACCAAATCCCCAAGACATCAAAAGAGAAAACAAGCACAAAGACAGGAGTGGATTTATGAATATAAAATATTAAATATACACATATTTTTTAAATTAATACTAAAATATGAAATATTTTTTAAATTAATACTAAAATATGAAACTGATAACTGATTTAAAAAACTGACCAAACAGATTAAAAAAATAATCAAAGAGAATTTATGGAAGTAAAAAAAATAGAGATTTAAATTTTACTACATAGAATTAATAATAGATCAAGGATACAGATACATAAAAAATAATATATCAGGGATATATTTGTAAACAGATGAGGAGTCTTAGAGAAAACCCCTGAAATCTGTGACCTTCAAAGGTCCAATCTTCATAGTAAAGACAATGCTTAAAACATATGTGAACAGAAACCAGTTTCTACATGGTTTTACTGCTTCAATTCACACAACTTGAGTGCTCTGAAAAACTTGTGCTAATATTAAATTTACAGAAACACATACAGAAGAAAAAGAGAAAAACTAAGGTAGAGGCAGTATTTGAAAGAAAATTTCTGGAAATTATCCAATATAAATGAAAGATATAAATCCACATACTCTAAAGGCCTCCAAACTTCCAAGTTAGAAAAATAAAAAGAAATCCTCACCTAGATTCACCAAGTGAACCACACTGAAACACAGAACATCAAAGACAAAGAGAAAAATCATATGAGAATTAAAAAGTCAAATTATTTTCTAGAGTATAAGCTGATAGTTGACTTAATCTGACAATGAATTACAGAATTCAATGGAACTATATATTCAATGTGACAGAGAAAATAACTGTGAACAATTAATTTCATGAATTCAATGTTCATAACAGTAATAGTAATTAATAATTAATTTGTGGTGTTGGCAAATATAAACTCAAAAACCATAATAACAAAGTCATATACCTTGGGATAGGAGATATTAGAGATAAATACTAAAGTCCTCATATTTTTAAACAAAAGGTGAAGCTATTGTTTAATATTAAATGGTTAAATATTAAATATTCATGTTAAATGTATAGGGTATAGTGATTGGAAGTACACAGACCATGTTGTTAATCACAATGTAATTAAATCAGAGATAATTAACAAAGGATAACTACAATAGGGTAGTTAATCTGGGTGGCTCAATCCATTAAGTATCCTGCTTTTTTTTTAATAAATTAATTTTTTATTGGTGTTCAATTTACCAACATACAGAATAACACCCAGTGCTCATCCCATCAAGTGTCCCCCTCAGTGCCGGTCACCCACTCACCCCCACCCCCTGCCCTCCTCCCCTTCCACCACCCCTAGTTCGTTTCCCAGAGTTAGGAGTCTTTATGTTCTGTCTCCCTTTCTGATATTTCCCACACATTTCTTCTCCCTTCCCTTACATTCCCTTTCAGTATTATTTATATTCCCCAAATGAATGAGAACATACACTGTTTGTCCTTCTCCGATTGACTTACTTCACTCAGCAGAATACCCTCCAGTTCCATCCACGTTGAAGCAAATGGTGGGTATTTGTCGTTTCTAATGGCTGAGTAATATTCCATTGTATACATAAACCACATCTTCTTTATCCATTCATCTTTCAATGGATACCAAGGCTCCTTCCACAGTTTGGCTATTGTGTAAGTGTCCTGCTCTTGATTTTAGCTCAGGTCATAGAGTTCCACACTCATGGGGGAGTCTGCTTGAGATTCTTTCCATCTCCCTTCCTCCTTCCATCCACTCCTCATGCTCGCTTGCTCTCAAATAAATAAATCCTTAAAATAATTCTTTTTGAAAATAAAAAAGATTAGTATAATAACCATATTTAAAAGTTTTTAAAGCACCATTCCAAATAATGATTCAAAAAAATGAAACATGATGAAAATAATAATATATTTAAATCCAGATGATAATACTATATATCACTATTATGGAATAAAATTAAAACAGTATTTAGAAAAGAATTTAAATTTATATGTCTATTTTAATAAAGAAGTCAGATAATTAAAATAAGATAGAAAAATAAAAAATGTTAAGAAAGCAAGAAAGTTACTGGTTCATTCTATCATATGCATATTTTCTTTTATTAATTTCTGTTTTTTAATCCTTATAGATAAGCATATTTCTTATTTTTTAAAGCAATCATTAAATTGCCAATCTGGCACAAATAATTTTAAAAAAATTGTAAGGTGCTAAAAATAGAAATAAAAAAATGAAACAGCACTACATTACAATAAATTTCACAAAGATCATAAATGGGTTTTGTTTTATATGAATAAATATTAAAAAACACATTTAAATGCCAAAAAAAATCCTATAAATATAACTTAACAGAACTGTCTAAAGATGAAATAGAATATCTGAAGAGTTCTATAGCTTGTAAATAAATTAAATCTGTAGATAAATTCTTCCTGTACTGAAAACTCCATGTATGGATAGTTTTACCAGTGAGTTTAATGAAGCAATATGGATCACATAATTAAAATCCTAAAATTCTATTCTAGGATATAGTAAAAAGTATGCATTCCTCAACTTATTTTATGATACTAGAATACCTTGGATAAAAACTCAACCCAGACAAGGACAATATGAGAAAGATAGTCTCATAATCTTCAGATGTATAAATCTAAATATATATATATGAGCAAATTAAACCTAGAAATGTGAAAAATTATGACTGAATTAGATCATCCTAGAAATGTATGGGTTGTCTCTGCCTTCAAAAACTAAGTATTGTAATTTATTACATTAATTGACTACAGGGAAAAATCACATGGTAGTATCTATTGGTTTAGAAACACTTAATAATTCAGAAATTGTACATGATTAAAGGGGAAAAAAAACCCTCTTAGCACAGAAGAAATAGAAAGGAACTTCCTTGACTGGATAAATATATTTGGGGGGAAAAAGGGATAAACATTATTCTTAATAGTGGAATAATCAAAGCTTTCCCTACAGCATCAGGAACAAGACAACAATACCTATTATCTTCACTTCTATTCATGATTGTACTAGTTGTTATAGCCAGCATAGTAAGGCAAGAAAAATAAATTAAAAGAAATGAAAAAAATAAAACTTTCATTAATCATGGATATATTATTGTCTAGCTACAAAGTCTAAGAAAATCAATATATATATTATTATAACTGATTAGAATTTCACAAGCCTGTAAGATACAAAATAGCACACAAAAATCCATTACACTTTTTATACCTCAGCCACAAATTTAGAATGTAAAAATTTTTAAGTTATTTAATGTTTTATAAAAATATATGAAGTCTGAGAAAAAACTAACAAAAATCTGTAAAACCTTTTATAGAGAGAATTATAAATTTTATTAAATATTAAAGAAGAATTAAATAGAGAGATGTACTTAGGTTGGAGGATTTGATCCCATAAATTCCAAATCTCCCCAAATTTATCAATAAAATTCTAAACAGTCTCTAAATAAAATTTTTAAGTGTAACTTGACGGGCTGAATAAAAGTAGAAGAGCAATAAAATAGGCTAAGACTTGTTAAGACCCTCCTGAATAACAAGTCAGAATGTATCTCCTACCGAGTATCAAAAATTATTTTTAATTTATTAAAATTAAGAGTATAGTATTGCTAAAGACTAAAAAATAGTTCAGTTAAACAACATATCCCAGAAAAAATATCCACACATTCAAGAAAACTTGATTTATAACAAAAGTGGTATTTCAGATCAATGGTAAAAGTACAGAATTTACATCACATCATGTTGGGGCAATTGGCTATCCATAGGGAATACCCTTCAAAAAGTCAATACAGACCAAGCTAGGGAAACCAAAACTATAAAACTTTTATAAGATAAAATAGAACAGTACTTTATAAACAGAGTAAGGACCCCATACAAAAAGTGCAATCTATACAAGATAGGATTGAAAACAGAAACACCAGGGCACCTGGGTGGCTCAGTGGTTGAGCATCTGCCTTTGTCTCAGGTCGTGATCCTGGGGTCCTGGAATCAAGTCTCACATCAGGCTCACATCACAGGGAGCCTGCTGCTCCCTCTGCCTATGTCTCTGCTTCTCTCTGTGTCTCTCATGAATAAATAAATAAAATCTTTAAAAGGAAAAGAAAGAAAGAAAGAAAGAAAGAAAGAAAGAAAGAAAGAAAGAAGGAAGGAAGGAAGGAGGGAAGGAAGGAAGGAAGGAAGGAAGGAAGGAAGGAAGGAAAAAGAAAGAAAGAAAGAAAGAAAAAAAGAAAGAAAGAAAGAAAGAAAGGGAGGGAGGGACGGAGGGAGGAAGAAAGAAAGAAAGGAAGGAAGAAAGAAAATTTAAACACCTTCAGATTAAGTAGTTTGTTAAACAAATGACACCAACCAGAGAAAAAGAGAAAATGTTTTCACCGAAGTAACAAAGGACTAGGATACAAAATTTCTATAAAATGGGTAATAAATAAGAAAACACAGAAGAGAAAATGAGCAAAGAACTGAACAGATACTTCACAGAAAAGGAAATCCAAACAAATGAAAAAGTAATATCCAGCATTAGTTTTCAGGGAAATGTAAATAAAAACTACAATAAGGTAAGCATTATATACCCACTAGACTGCCAACAAAACAAAACAAAAAACTATGTCTGACAACACCAAGTGTTGGCAAGCATGTTATGCAAGCAAATATTTTATACATGTATACACTAATGGTCATTGTATAGACTGATAAACTACTTTGGAAAACAGTCTGAGCTAATCTAGCAAATTTGAATGTACATATTTCTTTTGATACATAAATTTCATTTCTAGGTTTAATCTTAAAGAAACACACATATATGTACCAGAAGAATGTTCATAATAACACAGTTTAAAATAGCAAATGCTCATTAAAAATGTAATAAATCAATCAGGGTGTGATCATACAATGGAGTGCTGGAGAGTACTGGAAAGTCAATTAATTACAATGACTTGCATCAATGTCTAAACCTCTGAAACCTAATACTGAGGTAAAAAAAGCAAATCACTGAATACATAAAGTAATGTTCTATTTATTAAAAGTTAAAAGGGCACTTGGGTGGCTCAGTCAGTTAAGCATCCATCTCTTCATTTGGCTCAGGTCATGATCTCAAGGTCAAGAGATTGAGCCCTGTATAGGATTCTGCATTCAGTAGGAGTCTGCATGAGATTCTCTCTCTCCCTCTGCTTCTCCCACCACTTGTATGCATGCACCCTCTCTCTCTCTACATACATAATAACATCTTTTTTAAAAAAGTTAAAGGTAACATGTAAAAGCAAGTATATATGGCTTAACAGTAGAAATATAGTTAAAAATATAAAGGCAAGCAAATGATAAACATAAACTTAGACTAGTGATTTTCTCCAATTTATATGGGAATGAAATGGGTTCAGACAAAGGAACACAAAAGATTTTAAAGGCATAGTATTCCATTTTGTAATCCATACATAAGTATTCTTTGAATAATGATTTGTACATTACCTATATTTTATAAATATTTCTTGGAATCTACAATATTTGATAAAACAAAAGTATTAATATGAAGTAAATGGATTTATTAATCCTCATATATTCAATACAATTGATTTTAAAGGTAATATAGTCCGAGATTAGCATAGGACTAGAAACTGGAGATTCCATAATGTATCATCTGTCTACAGTATGTCAAACACTGAAAACAATTTAAACAAAGTCTCTAATTTCAATCTCTACTTGGAGTGTCACTGAATTCTATTTCCTTATTGTATTTAGTAAGTGGTGAACTAGGGCCCAAAGACTGTATGAAAAAGTCCACATGATGATTAAATGTTTATCAATATGTTACCCCAATAAGCATTTACTGAGTACCCAATATATATAAAAGGCAATATCTAGTGCTGTGGATTTCACAAAAATACAGAGGATACTCAGTTATTCTCTCTCTCACCTGGAATTTCTTTTTTTTTTAATTATTTTATTTATTTATGATAGTCACAGAGAGAGAGAGAAGCAGAGACATAGGCAGAGGGAGAAGCAGGCTCCATGCACCGGGAGCCCGACGTGGGACTCGATCCCGGGTCTCCAGGATCGCACCCTGGGCCAAAGGCAGGTGCCAAACCGCTGTGCCACCCAGGGATCCCTCACCTGGAATTTCTAAATAACTTCTTAGTATCTCATTCTCAGTCTCTCTTTCTCTCTCTCTCTCCCTCCCACTCTCTCTCCCCGTTCTGTTCTTAGCAAACCCACCCCAACCATCTTCTCTTTGCTCCCAGTCCCATACTTCTATTGTACAGAGCCTAACACAATGCCCAAATGATGATAAAAATTTTAAGTGGATTTCTCTATTTTTGTAAAGCCTCTGGTGGTCCCCATATGTTCAGCGCCCAGACATTTAAATGCTTACGAGGTTCAGGTGGTCATTTAGATGAAAGAGGACTAATAATTGGAAGAAAAAAAATGGAAAGCAGAAACTCTAAGTAAAAAAAGACAGTAGCTAACCTGTTCGAGCCAAGTACTGCCTCATAAGAATAGAGGCTCAGTGTTTCAAAATCATGAAAATTGAATGTTTATTGAAATCACTCAACTTTCCAATTCATTTTCAAAATCATAAGAAGACCTTCTGACCTACAAAATAGGGTAGTGTTCCCTTCTTGACATAGCATGCAGGGCTCTTCAAACTATGTTTCCAAACTAACTTCCTCCTGTCTCTTCCCACACTCTATGTTCTGCACTCAAACTTCCTGAACACGCCATGTTCTTTAGCAGTTCCAAGATGGGTGTAGTTAGACTGTGGGCCAATCCCTGATCCAAGTGTGTTCACCTCTAAGGACCACACTTGAGACATCTCTACTTGGAAGTCTTCCTGAACACCTACAGGATAGTCAGCCATGGTTTACTATATCTGTCTCCTTTTCTTTGTTCATGTACATACAGGCTGTCCCTGACTCTCATATTTTCAGCTTCTGAACAGCCAACACTTTCATGCATTATACATCGACACTCCAAAGTGCCTTTTGTATGCCAAATCCAGACTTTCATACATCAGCAGATCAACGAACATTTTGCACTAATGTGTGGTGGCACCGCCTGACAGCCAAGAGTTCTGTTTGGGCAGTCATGCCATCTTTGTCTGTAAGAGCAGGCTTTATGTAATTATTTGAATGTTTTTTGCTCTTTGCCCTTATTATTTTGCCAAAATGAGTAGAAAATGAACATTGAAAATGCTGATAATGGTGATAAAATCATAGGTCTCATAAGCTTAATACAGTTGAAACAAAGATGAAATCATTAGTCATTCCCATTATGGCATATCTTTAACCCCAATCAGGCTCTTATTAGATTTAAACCCAGTCAACTGTGGTTCAATTATGAAGGAAAAACATAATATTAAGGACCTTGTATAAAATGCTGGAAATAAATTGTTGAAGATTGTATGTAAATGGCAAGATATAATTAAAGATTGTCATATATACTTTAGACCTGAAAGGAAAAAGAAAACTCTGTATAACATTCAAGTCTATTTTTTTTTATTTAACAATATGATTCTATTATGTGTTTAAGAATGTATTATGTATGAATCCATGGATATTTGATGAGCTGTTTCATTGGGAATCATGGTGCTTTTTACTATATCCTTAACGTTTGGGTGCCCTTGATCAACTTGTTCCCTCGTTTGCTCACTCACCTACACACCATTCAGGAGTTCTAAAAATATCTAGCCTTGTTTATCCTCCACTTGATAGCCACCATTTCCAAAGTAGAGGCTATCATATAACTTCTGTCACCAGCAGAGATGAAATATCTCATTTAGAGCAAAGATGACACATATCTTGTGGAGCAAAGAGATAAGACCTCAAGTATTGGGGAATAAAAGAAAGCATTCTAACAATTTCTGACTCCATGGCAGGTACTATTTTTAAGGTCACTTTATTATCCTCATAAAAACTTCTCAAGGGCCATTGAACAGATGAGGAAAATGAACTCAGAGATTTTGAGTAACTTAGCCAAAGTCATTCGTACACACTACTAGTCAAGATACAAGTTAAAACCAACTGTATTTGAATCCAAAATGCATCCTCTTTCAAAATTACAATGCCTTCAAAGTGTTCAGTATTACAAATACTTGTCAAGGCTTTTTTTTTTTTTAAGATTTATTTATTTGAGAGATAGAGAGTGCACAAATGGGAGGGGCAGAGGGAGAGGGAGAGAGAATCTCAAGCAGACTCCACATTGAGCATGGAGCTCAACTCAGGGCTCAATCTCACAACCCTGAGATTGTGACCTGAGCCTAAATGAAGAATTGAGCACTTAACCAACTCTACCATCCAGGCAACCCTGGTCAAGGCTACTATGTGCTACTATTACATGATCAAATTATGGTTTTTCTGATCCATCCTATAAAGTTATCCCTCTGTTTATGATGATTTTTCTTTTTCAGAAAGTTCTATTGTAGCAAATTCTTAAATGGTTGGTTTGAATAATTGCTACAAATAAAGATATAATTCTTCACCCAATAGGTGGTGATTTTTTTAAATATTAAATGTTTACACAGTTCACTTAGAGCCAATGTTTTTTGAAATTAATTCCCTTTACTCTTCTCAGGAGTGACCTTATCAGCCTATGTGCATTTTCTCAGTTTTTCCATTCAAAGAGATTCTAAATTTTATGATATATATGAAAGTGATGAATACAATGTGCAATTAGGTGAAAATCAAACTTACACTTCCTGCTTACAGTCATATGCCATGTGATGCCAATGGGATCATGGCAAATTCAAATTTTTTACTCTATAAATTGATGCTCAAATACATAAATGAATAATTGAGGATTATTCCTGTGGATGTCTTACTCCCTTTCCTCAACTTCTTGCTATCCTTTTCCTCCTTGAGGCATTAGTGCCTACAAATCTAATAAATCTATGTGTCTTAAAGGTTTCCAATATCTACCTGCCCAAGCCCATTAGCTTGTTTTCTTTGGCTTCTTTATAGAATTTAATATGTGTATTGTCCTTGCGGTATTTCTATCTTGTACTCTAGCTCTTCTGAAAAAGATTAGTACCAGGGGTTGTGAAGACTCTATTCTCTGGCTGCAATCACTTACCTGCATCTATATGTATTTCTACAAGCTGAATGTCTATTGAAGACATTATCAGTGCCCCTCCCATATATACATGAATCCCTTTTACCTGCTATTAGCTCAGATCCTCAACCTCCTCAGATCATGAACCCCACAGGATCCTGGAATCACCTAAGTAAGGTACCTGAGAGAAACACCCCACTTTGGGTGACTCTGAGAAAGTTAGTAGCTAATGTGGATACAAAAGCCCTACTGCCTCAAGATGGGAACAGACTCTCTTGCGTAATTTATGTTTCACTGTGAGATCAGGCTAAAGATGGACACCCAAAACCAAGTCTTTGCATAGCTTTTTCCTTTTCCCTGTCCTCTTCTCTCACTCACATAGAAATTTCTCCTGAACACATACTCTCCTTCTTAGTTTTAGAAATTGTCTTAGGCGAAGCTCTACTGCTAAGGATGATGAATGATCTAGAGAAGATGCCTAAAGTCAAAAGAGAGTATGTCGATTTTTCTTTTTTCTGTAATCAGTAGCCATAACCCAGTTTACTGGTTGTGTGACTACAAAATTTTAGACTGTGGGATGTTCCTCCTAAAATCTGTTACTTGTCTGCTACATCTAACTGGAGCTAAAAATGGAGTTTAAATCCAGTCTGGTAATATAATCATTTCCTGTCCACCTCTTCATGTCTTGGCCAAGCTTCTATATGTACCTGTTGTTTTTCTGCAATAAAGGAATCTGGTCACATTCTAGGGTGGAGATTCAGGACCTCAATACTTATAGACATATGGATATTGTGGCCCTATGGGTAACTGAGGAGCACACCTTTGAAAGGAGGAGACTCAGGATCAAAGAAACAATCAGAGTAAATCTAATCCAAGAAGACAAAATAAATTCCAAAGCAAAAAGTTTACACTAAGATCAAGAGATGGATCATGGAAGTTTGGGAGAGTGAATTTAGGACTGAGCTTGATTCAGTATCAGGAAGCACCAGCACACAGTACATAGACTCATGCCTTTGGAACAAATAGTGGCCTTTTAAAACTGAGCTATTTTTCACATATCTGGAGGATGAAACTCTATCTACTTTCTTGGAGATCAACTGATCTGTTTTCATCGGACTCCTACAATGCACTTTTAATTTTTTTTAAGATTTTTTTTTCAATTTATTTTATTTTATTTTATTATTTTTTAAAGATTTTATTTATTTATTCATGAGAGACACAGAGAGAGAGAGAGGTAAAGACAGGCAGAGGGAGAAGCAGGCTCCATGCAGGAAGCCCGATGTGGGATTCGATTCCGGATTCCAGGATCACTCCCTGAGCCAAAGGCAGATGCTCAGCCACAGAGCCACCCAGGCATCCCCTACAATGCACTTTTTAAAACTAAACTCCTTTTACCATTCCTCTACCATGATCCTTTAAGCTTGTGATGAGTTCTCTGTAGTTAAGATTTCTGTAGGCTACTCTCCCTCAGTATCTGACTCCTTGCTGTAAGGACAACCACACAGAAGCTGGATTTCCTGCAGTCCTGTGCTTCCAAACCACTCTCTTCTGTTGCCACAGAAGAAATAATGTGGTACTTTTCAATATTAATTTTGACCATTCAAGTTATATACTATTTTTAATTGCATATCTGCTTCCATCTTCTAGATTAGACTAAAAGCTCCAAGAAGAGCCGTATTAATATCCTCTTCAAATCTTAGTGTTTTGTCAGAGTAGTCCTTGCATGTTTTTAAGATGGATGAATAGCTGTTAGTTATTAAACAAGAAATTATTGGGCACCCATGCACTAGGACCTTTCCTACCCATATGTATAAGTGTATCACTCTGAATGATACAAACAAAATGGTCTCTTCATAGAATTATACAACTAATTGAGCAAAAATGGTTAATAAATAAATCACAGGTAGTAGTTAAGTTGTATAAAAGCAATAAAACAGAGAAGTATGAGAGAAAATAATTGGTTGGGAGAGAGGCCCCTTTAGTTAGAGTGCTGAGGAGGGATTGCCTGAAGAACTGATTCTCTGAGAAATAAAAGAGAAGAGTGAGAAAGCTATGCTGGGAGGAAGGACTGGCAAGCATCAAGTTTCTGAAGTAAGAAACAGAAAGAACCATGTTGAAGAAGCAGACAGAAGGTCAGTGGGGATGAAAGGCAGAATGAGGAAGATGAGTTCCATGAGATGCAGCCTGAGAAGTAGGCAAAGGCATTCAGGCTTAGTCACTAAGCTTCTTAAGATTCAGCCACATACACCAGCATGAGCTGCACAATTTGCAAGACCTGGTGCAAAATGACAATGTGAGCTCTTTACTTTTAAAAAATGGAGGGAAATGCAGTTTGAAGTACTAAAGTACAAAGATGTAACCCATTTTGCTTTCCTCCTCAATCTCTTTCAGTCTGTCACCAAGTCTTTCATTTGCTATTTAAATGACTCACTCCATCAGGCATGGGAATACTTGTTGGGTAGGCACATCAGGACACCTTGCACCATGGTCCATCCCCAAACATGGTGCAGTATAAGCCCAACCCCTCAGCTCCACATGCCCTTGACTCCCCTCAGAGACTAAGATAATATAAGTTCTCTGACTCAGAAAAACTGTTAATACCATTTTTAATGGAAAAACTAGGCTGTGGAGAAGGTAATGCCTTAACTACTCAAACACAAATTGGAAGCACCAGAAACATATTTTCAAGGAATAAAATACCTAAAATGATCATATACTGTCTCCTTCAGCTTGCAAGATATACCTCCTAGATCTAGAGACAGTCAAGACAGAGCTGAAGAATCTCTTCCAATTCCGTTTTTTTCCTTCACTAAATTCCTAATTAAATCCCAAGATTTCTGTTTAGAACAGGATTTTTCTCATTCAACATTTATTGAGTACTCACCATGTGCCAGGCACATACCTGAATACATTAACACCCAAACTAAAATGCGAACCACAATATAACTTAAAATTTAGCTTCTTATATAGTACAGTGTTTTCACAATGAGAGTTCCATGTTCCCAATGAAACTGAACTTTTAAATTTAGCATTTTTTAATGTCCTAAATACTGCTCCATCTTATTTAACACCTCAAACTCTAAGACAGATTTCCACATTTGTAGATGAGGTAACTGTAGAGCAGAACTGTTAGGTAATCGGAGGAGATGCACAAAAGGAGACTGAGCTTTCAATTCAGGATTGTCTCACTATAAAAACTGAATTTTTCCTCTAAATCATCCTCTCCTCCTTCTTCCTCTTCTTCACTGAATTACTTACTATGCCTCTTATATCCTCACATTCAGAAGCACTCCATAAGTCAACAACTCTGAAATATCCATTTAAAAAAAAAAGCCTATCTTGTTTGTATTTACTTAGTTTTAGAAGAGCTCTACTTCAAATTCTTTGAATTACCTATAAGAAATGCTGAATGCAATTATTAGTAAATTGCAACACTTGCACATAGTACCCACTATAAATGTTAAACATAAATGTCTCACTGAAATACTCAAAATCAAGCGTGGAATTAGGTTATTCAAAGAGACAAGATTGTGACTTAATGCTGTTTACTACCTTATTTACAAGGAGCATATCGTCCCCAAACTCTAACAGTTGTTTGTGCTTAAAAAGAAGTCTATAGATCAAGGCCGTGATTTTCTGAATACATCAAAAGTCTTAGAGCATTCCCAAGGATCTGCTGATTAACCCAGTAGGATATTAATTACGAACACATCTGCCATTCTTACTTTTTGTTCTTTTTCTTTAAATAGGAGTGGAGTAATTCAGTGTGTATGATTAGGTGTAGCTAGCAGTACATGATGAGCTAGATTTAGATACATTTATGAAGCATTAGATAAAATGAAACAGTTTACTAGAAAACATAACTTGTATTGGAGATTCAATGTTTAAAGTAGGGAAAAGTTGTTTTTTTTTTTTTTTAAAGCTTAACCTTAAATGAAACAGCATATGAAGTGGGTGAATGTGAAAGAATAGATAGCTTCATTGTTTCTGGAGAACAAGAGTATTTATAGTTCCTTACTTTGTGACTCATCACTGTGCTGTAAAATATTTGGGGTATTACTCATAACCACAAAAAAGACAGAATAGAACGATTTGATGTTAGGGCAAGGGACAAGGTGAACAATCTGGCATCTACTTGTGACATTCTCATTTATAAGAAATTGAACAATTTCTGTAATTTTTAGCTGCTTTTCTTTCTCTGCAAAATGAACGTATCATTTAAAATAAGTGGTAATCCACATGCCTCAAATCTAAAACTATCAAAACTGGTAAAATGGAAATAAGACATAAGACTATAAGAAATGTAGCAGATTGTGATGAACCTTCCCCCCAACTTCAGATTTTTTGAACAATGCAAGTTTATGATATTTTTGAAAGACTTTATTTATTTATTTATTAATGAGAGATTCAGAGAAAGAGGCAGAGACATAAGCAGAGGGAGAAGCAAGCTCCCTGTAGGGAGCCTGATGAGAGACTTGATCCCAGGACCCCAGGATCATGACCTGAGCCAAAGGCATCAGACGCTCAACCAGACCCACCCAGGCATCCCTAAGTTTATGACTACTATGAAGACATGCGTTGGGGAGCAAACATATTATTCAAAGGGCATTTCCTTCAAATGTTCCTTCTCTCTACAAATAAGATGAGCACCAGCGGGAAAGAGATATAACAAAATGGAGGAAGTATTGATAACAAATGAGAAGAGCGACAGGATATAAATTCTGTAATAAAAAAAAAATTTTTGCAGATAAGAATATTAATTTTTTAAAAAGACTAGTAATTTTAAGTAATAGCTTATTAATAGAAAACAATTCATTTATACCCTTTTTCTATTCTTTTTCACTAAGTACTAAATACACTCTAAAATGAAGTCAACTTTCCACAATAATATTAGTTCTTCTTAAAGAAAATGCTGATTAATTAACAGTTGCTCCAAACCATCTCAAGAATAGAGAGAAAAAATATGACCAAACATTACTATTTTCCAGGAATATAATTTAATATTACCTCTCTTGAAAACTATAGCAATCTTTGCTTTGTTACTAACTTTTGCCTATATTAACTAGTGCATTTGGTCAATTATATTTCTAGCATTTACATCAAGACTTTCATCCTTCAGATAGATTATATTTGGCCAAGTTTTTAGACTTTTCATTTGTTCTAAAGCATAAGCTGAACATTGGCATAATGCAGAAGCTACCTTCTAACGACGAAAACCACTGGGAATAATTTATTCTGCAATAATGGTAGGTAGTTGCTATGGGCTTAGAATGTGTTAGGGATACATACGTCTGTATCAAAACATATGAAATAAGTATAGCTGGATTAGTTTCCTTCAAAGTGGTGAACTATCACCTACTGGCTTTATCTCCCAGGATATTAATCCTGGAAATTCCAAAGAAAACTGAAGAAGGTGAATGGTTCTTCAGTTTACCTAGAAACTGCTGAAAAATTCTGGACTAACTGAAGGAGGTTCTAAAATATGTCTGTGTGTGCTGGGAGGTAGTGTTCTCAACCTTGACAGTCTTGACATTTTTAGTCAGATAATCTTCTGTTGAGTGGGGCTTCCCAATGTACTATAGAATTTTTAGCCCTATACCCACTATATACTAAATACCAGTAGCACAACTGCAAGCACCACCCATTCCTCTAGTCATAAAAATAAAAAGTGCATCCAAACATTGACAATTTTCCCTGGAAGGCATTGAGAACCATGGATATAAATGATTCCAACCCACTGTCTCTTCTAAAATCTGTATCAGGACACATGTACAGCCTCCAAATTATGATACAGCAAAAATTCTGAGTTAATAAAATGATTCATTGCAAAAATCAAATTAAGGATATGGCCTTTTAACTCAAGCCTCACAGCCTCAAGGTAGCCACCATAAAATTGAAAGAGAAAAATATATTAGGATCAAAAACATTTAGCAGATTAAAGGACACTGTCTAAAAAAAGAGTTTGGGATGGTCTTCTGGAACATGAAATTTACTGAAAACAAACAAATAGTTTGGGAGCCTATTAAATTTATAAAACAACTGTATTACCTAAGAAACCACATGACTGATTGAAAAATCATCTGTTTTCTTTAAATTTAAGACAACTTTTTGCACCGCCACCCCGTACCCCCCTCCCCTCGCCTTCCAAGAGTGGAAATGGGCTGAGAAAAGGTGCTAAGTTTAAGATGGCACGTTTCTCAGCATCCACTTTACCCAGAACCACTGAGAACAACAGACAAAGGAAGAAAGCAGAATCATGACCTAATTAAAGAAATTCCAACCCAGAGCCCGCCCCATTCCCCACCTCCTTGAGGTAGGGGCCTTCACTTTATCTGTTCAGAAATTTCACATTTGCTATGAGTCAAGGACTATGGTATATTTCCAATCCTTCCCCATTACTAATTAGAGAATTCCGTTGTTGTGTTTGCAGAGGGCAGATATAATTTGTCTTTCAAGTTCGTGGGACTCAGGAAAACATGAAGACACAATTAGACCTAATTCAGAGGCTATCATGAACCCAGAGTTCCTGGACTATGAGTTGGATTCAGTGATTGAATAAATTTTAGATCATCTCCTTGGGGAGTAGTTGAGTTTGTTATATGAGTGGGATGAAAGTAGCAAGGGGGTATTTCATGACCTGAAGGTTGGACTGAGGCAGAATACAAATATCCATATGGTTCTTTACATTCCCCAGCTTCCCTTACAATTAGATTAAAACTATATGGCTAGTTTTGGCCTCCAAAGGTCTATAAACAGAAGTGACACTTATCAGGCAGTTAAACTTATTGAGGCAGTTTAGAGCACAGTGCTTCCTCTAAATCTTTTTCCCTTTGGTGGCCTCCTTGGAAGCCATATATTGAGATAGTGGAAGCACAAAATGGAGTGGATCTCTGAGTCACTGTGTGAGCAAGAACCCCTGCTATCTTTCACCAGGTTTTGTTGTGTTAGACCACTGGGATTACAGAATATATTTGTTACTGCATGTACTCAACAGTTCTTTAACAAAGAGTTCCAGCATCATTACAAACATGGATAGAGCTAGAAAATATGCCCCTACAGTAAGGCTTAGCTACAAACAGAGCTGACTGTTGGTGAAGATGTATTTAGGGTTTCATTTAAAATCCATTAGAAAGTATGTTGTAAAGACATGAAAAAGGAGTCTTTCCTTACTCGATATATTCTTCATACCTCTACCAGCTTAATTTTTTTTTAAATCAAGATACCAATTACACAATTTTCTTACTTAAAATCTACCTGATATTTCCCCCATTGCCTACTATACCACATCCTTTATTCTATCACTTGAATCTTCCTCATTATAAACCTAGCCCATGTTTCTCCTTTTGCATCTTATGTCTCTCCTACCTTTATCCTGCAATTCAAACAACTGGATTATCCACGCTTCCTTGTGCTCTTCTAAACTAGGACTTTTGCTAATACCATTCTCTTTGGCCAAAATATTCTCCATCTTCCAATTCATAGTCTTCCTACCCTTTAAGATCTACTCATCGGTGACATCTTCAGCAAAACCTTTCCTAATTCCACCAATTAGTATTAGAGCCTCTTTTATAGCACTAATCAAATTTTGATTTTTTGTTATGGCATTTAGTTGAAATCAGTTTTTGTTATGTCTTTGCATTACTTGAGGTACCACTAATTTATAAGTTATTGATGGCAAAAGCTAATGTAAAATAAAAATTAAATAGATCGAATGAATTGGTGTACAGAAATAACATAATCAGTCTATTGCACTAAAGAGTCTCTCTCCATTTCTTTCTTCTCCCCACCTTTACCACAGGTATTTGAAAATTCTCCTCCTTTTAGGAACATCATCATTCACATGAGTCTGGAAGCCCACTAATCCCACTATTCTTAAACTGACAGCATTAGATAAGACACCATCTTAAGCAAGTTTCACTTGTCCTAACTATTTGGACCCTGAATATCATTGCTCTAGTACTTCCCCACTATTGATTGCTCAGTTCCTCTGCATTATAACAGTACACTACATCAACTTGATTCAGCCCAATCAGGAGCTCGACAGAAAATGTATTTTCATGAATATTTTATTAAATTGATCTAAGCAAAATTCCACAGAGATTTAAATTCCCATCTAGGTTTTTGCATATACGTCAACCTTTGTAAACATAGCTACATATCATCCATGTCGAGAGACATATAAGAATAACTCCCAAGGTGGATTATTCACTCTGTGGACTTCTCAAGACAAATTCACACCTGCCTCTGCCCACTATCAGGTCAGATCATAGAACAATGATTTTAAGAAAATAATTAGCAGTTTGAGCATGAGTGTGGAAATACCCAGGATCCTCCACTTAAGTATGCCTTGACCTACATTCTAAAAATTTGCTACAAAAAGAGCTGTTCTATTTCACCAGTGAAAGTGACTATTAGAGTCCATGGTTTGGGATATTCTGGACCTCCTCTCTTTTCCAGTGATATATCTACCAAACCATTTTTAAAAATGAGTTCAGTAAAAGGGAAATATAACATGCATATCTGTACTCAATGATGATGAATGCTTAAAGCACATATCTGCACTCACTTCAAGGGAAGCCCAGCAAAAGAAAGAGAATAAAAAGTGGCTAAACTGGGATCCCTGGGTGGCGCAGCGGCTTAGCCCCTGCCTTTGGCTCAGGGCGTGATCCTGGAGACCCAAGATCAAATCCCACATCGGGCTCCCGGTGCATGGAGCCTGCTTCTCCCTCTGCTTATGTCTCTGCCTCTCTCTCTCTCTCTCTCTCTCTCTCTGTGTGACTATCATAAATAAATAAATAAGTAATTTTTTAAAAAAAGTGGCTACACTATTCCCATGTCCCTTCCTTGGGTGACCAACTGTTCTGGTTTGCCCCGGACAGAAGGAAGTTCCTAGAACAAGGGACTTTCAGTGCTAAACCAGGGAAGTCCCTTCAAATTAGGACTAATCTTTACCGTACCTTTCACAGATATTAATATGATAGCCTCAGTTCTTTGCAAATTCCAAAATATAGTAACTTATTCTAGAATTCAGTTTACTTTTTCATTTCTATAAATTATGGAGACCAGATATGATCTGTTCTTAAGAATTCCAGGCATTCAAAAAAAAAAAAAAAAAAAGAATTCCAGGCATTCCTCCTCAATCTCAGCAGGTCTAAATCCTCTTTCCCAAAGTGTTTGAGTTTCTGGGTCTCAAGACATAAAACAGTCGGGGAGGTTCTCTTAAGGAATCAACTGCTCTCTGGTGGTTCAACTGTATTAGCTAAAAGAGATCCTTTGCTTCCCTATCTTTTATTTTCTGTCCCAACTCAATCACAAAATGAGAAGGAAATTGTCATGGGGCAGGAGACTTTTCAAACTTCAGATAAATTCCCTTAGCTAACCTATTCCATTTATATATCTTGGCACAAGTTAGCAGCAAAAAAACTAAAGAGACAACAAAAGAAAAATGCATGGTTTTTTAGATTTTTTTCGGTAACTTCTGAAGTGTTAAAAAGTGTTTCTATTTAAAAGCTCCTGACAATGACTGGCAGGACCTGAGAAAACTTCACAAGATGAGCCCCAACCTTTGAGAATTACTATCAGAACAGTAATTGGGAACACCTAATCTGTTTTAACCACAATTGAGGGATCGTGATCTAATTGCTACTCATTGGTCCTTCTCAAATGAAGAAAGTGAACAAAGCACAGATCAATACTAAACACCATGGAAGGGATACTCAACTTCAGAGAAGGGGAGAAGTTCTAATACTCTGAATAAACTGACACAATAAAAATAAGAAAACTTGTATAGATTGATTGAATGATTACTAACAGGCCCATTAGGCCAGTATCTTCTCAAGAATCTGACATTTAAAATCAAAAATAGGACAGGCCTAATTTTAAATTTTGCAATTAGGGAATTTAATTTAAATGTGAAGGAGAATGGGAGGTGTACATATCAACCCAATTTAGTGCAGACAGAAAAATAGACAGAAATGAAAATTACAGAGTCAATTCAGAATAGACATAATGAAGCCCATTTACCTTTGATGTATAGATGTTTAGAATATTAATGACCCAAAGGCAAAATTTGAAGGTACTGACAGTTGGAGTATTTAAATACCAACTTTTGAACTTCCTTTATTTTTCACAAGTACCTACTAAATTACAAATATAAGTAACCATGAAAGAGTTAAACCAAAATTTTGCCAATGAAGTAACTGAACTAAGGCCCTAGACCAATCTGGTTATGATTTACTCAGTGGTGCCTCAGTAATAGGTAGCTCTGATTCCCGTAATGAATTGCCTTGAAGTTTAATTCTAAGTTCAGAAAGTTGATAGTGAGCATTATTAGTGCAGAGAAAGGGAAGCAGAAAATGGGCCTTTGACATTTATCATCAAACATGGAATACACATGCACAATCATTTACCTTTATTCATCTTTGTGTAGTAATCAAGAAAGATGCCTTCTAACTCATTTTCTTTGTCAACCAGGCAATAGTACATGTCACCTAAATTTTAAAAGAAATTACATGGAAAAGAAGGAGACTCTAAGAAGAGGAATAGCAGACATATGCTCAAATTGTGATATTTAAAATGATATGTCATAAGATATAATATCTAATCACACATTTAGAAGGGAACCATTTCTTTGTGGAAAAGAAAAACACAAAGATATTTAAGCATCAGTCTCATGCCTAGAGATATTACAATTTTTTTTACAAAGTCGGGTAAAGAAATTAAGTGAAAATCCACTTCAAGTCAGATTTTCCTTTCAAACAATAATTCACCAGGAAAGATTGATGTCTGTGAGATCCTGCTACTTTGTTAACAGGGGGTCACAAGTCCTAGTAATTACCTGCTTTTAAAAAATATTTGAGAACAGATTGAGAATCTTGGACCCAACATCTAAGTGAGAACAATAAAAACAGTCTTCAGCTGCCATTACATAACTTCTTTCTTCATTATCGCACAGCAGATGATACTTGTTTCTCTGTTTCATGTTTTGCTTTCTAACCTGAGCCACAGGCCAGATTCTCCTCCTCTGTAACTCTGCAGGGATTCTTTGGTTTGTACCTTTTCTGTAATTCTGCTTGGCATTCTAAATATGGCTCATTCCCCTGGTTTCAATACATTTCTTGATTTTTACCTGCAGACCTTCATTAAGTTGAGTGCCTTGGAACAAGGGGTAGTTTTTTCAGCAGGAGAAATCTGGGGGATATTATGGGTTTGGAGTTATAATAACTAAGTTTCTATTTCATAAATTGGAAAGGGGGAGCATCTTCTTTGAAGAATGAATTTTATCACTTTGCAATTCAAACTGCAATGTATAACTATCATGTATAGTGACCACTCCCTAGATTAAGGTAGTATAGTCATACTCCATTGAGATAATTTCCAAAATGGTTTAACAAAGATGAATTACCAGATTCTAATCTTTGCCATCTGAGGTTTGTCAAAAACAAAGCTCAAATTACCTAAGCCTCTTGTCTAAGAAATATAATTTCTGAAATGAAGTCAAAATCATTTCAAATTCATCAATCTTTGTTTAAAACAGGTGGTTCTTATGTTCCCAGTATTTTACATAATGTTTGTGTGAGGTGGTCATGCACTCCCGAAGTGCCTGGCAACTGTGACATAAACCTCAAGAGACCATCACATACTCTGAATATTTGTAATATTTTCAACCATTACTTTTTTGAGCTCCCTTTGATGATTCATGCTAAGGGTAGAGAACCGGAAGGGATATTTTTCCTTCAAAGCCATAAATATAGCCAAAATGTATTTTCTTAGCCATACATTTCAACATGCATAAACTCTCTGGCTGATATTTCTTGCCATTTGGTCCAACTATACTTCCTGAAGACACTGTATGAAAAGAACTAGTCTAATTTAAGAAGGAATCTGTCCCTGGTAAAACAATACATACAGAAAGGAAAAAAGAAATCATTCAATTTAGCCAGCTTCCTGAAAGCCTTGATCTTAGAATCTGGTTTTTAAATAGAAAACTTAAACAAAAGTTACTGTCCAAGTAGTTTTGCTCTTGGTATGTTTAGGATCACTTTATGGAAAATAAACACAGTACATTTAAATTAATTTTAAGGTCAATGACACATAATTTAAGTAGATCCCTTCTACATGCTGCTATTCCATCTTGCAAAACCCAGGTATATTTCACTTTCACTTGTCATCAACACTGTCCTTTCTCCTTTATTAATAATTTCTATTCTAATGGTCCATTCATTTTCAGAGAAACTTACCATTATTTTTCCAGAGATTTATTATAATATATATGGCCTCCCCCAAGTGTGAAAAAGCAAGATATTCTGAAAATAACTTAATTCACAAAATATGCATTCTTTATATAAGTGTAGGGAACCATATTTGAGTAATGAAGTTCTGCTATTCTCAACTGTGGTTTAAATCACCTGTTTTGGAAAGCATATGAATTTTAAGAAAAGAATGAGTGTTTTATGATTTTTTTAATTTAAAAATTTACATGCACACAAAAGAAGTAAAGTGCCTATTTACAGACTCACTACTATGTTCAGATGGCAGTAACTATTGGGACAAACACGCTCAGCCACGGAATCTGCACAACTGAGAATAGTCTCACAATCAAAACTAAGAAGTTCCAGCAGAAAACACAGTACAGATTATCATAAATTATTAACACTTCTGAGTCTAATTCAGTGGAGCTATTATTTTATTGGAAATGGAGATAAAACTCAAGAGGAAAGTGTAACAAGTACTTAACAGGATAAACATCATGATATTATTTACTAGGTATTTGTTATATATAGGAAAAACAGCCCTGAATTCTAGATTAGTGGTCCTTAAAGTGTAGTTTCTGCACCAGCAATTGCAATATCTCTTGGGAAGCTGTTGGAAATGCAAAATCTCAGGCCCCACCCCAGATCTATCTAATCAGAAAATCTGGGACTTCACAGCAAATTGTTTTAACAAGCCCTCTGGGTTATTCTGATGCATGCTCTTGTTTAAGAAACACTGTTCTAGATAATCATTTTTAGGAGGTAGTAAATTCAAAAATAGACGGAGCCAGAAAATATTTTGCACATGTAATAATAAAAATAAAACAAATTTATATACTGCTTTGCAAATTACAAAGCTGTTTCAAATGCATTAATCTCATTTGATCTCTGAATATTATTGTGAGATGGCCTGAGGAGGCATTCACATTTTTACTTTACACAATTAAATGGAGTTTGAGAGAGATTAAATAAATTCCACAACCTCACAAACCTTGTTAATAGAATTAGATTAGAACCCAGGAAAAATAAATAAATAAATAAATAAATAAATAAATAAATAAATAAATAAATAAATAAATAAATAAATAAATGGGATCCCTGGGTGGCGCAGCGGTTTGGCGCCTGCCTTTGGCCCAGGGCGCGATCCTGGAGACCCGGGATCGAATCCCACATCGGGCTCCTGGTACATGGAGCCTGCTTCTCCCTCTGCCTGTGTCTCTGCCTCTCTCTCTCTCTCTCTGTGACTATCATAAATAAATTTTAAAAAAAAGAACCCAGGTCTTTAGGCAGTAAAACATGCAGGTTACTAAGTAAAAAAAAAAGGGGGGGGGGGAGTTGATGGGAATTAGTACAGATTCTTTGTTTCAACAGCCTCCACTGACATCCAAACAATGTTGTAAACTCTTTGAGCATTTTTAATTAAGTAGCATTTAAAAATGCTATGAAGAATTTACACTGTACACATCCATTTTAGATAGATATTCAAGGTAAGCTCTACTTCTAACCAAAAACAAAATAGGAGCACCTGAGTGGCTCAGTGGTTGAGCATCTGCCTTTGGCTCAGGTTGTGATCCTGGGGTCCTGGGATTGAGTTCTGCATCAGGATCCCCACAGGGAACCTGCTTCTCCCTCTGCCATGTCTCTGCTTCTCTGTGTGTGTGTCTCTCATGAATAAATAAATAAAATCTTGGGGAAAAAAAAACCAAATGAAATAAATTCTCAAATTTATCAAAGTTCTATACATTTTTACCAATAAATATAATAACGATTCATTTTTATTCTTATTGCAAAAGAGCACTCAAGGGCCCCAGATGGCTTCAAAGAGTTCTATTTTCATAAAAGCATAAAGAAGAAAGGAGCTTAATTTGGGGAAATTCAGTTTATCATTTTTGAATATCAATTCTTCAATTTATGGTATAGGAAGTAAGAAGTCTTCTATCTGGAATTTTTGTTTCCTATCTGGAAGACAGGTTCTAGATATTCTTCACATAGTGCTTTCCTAAAGTGAGCGAGAAGACATAACCTGGACCTGCTTCTTACCATAGGTTGAGTGCATCTCTTCCAAAACGTTAATAGTCACAGTCACTTATTCTAAAATGGTTTCTATCATGACTCAATCTCTTATTATAGACTCTTAATTTTAAAAGAGGAATTTAAGGATACTAACAAAGCTGACCATATTTTCAATTCAGCTTGACACTACTCAAGACAGAGGTATAAATGGTGTTTGTTGAGTAAAACTAATACATCACAGAATCTGTGAGGATGTCTGATATCTACAGAAAGATTCAAGCACAGTGCTAGAGAAAACATGTTTCAGACTGCTGTAGATGTTCTCAGATCCAAAGCATCTTTACCAAAAACAAATTAAAAAAGTGAGATTTTTTTTTTTTTAATGACACAGGAGGACAATTTAAAAATCTAGCCCAGGATTTTCAAACTGGGATCTGAGAATGTATTCTGAATAATCAAAACATCCATAGAATATTTTCTTTCTATATTATTTGTCACTGTAATGATTAATTTAAAAACAAAACAAAACTAGCCAATTATAAAGAAACTTCTTTGAGATGATCATTCACAGTTGAATAGATTGTTTTCAAAGACTGAACATGGGGACATTGGGTGGCTCTGGTTGAGCATTTGCCTTTTGCTCAGGGTGTGATCCCAGAGTCCCAGGATTGAGTCCCACACTGGGCTTCCTGCATGAAGCATGCTTCTCTCTCTGTCTGTGTCTCTGCCCCCTTCTCTGTCTCTCATGAATAAATAAAATCTTTAAAAAAAAATTGAACGTGTTTTTCTTTTTTTAAGATTTTATTTATTTATTTAAGACAGAAAGCATGTGTTAAAGGGGTGAGGGAGGAAGAGAGTGAGAAAGAGATTCTCAAGAGACTCCACTCCCAGGGTGGAGCCAAATGTGTGTGTGTGGCGGGGCCGGGGGCCGCTCCATCTGAGGACCCTGGGATCATGATCTGAGCCAAAAGCAAGAGTCAAACATTCAACTGATTGAACCACCCAGACATCCCTGAATATGTGTTTGTCATTCTTTCCTAAACTAGGGTTCAAGGATGTACATCCCAATGAATTATGAGAATGTCCTCCTTTTTTTCTTTTTAAGATTTATTTATTTATTTGGCAAAGAGAAAGAGGGCATGCTCATGCAAGAATGAGGGGAGGGGCAGAGGGAGAGAATCTCAAGCAGATTCCTCAGTTGAGTGTTAGCCCAGCAGGACCCATAAGATCCTGACTTGAGCCGTGAAACCAAGAGACAGACACCTAACTGACTGAGCTACCCAAGTGCCCCAAGAACGTTTTTTCTTTTTAAAAAGGATCAGGCTATCATTCACATCTGAGAAATAAAAGTTGCAGCAATTTATTTACTGTATTAAAAGTATAATCAATTTGAAAAAAAGAAATAAATTTTCCACTAGAAAGTTTAAGTAAATATGAAACATTAGTTTGAAAGCACATAGAACATAGTGACAATGGCATAGTCTAGCAATAAATTCATGCAGTGTCAGCTGGATCAATGTGATTAACCTTGAGTGATATACCAGTGGGACAAGACAGGAATATGCCACTCCAGCAGGGAAGACTATTTTATCACTAAAAATGTTTAAGTTTTCTGATCCATGAATATAATATAATGAGACTGATTTTATTTGGTTTCATTGTTTTACAATTCTTTACAATCATATCTCCTCTTACTACTTGTGCCTGGTCTGGGTGCTCCCACCGCTGGTCTATTACTGCTGACTTCACAGCATACACAGCGCAAAGACTCAAACCAGCTATTCAATAGGGAAAGACACCCCCCACCCCCGTGGTGAATTAAGACTACTATATGAAGATAATCAAGATATTCCTAGTATAGGGATCTTTAAAAAGGTCAAGGTTAAAAAAAAAAAAGAAAAAGAAAGTATGGCAGTGAGTAAGAGGGGCATTACATTAAAAGGGAGTGGGAGGGGTGCCTCAGTGGCTCAGTCAGTTAAGCATCTGACTCTTGATTTTGGCTCAGGTCATGAGATTAAGCCCCATGTCAGGCTCCACACTGGGCAAAGAGCCTCCTTAGGATTCTCTGTCTTCCTCTCTCCCTGCCCTCCTCATCTTCTCTCTTTTGGGGAAAAAGAGAGAGAGTGAGAGCGAAAGAGAGAGAGAGAGAGAGAGAGAGAGAGAGAAGGAAAATATACAGGAAATTCTGTGTTCCCAATAATTATACTCAATGTACTATAACTTCTTCATTCTGCCTTGTTTTCAGTGATTTAATTTAGAGCAGAAAACTGTAGGGGCACCGGAGCAGCTCGGTCAGTTAAGCGTTTGACTCAATTTCAGCTCAGGTCATGATCTCAGGGTATGAGATTGAGCTCTACATCGGGCTCCACACTTAGCAGGGAGTTTGCTTGAGAATCTCTCTCTGTCTCACTCTGTCCCTCCCCTCACTCACATGTTCTCTCTCTCTCTCTTTCAAAAACCCTGAAAATTCTTGTCAGAATTTTTTAAGTAGAAAAGCTGGCCTTCTCGGACATATCAAAATAAAGATAGCCAGCCAGATTTTTCATTGAATAAGAATAGAGTTAAATATATGGAAAGAAAGGAACTCTGATGTTGACTTTGAACTAGAGATATCAATATAAATAGATATAGATAATGAAATAGAAGTATGTGTACATTATATATACATAATAATGTGTTGTGCCTCCTGAAAAAAAAACAAACCTAGAGGCAACAATACTCCAAAAGCAATGACCACACTTAGCATTTATACCTTGGTTTTTAAAAATCATTCTATACTACAGGAAACTGAGCTTCTTGGCTAATTGGCTGATGCCAGAGTTGGGACTGGGAAAATACAAAATGTTTTTGGAATATCTTGAGTCCAGACAGAATTTTTGCCTTGCCCTCAAATGAGAACATGTCAAGATACACACACACACACACACATACAGTTTCAATGGGCTCTAATTGGCCAATCTGAGACAAACTGTACATCAAAATAAATAATGATAGTAACAGCATATAACTCATTGAATTAAATGGAATATAAGAATCCATGAGGCCATTCTAATATAATAATACCTAATTAAAGGGGGGAAATTAAAAGATCATCCTTAAATAAAAGTACAGCTAATAAATAAAAAGATATCAAGGGATGCCTGGGTGGCTCAGCCGTTTAGCCCTGCCTTCAGCCCAGGGCATGATTCTACAGTCCCAGGATTGAGTCCCACATCAGACTCCCTGTATGGAGCCTGCTTCTCCCTCTGCCTATGTCTCTATCTCTGTCTTTGTCTCTGTCTCTCTCTCTGTGTGTCTCTCATGAATAAATAAATAAAATCTTTTTTAAAATTTTTAAAAAAATAAAAAGACAACAAATTAACAAATTCATCATATGGAAATAATCATTGTGATACTATTTGATTCAGGCACAAATCATCAATGTATACTAAAACTAAAGGGTGAATATTTGATGAGACAGGATATTTACAAAGTCTCAAAGTATCTCTCCACAAGATACTTATTAATTATGAAGGGGGAAATAGTAACTTTATGGGAGAAACCTGGCAGACACCACCTTAACCAAATGATCAAAGTTAATTCACCAGTAATGGCACAAATGGACATCAAATGCCTCCTGAGAAGGACACATCACGTCTGTGGTATTCTTGCTAAAAATGCATAACCTGAATCTAATCATGAAGAAATATCAGACAAACCAAAATGGAGAGACATGCTACAATATAACTAGTTTGCACTTCTTAAAAACATCAAGGTCATGAAAAACAAAGGAAGACTATTCCAGAATAAGGGAGACTAAAGAGATATGGCAACTAAATGCAACATGAGATCCCAGATCAGAAAAATAATAATAATTTGCTATAAACACGACTAGGAAAACTGGCAATATTTGAATATGTTCTTTACTATCATTTATTATATATTTTTACTATAAGAATATTAGATTGGATTTAGGGAAGGAATAAGTTTTCCTTGATCTCCTCTTAGTATCCCTGGCTGAGTCAGAAAATGAAACTAACAAAGACAGATTAACAGGAGAAAAGTATACAAATTTTACTGTATTTTTACATGTACATGAGAGCCTTCACAAGAGAATAAGACCTACGGAAACTTTCATACCTTTTAGACAAAGAAGCCATAAATTTATGAACAACTGACAAGACAAAGGCTTTGTGCTAGAGGAAGTGAATGGTGAAGAAGTTTCTAGGAAGAAAAAGGCTAGCTTATCAAGATTTGTTAATTTCCCGTCTCTAGTAATATGAATGTCTTCCCTCCTTCCAGTGCTGGGAATGTACCTACACAGGAAATATTAACCATCTTTCAGAAAAGAAAGGCAAGAAGGGAGAGAGGTCAATTATCTTTCTGCTTCTACCTTTTTCTCAAACTCGCTCATTTTAAGATATTCAATATGCCAAGGTGCCAAATTCTGGGGTAATATGTCCTGAACCCTATCAGTATCACTGTCAATTTCCTGATTTATAGAACTATACTCTGGATATTCTTGGTTTCTCCTTCCCTTTCCCTTTCCCCTTCCCTTCCCTTCTTCCCTTCCCTTCCCTTTCCCCTTCCCATTCCCCTTTCCTATCCTCTTTCATTTCCTTTCCTTTTTCCTTTCCTTTTTCCTTTCTTTTTTCCTCTCCTCTCCTTTCCTCTCCTCCCTTCCCCTCCCCTCTGCTCCTCTCCTTTTCTTTCTAGAAATACACAGAAGCATTTAGATGTAAAGGGACACCATACCTGTACTTATTCTCAAACAGCTTAAGAAAGGTGGTGGGGAAATGATTACTACTCAGGGAAGCTGAGTGTATCCTTAAACACTTGTACTATTTTTTCAGTATTTCTGAAATTTTTAATTATTTTAAGATGGAAAGTTAAAAAAAATATTCCCCCACTTGGTGGATATATAGATTATGCAATAGAAAATTCAGCCGGGAGGTTAAAGAATAATCTCAGGAGATAATGGTGTTATTGTTACTAGTCATAGGGAAGGAAGAACAAAGGTACCTTAATCAAGGAGAATGATCTTCTACTGGAAAATGCAAAGTAAGTACTAAAATAGAAAATGAAAAATGCAAAGGCATAGTAAGAAAACACCATGCCCTTTAAAATGTACGTAACCATTGAAATCTAAAGAACAACATCTTGGCAAACTGGAAGGCATATCTAAAGTTTTCTGGGAGAAGCAACTTAATTAACAATTGCAGTTTTTTTTTAAGATTTTTTTTTTTTATTTATTTATTGAGACAGAGAGAGAGGCAGAGACACAGGCAGAGGGAGAAGCAGGCTCCATGCAGGGAGCCCGACGTGGAACTCCATCCCAGGTTTCCCAGATAACACCCCGGGCTGCAGGTGGCGCTAAACTGCTGAGCCACCAGGGCTGCCCTTGCAGATGTTAAAGTCAATCTATCTTTGGGGAATTCAAAAGGACCGCGGTGTCAAGGTATCTAGGTGCTACTCAGAAGACAAGCAGATGTTTTTATTCATCTTAAAAAATGAAGATCTTAGAAGAGGAACACAAGTTTGTCATTATACAGACAAAATTCTGAAACTGATTTTCAAATATTTAGGTCATGAGACTGAAAGGATCACTAAGGTCAAACCAAATCAAATTAACCTTATTTCTTTTTCTGAGAAGTCCAGTAGATATGCAGGTCAGGATGCAGGTTTTTGCTACCAAGAAGCCACTAGCAACATTCTACAGTGAATCATCATGAACAAAACAGAAGGGTATGGGTTGATCACACATTCTGAAACAGTTGACAGGAGGCGGGTTTAAAATCATTTAGATCATTATTTCAAAGTGGATTCAAACTGGAGAGAATGATCTTATACTGTAAAGGATTCCATCCTGCTCAGTATGCACTAGAAAGGCAAATATGCCAAATTATTGGGCATGGCTTCAGAATTGAACTATAGAAGCAGAAATGAAGAATATTTCTATAAGTTGGAATTGCTGGTGGAAGATAACAAGGCTACTGGTTCAATAAATTTTGCCTGATTATAAACTATAGAAAATTTGGAAATTACTGAAAATATAAAAATAAAACATAATGACCAACATAGAGATTGACATTGCTAGTATTTTGATGTTTTTTCTTGTGTGTATATATATGTGTATGTGTATTTTTAAGTGGAAACATACTGCGCATTCATTCATTACTTGATTTAGCAAATATGTACAGCATGCCTGCCAGTGCCTGGCACTATTCTACGCACTGGGGACAGTCAGCTATAAATAAAACAGACAAATACTCTTGAACTTATAAAAGTTACAGTCTATATATACTTGAATACTTTCTTCACTTAAAATTACAATGAAAGCATTCTTTATGTCATTAAATATTTTTTGAAAATGATACTAAATAACTGCATAATGTTTCAATAATGCTATTATGATGCATTTAACCATTTCCCTACTGTTGGATGTCTAAATAATTTAAAATGTTGTTGTAAATAACACTGAACAATTTGGGGAACAAATCATTAATTTTATTACTCATTTATTTCCTTATGATTCACAAAATGTTACTAATGTTCAATCCTTCCTCTATATTTATACCCAAACCAGTAATAAATGAAAGCTTGTATCTTCCCTTACCATAAGTGTTAAATTAAAATTTGAAAACAACCAACCACCATTTGGCAATTTGATGGGCTAAAAATATTTATTTTAGTGAGATTTCAATTCACATTTTTATTACAAGGGCTGGAGTTTTGCATGTTCATTGGACATCTTCATTCACTTTTTTGTGAATTGTCATGTTTTTTTCTATTGGTAAATAAAAATGTCTGTCTGGTTTACATTATTTATAAACACTCTTTATATAGGTAGGGAGAATAATTCTTTGACAAGGTAAACTTTAATATGGAAAAAGAAAAAAAATGGAGTTAATCTCCCTTTCCCTCCTTCTCCCTTCGTCTTTTTCTCTCTCTCTCTCTCTCTCTCTCTCTCTCTCAGACACACACACACACACACACACACACACACGCATACACATCCATGCAGAAGATGAACTCCTAACTTAACTGCACTTCATCTCAATTTCAAAATCTCAAGTTTTGAGATAATTTAAGTAAATAATGAACAACACTGAAATATATGGGGAAAAAAGTGATATTAAGAGAAGGCATGTATTCAACTGTGGAAAGCAATAGCTTTACCAGTTTTAAGTAAAAAAGATCCCCTCTATTTGAGTGTACATTTTAAGAGGGATATCAACATACAAAGGCTTTTCATAAGGCAGTAATCAGAAACAGAATGGAGGGGTGCCTGGGTGGCTCAGGTTCTAATCTCAGGGTCCTGGGATCAAGCCCAAATCCCATGTTTGGCTCCCTGTTCAGTGGAGAGTCTGCTTGTCCCTTGTCCCTCTCCTGCCGATCCTCCTCTCCACTTGTGCTCTCTCTCCCTCAATCCCAAATAAACAAATAAAATCTTAAAAAAAATTAGAATATTTTAAAATTATATTGTGTCAGCAAAAGTAGAAGTGAAGATATTTATATTCACGAATGTAATTTTTTCTCTTTCCAACTATAAGAAAAAGAAAGATGGTGTATACCAGAATGGACTAATTTTGTATACTCCAGGCCCTGAGCTAGTGTAGCCCCAACAATGGTAGAATCTCAACAAATAACTAAATAATTATTAAATTCATGTATCAATGAGTGAGTGAGTGAATGAATCACCAAATGAGGAAAACTAATGTACTAAAACAAGTTTCAATATATATGTTTTTAGTGACACAAGGATTACCTTTCTAATCAGGAGGTTTTCCCAACAAAGGAAGAGCTGCCTCAAGGAATAATAAGCACCCCAGGATTTTTAAGCATAGAGGAGAAGGAACTGGGGTGCCAGAAAGATGAGTTAGCATCTAGCCAAACATTGAGTAAGACCACTCTTACTTCTAGGATTCTTAAATTGTATGAAAGAAGACAAATTTTATATATATATATATATATATATATATATATATATATATATATACACACACACACACATACACACACACATATATATGTATATATATATTCCATATATATATATTCCATATATATATGTGTATATATATATATACATATATATATACATATATATATATATGGAATCAAAAAAGAAATGAATGGAATAAAAAGGAAGCTGAGAAATAAATAGACAAAACTCTGATTTCAAGCCTGAGGTAAAGAGAATAGGCTGAAGAAGAAATTATTGGAAACAGCCGAGTATTTGAAAACCAATTTCAAATTGGAAACCTGAGTGTCCAGAGCTCAGATTTTCAGTGTCGTTTACAGTAATTCATATCTGTTTATACTATTTTTTGTATTTTAGAAAGGAATAATAAGTTTGAATGTGATATTTGACCAAAATGTTGAATGAATAGAAAGTGTTAGTGAAGTACACTCCATTCATATTCAAATTTTTTGGTTTTGTGGTTAATGAAGAGCACTCAATAAATATGATGTTTCATGATTATTAGCATTCGTCATTTAAAGATAGCTGCATTGACAAAGTTATTCTAGAAAATGGGTATAACTAAAATGAGAATTTTCCTCTAAACTTTTCTACCTAATACATTAACTGCAATCATGTTTCCAGCCAAATTAATCAAAGAGATATATAAACTATTTAAGACGTTTGAGTGGGAGAGCCAGAGCCACTCTTTCTAGGCTCAGTCTGCCAAAAACCATTGGAGGCGTCTCTATTTCTAATATTAGATACTACAATTGGACCTCCGCCTCCTGTCTCCAGATAGCTACTCAGTAGGGCCGACTTTCTCTCGGCGTATGCAAAGCTAGAGGAGAACAGGATTTGTGACATTCTGGGATTTTGCCAGAATTCAGGGGGAGGTAGGACTGAGGCTGAAGGCCAAGTGACACATCCACTAGATAGCTGCACAAAACATACCCTCATGCTTTTGTTGATTAAAGTGTCATATTATATTTTTTTTCCCCAAGCGTGGGGGTAGGGAGGAAATAATCTACTTTTTGCAAGTATCTCTCCAAGAAAAATAGTTCCAAGTTGAGGCTGGTATACTGTGAGGGGGAAAAAAAAACAACTAAAATAAAAAGCTTAGCTGTAGTTCATTAACTTTAATTGGTTTTGGTTGCCTCTCCTCAGGTTTCCTGGATCCTTCAGCTATCTTCTCCCCCAACTCTCTGCTTCCCCTTCTTCTACCTCTCGCCTCCTCCCCCTCCAATCTGGCTTTCCCTCCTTCCTGGCAGCAGTTGGAGCTTTAATTTGATAGTAAAAAACTGAATCCAAAGTTACAAAATTCTTCAGATTCAACTTCTTTGAAATAAAAAGAAGTTTTGGAAAAAGAATAGGTCTCTCAGCTTCCAACCAGCACTCCCTCAAAGGCACAGGTCTCCACAGGTTGCAGGTGCTCTAGGAAGGTGACATGGAGAGGACGAATGCCTGAAATCATTTGTCTGTTTAAAAGTGTCTTTTGGAGGACTGACTCAGTACAGGCACTGTTCTGGGCCCCTAGAGGCAAGCAGAGAACAAAACTGAGTCCCCATTCTCATGGAGCTTACAGTTTAGTCCAAAGACAGAAAAAAAAAAATGAACCACTATATTAAAACCTGTTAATGAAAAATGCTGTCTAAAAAATAAAAGCATGGAGAAGGAATTAGAGCATCGGAGTGTGCCTTAGAGAGTTTGGTCAACAAAGGCGTCTCTAAGGAAGTGCCTCTTGAGCAGACACCTAAAGAAAATGAGAATATAAACCATGTGACCCTAGACAAGGGAACACACGGCAGTAAGAAGGCCAATATATCTAGAGTGCAGTAAGCATGAGGGACATGAGAGAAAATGAGGTCAGAAATAAATAGAAATATATGTGTCTGTCTCACACCCCTACCCCATGGAAAATAAGACTGCATTTTATCAGCCATGTCTGATATTTCAAATGTGGCTTCAGAAATTACAAGAACCTGCCTATTTTAGATCCACTTAGAACTCCCCGCATATACAGATTCTTTTTAAAACCAAAGCAAAAACAGAAAGGAATGCTAAATTGCTTTTAGGTCCACTGGATGATTTCCATTAGCCTTGACTTATTTTAAGCTCAAGGCACACACAAGTGCTAATTTTCATCACTAATGTAGTCCAACCTGATCTATCCAGGCAGAATTGCACCTAAACCTCAGACTTAATTCAATGCTTCCTAATGGAAGTAGAAGTCAATTTTGGAAGAAAAAAAAAAGTTTTGGAGAAACGAAATATAGCAATAATGACTAGGCAAAGAAGACCAAGAAAACAGAGTTCTAATCCTAGTATATGATAATCAGAAAGTGATTTTATTTCTCTGAGTACTCACCTGTGTAAGAAAGGCATAATGAGTTGATGATTTCTACATTAAACTTCAGGTAGATTCAAAGATTTGAAATAGATTCTGGGATAATAAATCCATATCCATGACTTATTATCCTATGATGACACTGACACTGTAGCAAACAGAATAGTAGTCAAAGCTGACAATTGTTCCTTATGGAAAAAAAAGATTTAATGTAAGAATAAATGGAAAAGGAAAAGAAAAACAAAGAAAGATTTTGAAAAGAAGAAAAAAAGGTTAGGAAAATGAACTAAAAATGAAACCTTAAGCCCAATATAATTCTATAGATACTCAAAATACTCACCGAATGCTGAGAGTAGAACAGGAAACGAGGAAGTGGATATAGTTCAACACTAGGAAGACAAAGAAGTTCTGTTAATAGCAGCTTTTCCACCTTTAATCTCCCCTATATCCCATAGGGTTAGAGTCAAGTTGATTCAAACATGTCCCAGGACCTTAAATATATGTATAGCACTAAAAATTTATATATAGTTATACACAAAATATATTGTATGTATTCTATGTACATTTATATAAAATATTACATGCTATACATATTTGACACATCTGTATACACACAAGGTCCCTCAAATTAAAATACTGGTTGAGGTCCTAACCTCTGCTGTTATGATATTAGGAGATGGGGCCTTTGGGAGGTAACTGAGTTTAGGTGAGTTCATGAGAGTGGAGCCTCCATAATGGGATTAGTGCCATTACAAGAAGAGAAAGACACTAGAGCTTCCTCCTCTTCATCCCTCCCCTCCACATGAAGATATAACAAGAAGGCAACTGTCTGCAAGCCAGGAAGAAGGTCCTCACCAGAACCAAATATGCCCACCTTGATCTTGGACATCTCAGCTCCAAAACTGTAAGAAAAAATGATAGATGTCTGTTGTTTCAGGCACACGGTCTATGGTATTTTGTTATAGGAGCTTAAGCTAAGTCACACTCATTGCTACATTGTTCATGAGCTATTGAATCAGAAAGGTCACCTATAAAATGAATTTAAACCCAGAAGTCTTTTTTTTTCTTTTGAGAAGAGAGAGATATTAAGAGATTTTACAAATTCTATATTAAAAAAGATAACAGGGGCAGCTCGGGTGGTTCAGCAGTTTAGTGCTGCCTTCGCCCGCCTGAGATTGAGTCCTGCATTGGGCTCCCTGCATGGAGCCTGCTTCTCCCTCTGCCTGTGTCTCTGCCTCTCTCTCTCTCTCTCCCTGTGTGTGTCTCTTGTGAATAAATAAATAAAATCTTAAAAAAAAAAAAAAGATACAGGATGGGCACCTGTGTGGCTCAGTCAGTTGAGCATCCAAATCTTGGTTTCAGCTCTGGTCATGAACTCAGGGGTCATGAGACTGAGCCCACCAGAGTCTCCATGCTCAGTGGGGAGTCTGCTTGAAGATTCAATCCCTTTACCCCTCCCGCATCCCTTTCTCTAAAATAAATGAATATATCTTAAAAAAAAAAAAAAAAATGATATGGGGGGAGAAAGAGGAAGTTAAGCAGAGACTTCAAGAAGACAATGCTACAGGGCTCCTCCATTTTGTATTCTTTCCCTTCAGCATGTTCCCTCCTGGGCTCTGGAGAAAACTATCAAAGGACTCTATTCTTCCAGAGAAAGAGGGATGAGATAGAATTTAGGTTAAGAAAGAAAAGAAAGAAAAGAAAAGAAAAGAAAAGAAAAGAAAAGAAAAGAAAAGAAAAGAAAAGAAAAGAAAAGAAAAGAAAAGAAAAGAAAAGAAAAGAAAAGAAGAAAAAAGAAAAAGAAATAAAAGAAAAGAAAAAGAAAGAAAGAAAAGAAAAGAAAAGAAAAGAAAAGAAAAAAGAAGAAAAGAAAGAAAAGAAAAGGAAAAGAAAGAAAGAAAAAGAAAAGGAAAGGAAAGGAAAGGAAAGGGAAAGGGAAAGGGAAAGGGAAAGGAAAGGAAAGGAAAGGAAAAGAAAAAGAAAAGAAAAAAAAAAAGAAAAGAAAAGAAAGAAAAGAAAAGAAAAGAAAGAAAAGAGAAATGAAATTAGGTACAGGGACATTGGGTCTAGCAAAGATAAGTGTCCAAATCCAAGAGGCTGATACTGAGCTTTGCCTATCCAGAAAACACTGCTCCCCCCTCACTATGACAAATGGCATATATTTGCCAGAATTAATATTTAATCGATAGCCATTTATGTAGTAACATGGCCACTCAGATGAAGGCTTTTAAAAAATTGAGTATTTGGCTAGTTGTTTCTCAAATAATCCTCAAACTACCCTTTTTGTAAATCTATGTCCCCTAGAATTTCTCTTCTTCCTAATCTTAGTCTGACTTACTTTATTTGAGAAACAGGATTAATTTTGTTTTTAAAAAGTGGAGGGGGCACGAGGGTGGCTAAGTCAGTTGAGCACCTCACTTTTGGTTTCAGCTTAGGTGGCTCAGGTCATGCGATCAACCCCCCTATCAGCTCTGGGCTCAAGCAAGGAGTCTGCTTGAAATTCTCTCCCTCTCCCTCTTCTCCTCTCCCCTGCTCATGCTCTCTCTCTTCAATCAATCAATCAATCAATCAATCAACGTTAAAAAAAGGGGGGGAAGGGAAATCCTGCCATTTGCAACTACATGGATGAAACTGGAAAACATTATGCTAAATAAAATAAACCAGACAGAAAAAGACAAACACTGCATGGTATCACTATCATGTAATTTTTTTTTTAAATTATACTACTCAGAAACAGTAGAATGGTGGTTGCCAGGGGTTTTGGGGTAGAGGAAGTAGAAAGAAACTGGTATAAGGGCACAACTTTCAGTTAAGATGAATAAAGTCTGAGGATCTAGTGTAAACCATGGTGACCTTAGTTGGTAATACTATACGGTATAATTGAAATTTGCTAATAGGGTAGAACTTAAGTGTTCTCACCAAAAAAAAAAAAAGGTAAATATGTGAAGTGATGGAAGTGCTAATTTGATGGTGGGAATCCTTTCACAATGTAACAAATTTTCACATAGTACACTTCAAATATATGTCAATTTTGTAAATTAAGCCTCAAAAGGCGAAAAAAAAAAAAAAGAAAATATTTTATGATAACTGTGAAATTAGGAATGGGATACTTGTTCCCTGAAAGTTCAGAATCAAAACATGATTTTAAAAGAGTATAAAAAATGCAAGACACCTGGATGGCTCAATGGTTGAGCATCTGCCTTTGGCTCAGGCCATGATCCCAGAGTCCTGGGATGGAGTCCCACATCAGGCTCCCTGCCTATGTCTCTGCCTCTTTCTCTGTGTCTCTCATGAATAAATAAATAAATAAAAATCTTAAATAAATAAATAAGAGTATTAAAAATGCAATCAATTTGCTCTTAAATGTATCCTTTGCCCCTAAGTACTCTACTGCAACAAACCTACAATAGCTTTTCTCAATTATTTGATTATTAATTAGCACCTATAATTATGAACCACTTTAATGCCTAAGCATACTATTTTTCTAAGAAAGGGCACACAATGATAAAACCATATAACATCAGCACATTATTTCCAGGGTATGTTCTGGGTGTCAATAGTCAGTCAGCTCAACCTCTTTTCCATTACATGTAGAGCTGCACTACTGGATAAGGATCACTTCATATTCTGTGATAAACTTGAGCACCATGGTATCTTCAATCATCAAAGTCTTTATCATGCTGGCTCTAAGCTAATAGGAGTAAGAAAGCATATTCATAAGTATGTTTGAGGAAAAGGATTATAACAAAATGAAAAATCATATTTTAATTTTTCATGCAATCTCATCCTGATAAAACCTACCTTAATTTCTTTTCTAGCCTTTAGGTGTATAGTAAGAAGGAAATGTTTTCTCTCAAATTTACTGACAAAATTCCCTAAAAGACTTTACTTCTGGTGTCACCTCTTAGTTGCATTTTGTGAGATAAAGGCATAAGATTATATTTTCAGTTGCCTTGATCCCCTTATGTGGCTATTGATATTTACAATAATTTGCTACTAATATAATGTGTTTCTTAAAAATAAAAATATTTTACAATTTCACGTTCCTAAAATTCATTAATTATGTATGAACATGTAAGTCTGAAGATGACAGAGTATCATCCAGTATACACAACACACCTTCTCTTGAGCAGAATAAACCATTGATATCTTGTGATATCAAGTCATCACCAGTAGATTTGCTACTCTTTGAACTAGTTACCTTGCATACCTTCATTTCCTGTACCCCATACTGGAAGTTAACTGAAATTCCACTTCTGGAATGTAATTCCTTTAGTTTGAATTCTATTAAAATTCAAAAGTATTATAGAATGATAAGAATGAATGAGTAAATGAATGAAAGGATGAAACTGCTATTAATATGGGTTTCAGGTTCATTCTTGAGAACTGACTCGGATTGTGAGAATTTATGGCCTCTTTCCTATAACTGAATAATATTCCATTATATGTACAGACACAACAACATTTTTATCCATTTATCTGATGAAGGTTGTTTTTCTAGCTTGGTTATTATGAATAATGCTATAGTGAATATGGGGGTACAGATATCTCCTTGAGATAGTGATTTTGTTTCCTTTGGATATATTCCCAAAAGTGGGATTACTGGATCATATGATAGTTCTATTTTTAGTTTCTTGGGGAAAACCCATACTGTTTTCCACAATGGTTGTACCAATTTTCATCCCACTAGTTACACAAGGGTTTCCTTGTCACCATAGCCTCACCAACATTTGTGAACTCTTGTCTTTTGGTAATAGACATCCTAACAAGTGTAAATTGGTATTTTATTGTGATTTTAACTTGCATTTCCTTAACATTTACTGAATGTTAACAGTACCTTTTTCATGTCTGTTGGCCATTTATATGCCTTCCCTGAAAAAATGTCCATTCAGGTCTTTTGTCCACTTTTTAATTGTGTATTTGTGTTTCTGCTATTGAGTTGTATAAATTCCTTGTATATTTCAAATATTAACCATATTTGGTTATGGTTATATATCCATATATTGGACATATGGCTTGCCAATACTTTCTCCCACTCTATAGATCACCTTGTCATTTTGTTATCATTTACTTTTTTGCACAGAAGCTTTATGGTTTGATGTGGTCCCACTTATTTATTTTTGTTTTTGTTCCCTTTGATTTTGGTATCAATTCCAAGACTTTATTGCTACAATCAATGTCTAGGAGCATGCCCCCTTTGTTGTCTTATAGAAGTTTCGTAGTTTCACATGTTATATTCTAGTCTTTAATCCCTTTTGAGTTGATTTTTATGTATGGTATAAGACAAAGGATCCAGTATAATTCATTTGCATCTGGCTGTTCGGTTTCCCCACACCATTTATTGAAGAGACTATCCTTTACCCATGGAACATACATGGCTCCTTTGTCATAAATTAATTGACTAAAGGGTTGCCTGGATGACTCAGTCAGTTAAGCTTCTGACTCTTGGTTTTGGCTCAGGTCAGGATCTCAGGGTCATAAGGTGGAGTCCAGCATCTGGCTCTGCACTCAGCAGGGAGTCTGCTTGAGATTCTTTCCTCTCTCTGCCCCTCCCTCTGCTTGGGTATGCTCATTCTCTCTCCTCTGTGTCAAATAAATAAATAAATAAATCCTTAAAAAATTTAACTGACTAAATATGCATGGTTTGTTTCTGGACTTTTTGTTCTGTTCTATTGACCTATGATCTGTTTTTATATCAATAAATATACTGTTTGGATTAGTAGAGCTTTGTAATATAGTTTAATATTAGGAAGTGCAATGCCTCCAACTTTGTTCTTCTTTCTCAAAATCACTTTAGTTGTTTAGAGTCTTTTGTAATTCCATACACAATTTTAGTACTGTTTGTTCTATTTCTTTGAAATATGCCATTAGAATTTTGATGGGGAGTGTACTGACTCTGTAGATCGCTTTGGGTAGTATGGACATTTTTATAATAATTTTTCCAGTCCATTAGCATATAATATCTTTCCATTTATTTGTGACTTCATCAATTTCTTTCATCAATGTCTTATAGTTTTCAATGTACAGTTCTTTCATCTGCTTAGTAAAATTTATTTGTAAGTATTTTATTCATTTTGATGTTATATTAATGGAATTGTTTTCTTATTTTCCTTTCTGACCATTTGTTTTTGGTGTATAGAAAAGCAATTGATTTTTATATATTGATTTTGTATATAAAACTTTCTTAAATTCATTTTTTAGTTCTAACAGCATTTTGATGGAGTCTTTAGGGTTTTCTATACATAATATCATGTCATCAAAAACCAGACAATTTTACTTTTTTTTTTTTTTTTTGCCTTTTATTTTACTTCTTGCCTAATTGATCTGCCTCTAGTACTATGTTGAATAAAAGAGACAAGATTAGGCATCCTTATCTTGTTCCTGTTCTTAAAGGAAAATCTTTCAGCTTTTCACCATTGAGTGGGATGTGTGCTATGGAACTGTCATATATGCCCTTTATTATGTTGAGGTACATTCCTTCTGTACTCAGTTCACTGAGAGTTTTTAATTGCAAAAGGATGTTCAATTTTGTTAAATGTTTTTTTCTGCATCTATTAAACCATGATTTTTAGTCTTCATTTTGTTAATGTCATATATCACATTCATTGATTCACATACATTGGACTATCCTTGGATCCTGAGAATAGATTCCACTTGGCCATGGTGTATGATTCTTTTAATGTATTTAAAAGTTTTAGTTTGCTAATATTTTGCTGAGGATTTTTGCATCAGTGTCTTATTTATCAGGGATACTGGCCTAAAATTTTCTTTTCTTATAATGCCAGTGACTAGTTTTGGTCTTAGGTAAATTTTGGCCTCATGAAATGAGTTTTGAAGAGTTTCCTCTGTTATTTTTTGAAAGAGTTTGAGGATTGGTATTAATTCTCCTTTGAATGTTTAGGAGAATTCATCTGTGAAGCCATATACTCCTGGATTTTTGTTTGCTGGAAAGTTTCTGATTAGTGATTCTATTTCCTATTCTATTATTGATTCTATTTTTCTCAGAGGGAATTACAGATTTTTTATTTCTTCATGGTTCAGTCTCAATAGTTTTAGGATTCTAGAAATATACCCATTCCTTTTAGGCTGTCCAATTTTGTTAGCATACAATTATTCATAGTAGTTTCTTATAATCTTTTGTCTTTCTGTGGTATCAGCAGTAAATATCTCGTTTCTGATTTTATTTATCTGAGTCTTCTTTTTTCTCGGTAAGTCTAGCTAAAGGTTTGTCAATTTTAACTTCTCAAAAATCAGCTTTTAGTTTCATCTTGGTTTGATCTTTTCTATTGTCCTTCTAATCTATTTCTCACTTCAGATCTGTTAACATTTGCCTTATATATTTAGGTGCTCCAAAGTTGAGTGCATAAATACTGAAAATTATTTCATCCTCTTTATGAACTGACCATTTTATCATTATATAATGACTTTCTTCGTCCCTTGTTAAAGTCATTGATTTAAAGGCTTTTTTACCTGATAGAAGGATAGCTATCCTGCTTCTTCTGGTTTTCATTTGCATGGAATATTTTTTTCCATTACTTCACTTTCACTTTATGTGTGTCTTTAAAGCCAAAGTGTCTCTTGAGGCATGTAATTGAGTCCTTTTTTAATCCATTTAGCCACTCTATGTCTTTTGATTGGAGAATTTAGTTCACTTACATTTAACTTTTTTAAGATGTACTTATATAAGTTAGAGAGAGCATGTGTGCAAGTGGGGGGTGAGGAGAGGGAGAGAATCTACAAGCAGACTCCATGTTGAGCATGGCCAGCCCGACACTGGGAGCTGGACACAGGGGGCTTGATCCCATGAACCATGACCTGAGCCAAAACGAAAAAGTCAATGCTTAACCAAGAGAGCCACCCAGGCACCCCAGTTTATTTACATTTAAAGTGATTATTGATAGGTATACACTTACTATTGCTGTTTTGTTATTGTTTTTGGCTGTTCTATAGTTCTTTTGTTCCTTTCTTTCTCTTTGCTTTCTTACTTTGTGCTTTGATAATTTTTTAATGGTATGTTTAGATTTGTTCTTTTTATCTTTTGTGTATCTACTGCAGGTTTTTGCTTTATGGTTACCATCAAATTTACATAAACTATCTTATTTTTTAAGCTGGTAAGTATTTGAGGGGTGCCAATACCCATCAGTGTTCCAAAGGAAGGATGCAACCTTCAGCATGTAGATGCAACCTGATTAGAAGCTGAACCCTCTGACAGCATCTGAGAAAATATGTATTGAAGCCCTTTCCAGGGAAAAACTGCGAGGTGGGCATTTTCACCTGCTTCTTCCTCTACACAGAGTCCAAGTATGTAGCTGCAGGGGGACGTATGGGGGGGGGTGCTTCTGTTTCTGTATAAAAACTGTTTCTTTTTTTTTTCTTTTTTTTTGCCATAGACCTGTGGGACTCATGAACGCAAACCCCACTGACTATCAAGATGATTTAGCAACCCATCCCTTGGGTAGCAGTTATAAAAGTTAGAACACAAGATGTTTGGACAAGCTCATACTAGCAATTTGGCTTTACTGTTGGAGTGAGCCAGAGGGAGGAGGTAAGGGAAGTGTCCACTGGCTTCCTTGCCCTATGGGAGAACAAGAGCTGGCCCCTAGATGCGTGCAAATTAGAAGCTGGACCCACAGGCAGCGGCTTTTAAACTATGCATTCAAACCTCTTTCAGGGAAAGACAAGGGGACAGGTCTTGCTACCTGTTCCCCTCTACCCTGAGTCCTGGGAGGATAGTTGCAGAGAGTGCTTGCACAGCTATTAAGAACTGCTTCTTTGCTTACTACAGTCTTTGGATCTTGCAAAGGTAAGCCCCATGCACTTTCAGAGATTGGGGTTATGAGGGCTCATTCCTAAAGTGGGAACTTAAAAGTGGGGTACTAGAAGTACAGTAAAAACTCTTTGCTGCCCAGAAAGAAGCTGGGAATTAGAGGTTCCCTCCCAACTGCAGTCACTGTGTCAGAGATGGAGAATATGGCAAGAGTATGTCTCAATCTTTCCTACTTGTTTCAATATATATATTTTTTCTCATTTGCCCAATTTGTAGGACTCACTCAGCTATTTTCTGAATTTCTCTCAGAGGAAACTGCTCCATGGGTGGCTGTACATTTAGTGTCTGTGGGGGGAAGGAGTTTAGAAGCCTACTATGTCTCTATCCCTACCGTGCTATTATCTTTTAATTGTGCTAGGGATTGATGATTACCCACAGCTCATCATGAGTCTGTTTCTCAACCAGAGAAAAGTCTGATTTTTTTTCTTTAACCAATTTATATACTGTTCTTTAAGCTGTGTTATACATGTTCCTGCCTCTATAAATCAAGTATTTTGAATATAATTTTTTTTTGAATATAATTTTTTATATCAACAAATATATTTTCAAGCAAAATACTGAACTTCTGAAGTGCAAAGATATTTTAATAAAAAGAGTGTTAGCCCTCTGAACTCACAGCCTAGTTAAGGAGATAAGGATGTCAGGAAATAACCATGCTATAAGCAGGCCCATTTCTAGTATTTGCTGGACCTGCACAAGCATACAAATGGAGGTTCACATACCCGATGTCTATATACTTTTTAAAATCATAAACTAAGCTACAAACATTTGAATAAAATGTTTTATTATTCTACCTTGACAAATATGCCTTCTTAACAACATGGACTACCAGGTTCAAATTTAGAATTCCTGAATTCCTCAGAGTTCCAGGTTGGAGATCAATGTCATCAAAGAGGCTGCCCTTCAGCCCCAGGCCTATAATATTCTTAGCCTTCTCTCACCACCCTCAGCTCTGTCTTTTAAAAGTGTGGCACATGTCTGTGGACACCACAGGCAACAAGTCCAAGTGCCAGCCACATTCCACCCAACCTTCAAACTTAGTGGTGCTCACACCAACTGCATGGACTACTCTCAGACGTAAAGACCCAGAAAAGGATCCTTGGCAGTTTCTGGGTGGGAAATTTTATGGTACCAGGTATCCAGAGCATAATTCAGAAAGGGGTGATTAGGGCTTAGGGTAATAATCTTTTGACCACATGGACCTCTCCCAAACTAGGGGATGGTCAGAGACCTTTAAGTCAGGACCCCTCTAGCCCATAGTTGGCACAGTTGGGGGTGGCACTATGTACAGTTATCTTAAAAGAGGTGTCCACAAAAAGCTAGTGGATCTCTGAATGGCAGTTCTTCTTTGCAGAATTGGGGAAGTTTTCAGAGAAGAGATGGCATTTGAGCTGGGTCTTACAGCATGAGTGGGAGTTTGCCGTGCAGAGAAAGGAGGGAAGGGCACTCCAGGAAAAGAAACAGCATATGGGAAAATACAAAGTTTGAAAGAGTGGCATATTCAGAGAATGGTGAGAAGTTCCTTGTGGCTGAAGCGTAGGGGGCATGTGGGAGATGAGAAGAGATGAAGGTGGCAGGGTTTGTGGAGGGGAAAGATTGGGGAGGCATCATGATGAATGTCGTTCTCCCAGAAGGCACTGGAGATTATGTAATGGTAGCATGGCACACTCTAGGATCCGCCTTGTGATTTCAGAGAGGACATCTGGCAATGTGGACAGATTAAAACTGGGGAGACTGATAGGCAGTTGCACCCAGAAAACAATGATGCATAAAGCCCCTGTTATCAAGCATTGACAGCCGATATATGAACATTCTTTGTTACACCTAATCTATGGGATTGGAAAAGAAACATGAAGAATGAAGAATAAGGTCTCAAATGTGCAATAATCCCTCCAAACAAAGCCATGTATATTAGGACAGAGACCCAAAATGAAAAGTACTTAAGAGGGAGAATCAGTAGGACTTACCTAATTGGGTAAGGAAGGAGGGGTAAGGGTAAAGGGAGGACTGAAGATGACTCAGAGGTTTCCAGGGTCAGTAGTTTGTGACACTGTTAACTGAGATGAGACTATGAGAAGGGGAACAGCTCTTCTAGAGTTGGCAAAATTCACTTTATTTCTATGGTATTATCCTAATGTGGAAGTAGACTGTCAGATCACAAGATTCCTGGCCTACACTGAAAAAACCCCAAAGTTTTGCAGTTTTTCCTTCTTCAATTTTTTAAATTTTCTGTCCTAATCCTTGTTGAAAGATTGTAATTTGTCCAACCTTTGTGTTGTCAAAGACCCAAAAAGACCTATAAGTCAAATTATGCTATATGGTACAAGATTGAACGAGGATCAAAAGATGGACTCAGAGATTCCTCTTGATTAAAATGTGGAAACTTCAGGGCATCTCTGCTATGATTTCTTTCTTGGTTGCTTAAGAGCCCTAGCCTAATAAACTGAAATTGTCGAATTTTGACCTCCAAATAAGAGGTATAACTGCCAAAATGTGCAAAAGAGGCCTTGAGGTAATCTGAAAGAATAAGGTGTTTGTTTTTAATCTTTGTGTCCAATGGCTTTATCTTCCATTAAATACTTATTTTTTTGAAATGCTCATCTTATATTCTCCTCGATCACATCAACACTATTGGAAAATCTCTTTATACCAACTCGGTACATGTCTGAAATATACAGGCAAACTTCAACTCAGCCATTTAAATTTCTCTCTCCCATTTCTCCCAAACCTTTTGGATAGTTTAAAGGATTCTAAAAGAAGCATTTACAGCTAGCTCAGTCCTAAGAGAACAACTGAGTAGCCTGACCTAGAAATAAAGCTGGCATCTTTAGCTGAGGCCTGGTAGAAATGCTGGAGCATGTACCAGCTGTGCTCTGTGGAGTTCACCTCACTGGCGTGGGAAGCAGAGCCTCGCCTACTGTGGCAGGGCTGGGAGGGGCTTTCTCTGACTCCACTTGGGCTGCCGGCATGCTTCTCACCCTCCCAGCCTGTCAATCTGGTACCACTCAGTGATTACTAAACAACAGCCAAAAAATCAAATACAACAAAAACAATATTAGCCCAGGAAGGAAAACGACGATAAGTAGAATATAGATATGTTAGTGATTGCTTTCAGTTTAATAGAAATATTTCTGTTTCAGCAACTTCAGTTATATAGATATCTGTGATTGGGACTGTCATATACAAAAACAATAACGAATGTATTTTTTTTTTTTTACATTCTTTCCAGCATAGAATTTTTTTCAGCCATATAATTTTAGAGACTAATTTCTTCCAATTATATAACCGTATTAAGAATTTTCTCATAATTTTTAAAAATATTTTTATTCCTCCATATTTTGGTTGCTAATTAATTCAAGGTTTGGGGGTTTGTTTTTTGTTTTCTTTTTTTTTTCCTCAATAAAAACATACTTCTGAAAGACCTCAATTATTTGCTCTCCCTAAATGTTTTTCATTGCAAGGATTAGAGGTGATAAATCACATTCAGTTTATCTACTACGGTTTCTTCTAGCACATTGTCAACTCCCCTCTCACCCTCATGTGCACACCCCCTGCATAGTAACTGCATATGGGACAGTGTAAAGGCTGTGGGATAAGTGACACTATTAGCACAGTGTGGTGGCTTTGATGTGTAGCTCTCCGCAGGGTTGCCAGAAGAGTGACAGACTCCTGCTCTAATGCAAAGACTATTTCTCATTTACTCGGTTCACTTCTAATAGTCTTATAGATGAAAAATTTTACATCCTTGGAATTAGATTATTAACTGCCAGTTTTCTGTATGCAATAAGACTTTTATTAAAAATAAAAATAAAGAAAGATACTTTTACAAAGAAAAATACTCAAATGTATAATACTGGTACCAAAATGAGGTCGATCATTTTTACTTTAATTCACCACCACTTCACACTCAGGGGTAGGGGTACGGAAAACTCAAAATTTTTCTGTGCAATTTTATAAGGCAAAAGCTGTCTTACTCTCCCTGAGTATGCCAGTGTTCTACGAATGTAGTTTGCCAGTTTCTAAGCCTTGAGCAAAATGCTGTTCCTAAACAGGAACAAAAAAAAAAATTAATGAATAATTATGTATCTAAAAATAAACTATATTAACAGTTGAAAATTGGAAAAATAAAAAATAAAAAAATAACGATCCAAGGCACCCAAGAAAATAGAGTGGATTGCACTCTGTGAATGAAGAAGGAGTTAACCAATGAGCAGTTAACCAGTAGGTTTAAAACAGAAGCCAACCTACCTATAAATGTGGGAACATTTAAAGTGTGAGAAAGCTGTTAAACGGGACTTAAAAGAACAAAAAGTACCATTTGTTCCCCTAATTAACTTTGAAGAGTCTAATTAAGGGCAACATAAAAGCCTAAGAAATGCTGGTTATTAGGCATGTACTTTAACTTGATCAGTGAGATGGTATTCTTGTAAACAAAGATGCTAATTTCACCCAGCCCAAAATAAACTTCTCTGCAAATATCTCACAACATAATCATGCAGTACCTTGGGAGCAGAATCCCTATCTAGTATAGGCTGCCTCTTGAGGTTCCTAATTCTTGGCATTAATGGTACTCAATTTAAAGACACATGGGAGGATAAAGAACATTCTGATAATTTGGTCTGAACACAGAGACTCCTCAGAGGAGTCTTCTTTATGTCATATTATGACTTGCCTAGGCAACTCCAAGAATTGGCCATTTTAATCATAAATAGGTAGAACTTTAGATCCAAAGTGGAGAGGAACAGGACAAAGATAAGAGTGTTTATATCTGATTAAAAGAATACACCAGTATTACTCAAGGTTAAGTTAGGCTTTGCTTTTGCATCAGGAATATGCTTTGATTTTAGTTGGAACACTCAGATTTAGAGAAAAAAAAAAACATATCCCTTTTTAGAGAAGGAATCTGCCAGAATTATGTTATTATATTAGAATAACATTCTAATATTATAATAGCTATAATTGTATAGATACAATGATGTTTTTATCTAGTTTTTCTAAGTATTGAGAACCCTCATCCCAGAGTTTAAAAGTGTGACTTCTGGGAACCTGTTTCATGTTTTGATTTGGTGAAGATCAGTGTCTTCAGTTGGGGAAACCCGGATGGAGGTATTTTCAAGGAATGTTTCACAGGAATGCTGGAAAAAGACTGTTTTAAAAAGCTCTGCATTTCTTATGAAAAATGTATGATGATTCTTATTATTGTCAACACCAGTGCTAAGCACAAGTGTGTCTAAAAGTAGACAACTGTGGCTTTATGATACATTCCCATCAATGGGATTCCCAATCTTTCTTAGTGTTTTGAACTAGCCATAGCCAGCAGTAGCCTTGCAATTGGCATACTACTAAAACTAACCCTAAAGCTTGCAGTTAGGAAAAGAGTAGCTTCTGTGATGCTTTGAGACTTTGGTTCTAACATCAGCACTCAAAAGGACAGCTTGCAAAAAAGGGCAGTGTCTAACAGCCTTGAGATGAAGGATTACAGATTATAAATAGAATGAGTTTTAAATATATATTTTGGCATACAGATACTCCTAAGCATTTTTTCCTGCTGGAATCTCAATAGCTGATTGCCTGTACTTAACCTGGCAAAACCTATAGGGATAGCTACTTTGCTGAGGGCCTTCTGCACCTGGAGAACCAAATGGATGTAGACATTATAGACCACAAAACTACACATACCAGAGTCAGACTGGAAGAGTTGCACAAAATTAAGCACCCTAGACTTGGTAACAGAGTGACCTAAACTTTAAATGTGAAAACAATACTCCTAGTTGTCTCGTGCATCAATATGCACAGGGTATGTACAGAACTGTCTGTACTATATACAAAACACCATGTGTATGTTTTTAAGAATAGCAAAAACCTGGGTAGAAAATAGATGTAAGGGGCAAGAAAACATTCAGAGGACAGAGTCACTGAATCACTTCCTTTAAGCTTAGATCTTTTACTTTTACTTTACTGAGATCTTTTAATTCAGCCTTGAAATTAATATTTAGAAATTATGGGGCCCATGAAAATTATATTGCATTGCTCCAAACTGCAATTATCTTGTCTGAGTATACTCCTGCTGCTCCCCACCTAGCCATTTCCATCCATTTCTACATCCTTTTCATCATTTAGGTATGAGAATGCCATCATCTTCCAGAAGCAGAAAGAGAAACTCAGGTTAACCACACCAAATCCCTTGCAAAAAATTGACAAGAACAAAGGGCAGAATCCATTTCAGATCCATTTCCAAATATACTTAAGCACTACCTAAAATTTTATAAGCCTTAATCATATCATTCTTAACTACTTTTATCTCCATATTTCTCATCACCTAGTGATAGGAATTATCCCCAATAAAAGCAACGGAGACAAGAATCATTTCTTCTAGTGACAGAGATTCAAATATAAACATTCTATAGGTTTTTTTTTTAAAGATTTTATTTATTTATTCACGACAGATAGAGGGAGAGCAAGGCAGAGACACAGGCAGAGGGAGAAGCAAGCTCCATGCAGAGAGCCCGACGTGGGACTCGATCCTGGGTCCCCAGGATCACACCCTGGGCCGAAGGTGGCACCAAATCACTGAGCCACCATGGCTGCCCCTCTATAGGTTTTTGACTAGAATATTCCTCTCTGATTTGACCACGGCTATTTATGGTATTTTTCTGCTACACTGGTCTGTGAGCCTTCGATAGGCCTATAGCACTCAGTGTGTCTTTACTTGCAGCAAGAGACTAATTTAGTGTTAATTACTCAATATTGTCATCAAATAGTCAGTGTTGTCTGCAACACCTCACTACCTGCGCAGAGCTTTGGGCAGGAATGCTCTCAGTCCGCATATATATCCATTTATTAGCCTTTTAATCCATGATAGCTTTTCTTTTCCACCTTAGCCAAATTAACATCAACAACAACAAAAATTAATTGTAAATGAGAACACCATAAGTGCTGGCCTATAAGTAATATATGGATCATTCTCCACTCTTTTCTAGATTACAAAGTTGAGGGAGAAAAGAAAGAATTGAGAAGACTGAGAGGAGGTACCTAGGTTTGTATTCCAGATCTCTTTTTCAATGTAGTGCATATCTGTATACAGATTTTCTCAAATCCTCCACCCTTACACCCTAGGGGACTTCTGTAAAGGAAGAAGTACTTCCCTGCCCTTCTCCTTATCAGAGGGTAGATGATTACATATAAGATCACTTAGCAAACTGAACATTCCTCTTATCAAAACAAAATCAGGAGTCATTTCAATACCCAATGAAAAGCCAACCTTCTGCTTCCTCCCAGTTGTTTCTCTGAGCATCTAGAAGCACGCTTCCTTTTTTTTTTTTTTTTTTAAAGATTCTATTTATTTGAGAGAGAGTGAGAGAGAGAGCACAAGCAAAGGGAGAGGGAAAAGCAGACTCCACCCTGAGCAGGGAGCCCAATGCAGGGCTCAACCCCAGGACCCCGGGATCATGACCTGAGCCAAAGGCAGACGCTTAACTGACTGAGCCACCCAGGCACTCCTAGAAGCATGCTTCTTGTGGTTATCTTACTCAGGTTTGGGTCCAGTCCTGATAGAAAACAGAGAAAATCTTCGTAAAATTCCATTAAGCATTTCTCTTCAAAGCTGCATTTCTTACAGGTGGTGTTTGAAGGCGTACTTACCAAATTCCACATTTGTATTGAAAGGCACTAAATATGCTTTCCCTCCAAAGAATATTTTCTAACAGCATATTCAGATAAGCTGTGGGAGCCAAAGTTTAGCCTCCAGAGTACAATACCTAAGATAAGTTGTCAACCTGTGTCTACCTGCTTGATACTTGGATGGGTGAAATGCTTTATAACCAGATGTTCTAACACCTCAGTATTATTTATGACTACAAAAATACTTCAACAAGCTTCGTCAGAATACATTTTGTTGTATTTTGTTGTGTGGGGATCAATGATTTGAGATGGGAGTTACAGATACTCACAGCCACAGGTAGCAGCTTGTTTCCTGCCATAGTTGGAAGGAAACTCACTGATGAGCATGGTGTTTACCAAGACACAGAAGAATAGCACTACAACTCACTTTTTATTGCAATCCATACTTCAGGGTTTCTACACACAAGAAGCAATGAAATTGTACTAATCAATCCATATTCTGCTTCCCAATCTTCTCGTATGGACCAACCACATCTACCCAGGATAAGTAACAGAAGGTTGGAGTCTCTTTGTAGACATAGGGCAGACAGGAGGTAATTCAGTCTCAGGGATATAGACTTGGAATCATTGAGAAAATGCTATATCTAATCCACTGAGCTAACCATTTGGACAAGGGAAGAAGTGGTGTTAGAATAATGTGGGTGGGCCGACACAAATTTTTTGTAAGAACTGCTATATTTCAACCATTTAGATTGACACGTCCCTGAAAAATAGGTTTCAACAGCATGCTGCAGGTGAATCTAAATTGCACAAATGAAGGACAAAAAAGAAAAAGAAAGGTGCTAAAGATAAAAGTGCAAATTTACATACCATCTCCTAAAAGTTATTCATTATTAGCATTGTGAAATACCTGAAAACCATTTGTGATTTCTGTGCGACTTGTTTTATTTTTTAACAAAAATTCTGCGTTGGTGTTAAACAGATTTTCAACCCTCAACAAACCAGATGGCTAATCCAAAATTATTACATGAAATATGAATAGGAAACTAAGAACTGTACTCTACAAAAAGATAATGAGAATTTTTCAGCATTTACATTTTTACCAAATAAATTATTTCTATTTCATTGGTATCTACTTTGGAATTGTAACAAATAGTCCCAGTGATAATTACCAAATGTCTATATTTAGGGAAAACTAGCACATGTGTATCATAAATAATAGCACAAATTGATATTTCTGAATTGCCTGTTTTTCTAGATATAGACATTTGGTAATTATCGCCAGAGCTGGCATGTAAAGAGGTGTTCAGACAATTTTAAAAATGCATATTGCTTACTCAGACCATGCACTAATGATATTCTGCAATGAAACCCCAGATTTAGGTTTGGTATGATAAGGTGAGATCTTGACCCAATAGATAATAAAGGAGAAGTATACACTTTGGCTTCGTGAGCACAAGAGCTTCCCTTTAGGACCACCTAAAGCTGTCCTGTCAGTGCCTGATAAATCACTTGTTAATCTAATAATGGTCCCAAGGTGAAACAACTTTGACCTTAAAACGAAAATGTTTACTGCTCAAATATTATTTTTGTACTTTGGCACAAAGCAGTTCATTAATTCTGCATCGCTTTGTCTGTCTCCTGCAGCTTTTAGTTTGACTTATTGCCTGACTGGCAAAGAGTAACTTCCAACAGAGAAAGGCTATGCACAACTTGGCCAGAAAGGGCTTGCTTTTGGCTCCTCACCTGGTAAAATTGCTGTCTATGGAGGCAAGTCTCTTTTTCTGCTCAGGTAATATGCAGGATATACACAGACAGCAAATGCAGGCAGCAGATGGAAGGCTTGCTTGATTCCGTCCACTATCATGTCTGGCCAAGCCTTGGCAAATACGATTTTCAGAGCACAGGGAAACACGTGAAACACCATCAGCCATTACCAGGTGATGCTAACAACAGTGATGGAAGCTGTGACTTGAGCAATGGGGAGGACCAACTGGCTGGTGGTAATGTGGAGCTACTAAACCGAAGCTCTCTTGCTTGTTGCCACTGTGAGAAGATGATGCAGCTCAGTGGGCTGCTAATGAGAAGCACAAGAGGAATATAAAGGCAATGCCAACAGGCGTAAGAAAAGGAAGGAAGATAATTAAGAGACAGCATTTAAACTTCAAGTGAAATCTAAATTCTGTAGCATTTGGATTAAGGAACAGGCCCGCTTGAACTGACTCATAGTAAGAATTTAACAAATATGTATGTGATGCTTAGGCGATAAGAACAATAATACAGCATAACAAAATAGTTGGAATGGAAAGACAAGAATGGAATTTATAAAAAACATAGTAACACAATTAGATCAAATATCAAAAGGACCTCAAGCTGGGATAAGTTAGTATGGTAGGTGCTTGCTGGTTCTTGACAGGTTTCTAAGAATTGGATAAAATTTTTCTAGATTACATGTCTTCCAATAATCTACTAGTTCAATTTAGATAATGAAATGTGCAAAATTATATAATTAAATGATTGTTCTCTTTCTTCTCACACATCAACTTACAGGGCCATTGATTCACATCTCTTTTTTGTTGTAGTTGTTAATGAGTAATCAATCCCTCATGAGACATAGTATAATGATCTCATATTGTGATAGAGACAGAGCTTACCTATTATTCCACATGCTCCCTTGCAATGCTTTTCTTCTTCTCCTCCCCTGCTTCCTCCTCCTCCCCCTTTCTCTACATCCTACTCCTTCTCCCCTTCCTCCTCCCTCCTCTTCTTTTCATGTGGCAACTTTTCATGTGGCCAGCTACAGTAATTCAATCAAACACCAGTAGGTGTTGCTGTCAAGGGATTTCACAGATACAAGTAAGAAGCCACAATCAGCGGAATTTAAGTAACAGATTATCCTGGATAATTTGGGTGGGCCTGATTTAATCAGTTAAAAGGCTTTGAAAACAGTCGTGAGGCGTCCCTGGGACAGAAAGAAAAGTCCTCCTTTGGACAGCAGCTTCAGCCTGTGCCTCTGAGTTCCAGCCCACTTGTGATCCTGATTTCCTGGTGGCCCTCTCTATGGATTTCAGACTTCCCTATCCAGCCCTAACAATTTTATAAAACAATTCCTTATAATAAATCTCTTAGTATCTGTATCTCCTAATAGTTCTACCTCTCTAGTCAAACCCTGGCTGATATACCCCACACATTTTCCCAACCTCCCTCGCCATTAGTTTGAAGCTGTGTGACTAGTTTGGCATATGGACTAAGAGGTGAGAACCGACACATGTCACTTGGATACTGAGGGAGTTAAAATAAAAGTCGGTGTGCTGCCTCTGTCTCTTCCTTTGTTAGGGGCAACCTTAGAGGCCATATGTCTAGATGATAAAGCCACGGACTTCTAGAAGCAGCCTATAACCCTGAGTCCTAAAAAGGAAGTGTCCGTTGAATTACATCCAACTTGGTAAAACTGAGAAACAAATCTTTCTTCTATTAAGCTTCAGATTTCTTAACCTCATTTACAGGTTTGTTTATTAGGTCAGTATAGCTTTCTTAACATATTCCCGATTTTCCTTCAGATCTCTATATTCATAGATGGAAGGTACCTAGGCAGAAACTACCTAGGCACGTTTTCCTCATAAGTTACAAAGAGTAGCACTAGTACTGAATCATAGGAAATTTTATTTTTGTTGGCAATGATTTACACTAAAAGTAAAACAAAGGTGGAAAACAAAAACTAGGTCAAAAGCATAAGCTGTAAATACTGAATTGTCAGTAACTATTTTAGCAGAATCTTTGTTATTTGTAAAATGAATTTTACACTTGTTTGTTCTTAGTTTCACTGTAGCCCACATTTATTAAAATCCAGATTCTCCCACGATCACAGAAATGTGTAAAGGGCACCACACCGCAGGAAGGAGGAGGAAGAATTAACACCCTATTATTGGTGTTCAAGGATGACGAAAGAATCCACACAATAAACTGGAGGGATGGTTGACTGAAAAATACCAAATTATCAACTCTTCAGTCTTACTGAATCCTAATCTATACAGCTGGGCTACTGATGAATAATTTCAGATTAGCCCCCCTGACTTGTCTACAGTGTTACAACCCTATCTGAAAGTAACAGATGCCCTTCTATTTGTGAAAAGTATTATTTTTCTTACAAAGAGGAGAGTAAGAACACTAAAACTTTCACCAGTAGGAAAGATGATTATTCCAATGGTGGAATAATAGGCAATTTTAAAATTATTTTCTCTGCTCTCCTCTTTTCCAATTTTCCTAAAATGAAGATGTATTATTTTAAATCAGGGGAAACTTTTATAATATAAGCACAATAAAGGAATTAATTAAATATGAAATACTGAGATAAGCATTGCAAAAGATGATAACATTATAAGTTTAGGTCCTTGCATTTATTATAACATTTGCTTTCCAGATAGATTTTCATCGAAAATTCACAGTACTTGGATTATTAATAAATACCTTTTCTACAGAATTATCTAAAGTATTTTTTTAATGAACATCTAATCTTTCCCTAGCAATTAATTGATGACTTTAAGCAGTAAAATCTCAACTTGAATGCACATTTCTCATTTTAACAAATATCTACTTAGCTTCCGTAGCAGATTTTTTTAAAACAAATGGGTAGGACTAAGTCATAATTAACATCATCAAATGTGTTTTATGATAAAAGATGCTACTAAATGCATAGATACACTGGAAAACACTTTATTTCTAGTCAGTATGAACATTATATTCACTTTCAAAATGTGTAAATATTAGCTTCCACTACCTTCTGCTAAGCAAAAGTAGGGTTCAACTAGTCCCCACCCAAATGATCATAAGATCTTTATTTGCAGGAACTTATTAACTCAATTATTTAAAATAATTATAATTATTACTCAATTGTCCTACCACCACCACATTTACCCATTTTTCACTATTTGTTTATTTTTCTTGGTGATACCCTTGATTTTGTAATTGTATTCTATTAATTCCAATTATGTCATGGAAGTCATTTCTAGCTTATATATACATGTTATTCCCTTTCATGCACTATATTTGCCAATAACTGATTTTGTCTTTTCTCCATTTTAAAATCTTTACCAATTGTAAGGTCGATACAGATTTATCTTCATGGATGCAGAATTGGCATAAGTAAGTAACTAAATAAGTAGGTAAAAGTGATTAAATAAATTTTGAAAAACTAACCTATTACAGAGACCAGCTAATAGAGTTGAAGGCACTTTGTGACTTCTAAAGATTTAAAAGTGTTCAACCTTAGAAGTGAAGGGACAAAGGAATATGAAGGTGGTTTTGATCCATTTGAAGTTTTAAGGTCCCTACAAGTTGAAAGGGAAAGAATAAGCTACTTTATGATGATGGGGTTCAGGGCAGGCCTCCCCAAAATATGCCACTTTGCTATAATGATTATTTTGAATTTAAATTATTTAAGAAACAACTGATGCAAGAAGGACACTGACCCTCTGTCTCTCTGAAAGTAGGAAGTAAGTCTCTCATATGAAAGGTATCCTTTCTGAAGCAGGAGAAAGATATCGTTGGTACCAGAAATAGGGAATTTAGGGCCAACGCTATAGTAATAAACCCTGTTACTTCTTCACTATTTTACTACCCCAAGCTCAAACTTCTCTCTTGCCAATTCTTCACAAATCTATTATTCTTGGCTGAAAGATATAAAAGTTGCCTGTTTTGGTCTCGTATCTCTATGAGCTCCCACAAATAAAAAATTAAATGTCTTTCTCCTGTTAATCTGTTTTATGTCAATTTATTATTAGACCAGCCAAAGAAGCTAGGAGGGAAAAAAGGAAAAGTCCTCCTCTCCTACAACAATTACTGTCTGATCTGTTCTTCTCTGACTTCTGCCTAACTTCAGTAACTCTTTCCTTCTTTCCTTTAACCCTTAATTATACACCAACCTCAAAATACTGAAATGTTACTTTTACTATGTCACCGGATCAGTCTAAAGACCAAATATAGTTCTGGTTTAACCTGTTTTACCAAGAGGCTCCACGTTTCTTGAAGCATTTTCTAGACTAGTTTTGGGGTTTGTTTATTTTAGAAAAGCTCTTTAATGTTTTTCAAAAGATAAGTAAATAAGAACAATTACACCTTTTTCTTAATGAGCAGAAGGAATCAAGGGTGTCCCTAAGGCTGTGGTGACTAAAAGAGCACCTGAGGTGACGGCAGGGGACTGTCTCCTTCTGAGGTATTCTGGTTTTGCTGTAGAAGTGCAGGAAAATGGAAGCTTTCTGTATCTTAATAACTGTAGTCATGTCATCGCTACCATAAACATGTGTACCACCCTGCCACTAGAGAAAACTACAGAATTAATGACTTTGGGTGTCTATCTACTCTTCTGGATCCCATGACTCTGACCACAGTGCCCACACCCCTATAAGTGGTTTTTGAAATTAGAAAGCCACATATATTCCCAACCATATATACAATGCGTGTACAGAAATACAGCAAAAACAGCCCCGTGACATTTTCAATGAACACTTACTTACCCAAAATACCAAGTGACTGTTTGCTGTTCCAAGACCTGTTTACTGAGAGACATAAATATAAAAATACAAGTAAACATGCAAATAAAACACATAAAGTCGTCTCTTAGGCAGAAAAAAAAATCATGTTCACCATGCGCAGTTAGTTGTAATGATGTAACCAACATTTATTTAAATTCTAAAATAATGACCCAGTCACAGAGTATACAAGTTTTTTCATTTAATTTTTTTTTGGTCTCCCAATGCTGAGTTACCGCAGGCATTACCGATCCCCATGGGGAAAATGGAAAGTTTTATATGATGGAGGAATTAAATAATAATGATAAGAGCCAGCCTACGAATCAACCCAGTTACTGGCTTAAACAGGGTTTCTTCTATACTAGGGTTTTACAGAATAAAAGAGAAACTATCTCAGATGCCAAGGCTAGCATAGATATGCACACAGAGTAGTCCGCCTGTTCATCTTGAAATATGTACCACATGTACAAAGAAAAAAAAAATAAGATTCATTATCACTAATTAGCTAGCATGTAATAAAACCCAATGACAATTTTTTACAGTTCAGTATCACCCCTCTACACTACAGCTGAGTATTTTTCTTCTTCCTGAAGTGCCACAGCTGTTTCTGATTCTTTTACTATTGTTATAATTTAAAGACCAAGAAGTTTGTTTTCATTTGCAGTGTATTAGATTTTCAAACTATTTGCTAAAAACTGCTCTCTAATTTCTGCTGTTACTGTTCTTCTATTTGAATAGCATTAAAAAGTCAACCTTTTCCTGGTGTTCCAATTGAAAAAATACCCCCAGAAAAAAGTAGGCTGACAGAAAGACAACAGTCAAAATACATCGATCATTGCCCTGTAGAATTAGACCTTTATCATGTCTGTTCATCCCCCAATGAACTAGGTCGTGGTTTTATCAGATCTGCTGGCTTTTTAAAAAGAGTAAATCAAATGCCAAAATGGGCCACAAACAGGATGTCAAGGGGCATATTTATATATTTGATACACTATACAAGACCTAAAGAACTTAACAAAAATGCAATACTGTGGAAAAGTGTTACTTTTTATTTTCTGTCAATTTATGTCTTCTGATTTACACGATACCAACTATTCACCAAATCTAATAGCATTCCTCTCTCTCCATGAACTGTGCCCTGCCATACATTCTTTTCCTGATGGAGGAAGAGTAGGACACATTTCCTTTATCAGAATTATCACCAAATAACTTTTGTACCCACAAAGTATCTGCTTGGCCTTGCATAAATTATTTAACCTCCCTGTGCTTCAATTTACCCACAAATGAAATGGAGATAATAACAGTTTCAACGATATAGGGCTGTTATGAAGATTTTTTTTTTTTAACTAACAAGTACAAAACAGGACATTCCTGGCATGCAGAGGACTTGACTGTTAGATACTGTCTTATTTTTATTATCGTTATTATTTCATCATCACATTTCTCAACATAGAGTTTATCACAAATTTCTCAATCATGACACTCCTAAACTAATCAAATATTTCAAGACCATGGAGCCCAAAAAGATCTTACAGTAATACCAGAACCCTGTCTATGGTAGAGTTCCATTCTCATGATCATTTTTAATATTCCATATTTGGATTAAGTCATATACTTCCATAACAAAAGAAATTTCTCCTAAATTGAATTAATTTTTCAAATCTTAACATAAATTCTATACCACATAAATAAAAATTACATTTGTGGGTAGAGGTCACTTCTATTTAGAAACTTGAAATATTTAATTATGTCTTGTAATTCCTATGAATTTTCTAGAGAATAAAATATTAGTTGGAAATGTCAATTGAACAGTTTAGACTAGTTTCTGTTAGATCTGTTAAGTTGCACACATGTGTTTGTATGTATGTGAAAATACGGCCAATCTCCAGCAAAAGAAATAAATCAGGTTGGATTTTTATCATAACCTGTTGATTAACTACTAGCCATCTGTCATGTTTTGAGTCACATTACTACAGAAAATGGAGCGTCACCTCCTGGAGTGCCCCTTTGAGAACCTCAAGTTCATGGGAATGAACAGTAGAAGGGACCTCTGAACTCTTTCCCACAGCCAAATGACAGCTGTGATTCTTTGGCCTCAGCTTGCCTTCTTAAGCTGATTCGGTACGAAATTTATGGTGCTTCCTCCACAGTATCCCATGCCAGCTCTGAGCATTTATTATCCTGGCTAGTTATTGAAGGATATATGTTTTTCCTATCATCCAGTTTGATCAAAATTCCAGCCTATAAGATAGTAGGAACAAGGCACAGCTGAGGAATGAGGTAGGCGTGTATTGGATATGCTGCCAAGTTCTGTTCCCTGCATCTCAAGTACAAACTTAAGCACACTTTGATACTGTTTTTTAAAAAGTCATGATAATGCTTCATTTTGTCAACAAATTTCTCACATCAGAACAATATAGAGGAGAAAAAAAAGACATCAAAGTGGCAGATGAAGAGCCCAAATTCATTTTACAGGAATGTTAGGTTTCAAACTTTTTAAGCTTCTACTACTTATGAGAAGTGGAACCGTTGGTAGTAGATTCCCTAATCTCATTATGCCTCAGCTTTCTCACCTGCAAAATGGAAATAACAAAGCATAACTCACGGCATTGTGAAATTCAAACAAAGTAATATACATTTAAATATTTCATACAGAGATGATTTCATGAACATTTGCTTTTACTGAAATGATCAATGAACTTTGGGTTCACATGTACTTGTTTTAGTCTTTGTTGAGATTTTTTAATTACTGACTTACCTCTTGAATACTTGAGTCTTAATAAGCTTGTGTACTAAGTCATTTAAAATTGGAAAATTGGGATCCCTGGGTGGCGCAGCGGTTTGGTGCCTGCCTTTGGCCCAGGGCACGATCCTGGAGACCCGGGATCGAATCCCACATCAGGCTTCCGGTGCATGGAGCCTGCTTCTCCCTCTGCCTGTGTCTCTGCCTCTCTCTCTCTCTCTCTCTCTCTGTGACTATTATAAATAAATTTTAAAAAAAATTAAAAAAAATTAAAATTGGAAAATTAATTTTTCATCCTTAAATTTTAAAAATAAATGAGTCATTAAGTATGATGAGTTCTTCCATTTTACTCACACATAGAGGCATTACTATACTTACACAGAGAGGAATTATTATATTGGTTTTTATTATTAGCTTTATTTTTAGTTTTGTAGGATTTTTTCAAAACTATAAGAAAACAAATGTCTTCATGAATTTTATTGCTATATCCCAAATATGAAACTTTGTACCAGCATTAATTCAGCCAATATTTATTGAGCACCTGCTTTGTGCCAGACACTCTTCCTGGCACTGTGTAGTCAATGGTGAAAAGGCATGGTCCTTGTATTTAGAAAGCTTACATCACTGAGGAAGGTAAACATAATTTATACATAATAACAGTCTGTGTAGGGTTATGGAGGAAAAGTAACAGGGTGAAATGAAATGACAGAAACAAATACTGGGAGAAGGGGTTTGAACACAGCCCTCTGGATAGGGCTTTTAGATAGGTAGCCATGATATGATCTCTAAGAAGTAGCATTTAAAGTAATTCACAAGAGGCACACCTGGGTGGCTCAGTCAGTTAAACGTCCAATTCTTGATTTCAGCTCAGGTCATGATCTCAGGGTCACAAGATCGAGCCCCACGTCAAGCTCCATGCTGGGCATGGAGCCTGCTTAATATTCTCTCTCCCCCACCCAGCACTCCTCCCCCAACCGTGCTTTCTCTCTCTAAAAATAAAAATATATAAATAAAGTGTTTCACAAGAGATCAGAGAAGGACCTAGCCACATGAAACTTTGGAAAGGAGCATCCCAAGATAAGTTAATGCTGTCAAACATTACAAGTGACCTTGGTGTGTTACAGGAACACAGAAAAACAAGATGGTGCAGGACTTGGAAGGCCATGAGTAGAAGCTGGTTTTATCTTAGCAGTAATGGGAGATCATTGGATAGGAAATGGTCTGATTAGTCTTTGAAATAGAAGTTAAATAAGAGCACTATGAAAAAACCAGCAGGGATACTTGTTAGAAGTTAGGAGACAAACAATAGAGATGTGAACCAAGAGAGGTAGTGGAAACAAAGAGAGGTAGTCATATTTAAATACTATTTGTAGATAGAATCAAAAGGATTCTCTGATGTATCATATTTGAGTGTCGAAGGCAAGAATCAATGATGACAAATGGTGGTGCCATTTGCTAAGATGGGAAAGACAAAAAGTGAGGTATGAGAATGAGGTATCAGAATTTATCTTTTAGGACATGTAATATTTATGAGGATCATTCAACAAGCATGCAGACGTAGTTAGGGCTGAGCTCACTGATCATCAAAGTTGTCATCGTATTGCTACTGAGGAGTCAGTTTTAATTTAGCCAGAAATGCTTTATAATGATATGATGCAACAACAATAAGCCCCTCCCATATAAAATTCCCTTAATTAAAGTGTCAAATATTTACTGGGAAGAAACGTTTCCTTGTTATGTGACAGGGAAAGAGAACTTTGGCTGATTGAAATTACTCTATTAGCACACAGCCATGCGCACCTTTGTCATTATCTAGGCCTGAGACAGAGTCACATAATCATGTCAGGTGTGGGACATGGACGATTTGGATAGAGAACAAATCAATCAGAAATCTTAGGCATACAGAGAACATTATTTAGTGTAGAAGGTAATTCCAGAGATGGCATCTAGGATAGCTAGGTAGGGTGGAACAAATCCATATCAGATGTAGAAGATAAACTTCTTCAGAGATTTCCTTTGAAATGGTAATAGGTCCAGTGAACTCTTAGTTATGGAATCATGAAATCTTGTGTCTCCAAATATCTATGCTACATATTAAACTCCTCCAATTCACATTTATAAAACAATCAACAATTCACCATACACAGACTTATATTGAGCTTTGCACTTGTTCTCTTCATTCTTTTCCTCAATACTGTGTAATAAAATGTAAAATGAGGGCAGCCAGGGTGGCTCAGTGGTTTAGCGCCGCCTTCAGTCCAGGGTGATCCTGGAGTCCCAGAATCAAGTCCCATGTCGGGCTCCCTGTATGGAGCCTGCTTCTCCCTCTTCCTGTGTCTCTGCCTCTCTCTCTCTCTGTCTCTCACGAATAAATAAAAAAAAAATCTTAAATAAAAAATAAACAAATAAAATGTAAAATGAAAAAAAAGGCACCCAAGGAGAAGAGACAGTACAGTCAATATATTCCATGTTTCAGGATAAACAAGGCTTTGTAAATATCCAGAACTACGATTATTTCTGAATATCACTTAATATAAATCAGAGCTGCTGTTCATAGAATGTTGAAACATATCTTGAACAATTTTCTACTCTCTGTCTAAAGGATAATACTTCATAAGAAAGGTGAAGTGTGTGTGTGTGTGTGTGAGAGAGAGAGAGAGAGAGAGAGAGAGAGAGAGAAAGGAAAAGAGAGAGAGAGAGAGAAGACATTTTGAAACACATCCAAAATATCATTTAAATTCTAAATCCTAGCATGGAATCATAGCAATTGGTCTTTGGAACCCTGGTGATCCCTGAGCTGGTGTTAGAGTTCTAAGTCTGAAGTCTTCCACAGTGTGGGGTAGTGGAGTGCTGCGTCCTTCAGCTGAGCCAGCAGAGTTACACTTTCTTTTGGTCTTTCCTTCTGAGCTGCTACACAAAGACCAGGTTTGGAGCAGGTTCTTAGAGCATGAAGCCATCAAGACTGAAGCTTGGTGCTCCAAACACAGACACATTCTCACTTCCACGAATGTTTAAGTAAAAAGAATGTGCTGAAGGAGGAAAATGTTCTTTTTGTTTCCTTCCTTTCATTTTCTTTTCCTGCACAAGCACACCTCATATGGTGTTTTGACTTACAGAAAATGAAAATCAAAGACTAATTCTGAAACTGCTAATGGTGTAAAAAGAGGATTTTCAAAGAAAGTAAAAGTTTTTTCATTTCCATGGAAAAACTTTTGAAGAGAAAGTTTTAATCCTTTACCTTAGAATCTTTCTTCTGAATGAAACATATTTGGCAAAGATTCATCAGAATCTTTCAATCTGTTCCAAAAAAACCTGCCATCGCAAGCTGAAACTGCTAATGTTTCTATAGATTGTATTTAAAATTAGTATAATTTCTAATACAGAAATATTCCCCTATATAACAGCAGATTTTCACTTAACAAAATACATTGATTTCAGATAATGATCACTGGAATTAACATAGTTTACAGTAATGAAATAAAATCCATACTTCTCTTAAGCCAAGGAAAAGAGAATAGAATGGTTAGACCAAATAAATCGAAAATTTCCTGGTTAAGGGGATCCTGGGTGGCTCAGTGGTTTAGCACCTGCCTTCCGCCCAGAGTGTGATCCTGGAGTCCCAGGATCGAGTCCCACATTGGGCTCCCTGCATAGAGCCTGCTTCTCTCTCTGCCTGTGTCTCTGCCTCTCTCTCTCTGTGCCTCTCATGAATAAATAAATAAAATAAGAGAAAGAAAGAAAGAAAGAAAGAAAGAAAGAAAGAAAGAAAGAAAGAAAGAAAGAAAGAAAGAAAGAAAGAAAAGAAAGAAAGAAAGAAAAGAAAAGAAAAGAAAGAAAATTTCCTGGTTAACTATTGCCAGAAATCAAAGTTAAAAATCTCATCCATCTCTGGCTTTTTCCAGAGCTTTCTTACCATAGCTCTGAGATCTGGCAAACCAACCATGAAAATTAAGAAGGCTCTTCTCTAAAATATTATTCCTGACAATATTGGGAGGACAAATTATATATTTAGACACTTTGGGGAAAGGTTGGTGTCTTCTAGATGGCATCCTGTCCAGTTTACTGGTATACACTTTTGGTGTTAGCCACTGGTATTGAATCCTGTGCACTTAGCACCTTGCTTACTGCCCACTCCACAGGAGTGAGAGATTAAGTGGGTGTGTGTACAGTTACCTCTAAAATAATAATCCCAAAGGGAACACAACTATAGTTGGTTTCTTTGGGAAGAAGCTCACATGATTTTATGAAAATCATTCAATGTGTTCCTTCATTTTGACTTTTGTAAAAAGGAGAAAACAATGTGAGGCCTGCAAGGAGATATTATTTTTTAAAACTATAGGAATAAGTTGGTCAATTACCATTTGCTGACAGATTAAATAACCTAAATCAACCTTCAAAATGGGTAACAGAATCTTGATGAAGAGTACAAATCAAAATGCTTTATTTACTGGCAAATTAAAACTATCCCAGGGATTGTGGAATAAAACACTCCTCATCTCTGTTTCCACTGTTCAAATGCTTCCTCTGCTTTGTGAGCCCCTTGGGAAATCACAGTTCTCTTTAAGTTGCACTTTCCCCTTCAGCCAAGTAAACTTATGATGCGATTGCACTGCCATTTAATCCAGTATAATTGTAGTAATATATACAGTAGGGTCCACTCAGCAACAATGCCCCTCTGCCCAGGGGGGCAAAAGCCTTCTGGAATCTGGGCACTACAGTGCTAGGAAAGAAGCTCCCATTGCTCAGGATGCTGAAATCATTTCCCCCAGTGGCTGGAACTGAGAAATATATGGGTTTCCTTTTCTTAAGAGATGACAAGCTAAGTAAATCATTATGGGGAAAGACTGCAGCAGGTTTCTGGATATATGCTAACAACACTAATGCTCTAGTAAAGAAGAAAGGGGGCATAAAAAAAATCTTAAGACTAAATAATGTTGCTGACAACAAGCTTGTCTCTCAGTGGTCATAATATGTTTTCACTCTCTTGCTCTCTTCATCTGCTTTTCTCTGGCAAAGTGAGAGGTGAATCACTTTTGTTCTGCTGTGATTATTTTTACCCCTCAAAACACAGCTTAAGGGCTCCATTTTAGGGCATAATTGCACACAGAGCCAACTTGCTCGAAAGGTTAAAAAAAAAAGAACTCCTTTAGTCTCAGTAAATATCAAGCAGCATATGAGTCAGGTTCAAGTGAAAGCAGAAGAAACAACCATTTCTTACTAAAAAACAGTACATACTTCATTGTTCCTAATCAACCTCGCTCAGCTCTTTATCTGTACTTCAAGTTTCCTCTATGCAGTACACACAATAAAGTCTCCATCTTTGCAAATAGTTTGAAATCCAAAAGCATATTTGTAAATCATTGTTTGAGCTCAAAATGTGTCTTACTATAAGGAAAAATATCACGTGGGGGTAAGATTTCTAAGCTACCTAAGGGTGGTTAATTTAACTTTGATGTATATAAAATGGTGAGCATTGTATTTGTGGTGAAAACAATATTCTTAGACTACTAATAATCCTATACAAAGAAAAACATTTGAACTGGTGCTTTGAGTTTTTCAATGTGGAAAGCTGAAAATTTGAGTTTTAAAAGAATACTAGATTTGGGCAGCCTGGGTGGCTCAGCGGTTTAGCACCAGCTTTGGCCCAGGGGGTGATCCTGGAGACCTGGGATTGAGTCCCACATCGGGCTCCCTGCATAGAGCCTGCTTCTCCCTCTGCCTGTGTCTCTGCCTTTCTCTCTCTCTTTCTATGTGTGTCTCTCATGAATAAATAAATAAAATCTTCAAAAAAAATAAAATAAAATAAAAAATAAAAATAAAAGAATACTAGATTTGGTTAGAGGCCTCAAATCATTGCCTCTATGAAGGACACTACATTTAAGTTAGGTTTTGATATTACAAAGAACAAAATGATAAAATTCAAACCAATCATTTGTTGACAAATTGCAAGTTACATCATCAACACGTGTGTTTATTTTGCATGCGTCTCCTTCTATGAACAAGAGGCTGAATCACACCTGCCAATGATTTTATTTCAATCTCCACATCTATTGTAGGTTTCAATCCTCTTTGGGCACAAGATGAATGAAATAAAAAATAAACCAAAAAAAATAAAATAATAAAATAATAATGACCACTCTGAAGCTTTCTTGAATCTTGTACTGCATCTCATACCTGATCAATGAGAAGGGTCTACCTTGAGCTACTTTACATTGCTTGTCTTCAAGACCTGCAATAACACAACATGCCGAAGTTGTCCCGTTTACTTGTTTGGACTCTTCAAATTGGACAGTGGAGGGGAAAAAAGACATACCAGACTGAAGAGAGATGCAGCATGAGGAAAACCATGTCATCAACAGGTTTCCCTGCTTCTACTATTTTTCTATTTCCACATAACCCACGGGGTTTTATGAGATGTTGCAACACAACTCAGTCCATATCTTATGTATTCAGTGGCTTCCATTCATACTTGGAGAAAAATCCAAACTTACTACCCTCACCTTCCAGATGCCATCTGACTACCTAGCCCCCCTCACCTCTCTGAGCTCAGCTGACATCACTCTTTACCTCAGCCCCAAGGTCCTCCACGTCTGAGCACCACTTTACTCTTTCTTCAGCCTGAAGTGCTCTGCTCCAGATCTTTGTATAACCTTAACACAGTTTTGCTCTCTGTAAAGTATCATTTATTATGTGACCACTATTTTTAAAACTGCCCCTGATCTTCTTCTTTCTAGTTTCTATCATTCTGGGCTGCTTTACTTTTTTGAGATAATTTATACCTATCTGAAATCATATAACTTATCTTGTTTCTATTTGTTGTCTTTTTCCTCCCCACTAGATTATAAACTTCATGAGGACAGGGACTACTTATGTCATAGCTAACATTGTTTCCCTACCACCTAGCCTAGCACATAGTAAACAATAAATGTGTATTAAATGAATGAACAGCTACTTATGTTAAAAAGACATCCTTGAATTTATGTTGATGTCTGTAATCATTACATTATTGTTAAACGTTATTATAATTAAATCATATTGTGACCTAGCAAAGGAAAATCACACCCTTTTTGACTGAAATGCCAAGTTCAAGAGGTGAGAGTTCAAGACACAAAGTCTGAAAACACTTTAAGCTGATTCTTTCACAAATGAACTGAAAGGAAAGGTTAAAGGGATCGCGTTTTTTAGTCTACCAAATAGAAACTCTAAAAGATTAGTTAATTATTGTCTTCACATATATGGAGACATTTTTATCATGAAAATGTCAAGCTTTTTCCATCTATGAAGGGGAAAGAAAAGGAAACAGATTTAAATTAAAGCTAAAGGCAATCAGGGTGAACGTAAGACTCACTAGGCCACAACGGAATGGGTTACTAGTAGTGGTTGGGGAATATAGGGGCCAAAATTCTGACAAGACAGAGTTGAAAACATCCTTTCTGAACACATGGACAATAATTTGAGTGAGACGTGGGCACAGTTGAAATTCCCAGATGGCCTCATTTAGGTAAGGAATGTGTTGAGCAGTATAAGGTTACACAAACTGATACATGTTTACATAAAATAGTTCAAATTCATACAAACTCTATAAACACATTTCACTCTTTTAATAGTCCTCTGCATCCATCTGATATTCTCTACCTGTCTATCCAAACACACAGCTTATCTTCCAAATAGGAACTGAGTGCATCATAATTCTGTCATGGCTGATTTCTCCTTCTCCCTCCTCTCCTCTTACTTGGTTTATGCAGTAGATCCCATAGGAAAACCGAAGATAAATGTCCAAACTGAAAACCACCTGTTGTATAAGAGGCATTGCTCCTATCTATTCTGTGATATCAGAAAAACAGTTTTTCTACTCCAAAGTTAGCTAAAAATAATATTGACAGTTACTGAATATGTATTATTTGCAAGGTGTTTTTCAAAGGGTTTACATGAATTACCTCACTCAAAACTTACAACTATTTAGGAAACAGACTCAGAAAGGTAAAATTCATTTGTTCAAGTTGACTCAGACAGTAAAGGACAGAGCCAATATTAGAACCTGCCCTGTTTGCATTGGCTATGTTCTGAACTCCTCTGCTAGGTTAAAGTGAAATAGAGTAGGTACAGACAATAATTCACCATACAGAGGTGGCATTTTCATTTATCAGAGAACATTAGCATCTTCCTGAGTCCCATGAGAAAGTGATTATTCCTTTTTTCCTCCCATAATCTCTCCTTTGAGAATTCCTTCCCATCCAACGTTATCCAAAATTGGCGACCAGCCAGTAAGTATTTTTAAGTCAATCCATTTAAATATTGGACAGACAACCATGCTGAGACACAGAACAGTCCCAAGAGTGTGAACTGGAGAAATGCCTACAGTCTCCAGCTCTGTTTTCAGCATCCCCTCATTGTGCTCTCTCTGAGATGCCCAACTGGGATTATAGTCATATGAACTCTATCCAGATGCATACTCTAAAAAGCATTGTTATTCTGTGTAGAGACATAAATGCCATGTTAGTTGGGGCTTCTTGAGGGCAATAGGGCACGATATAAATATTTTTCAAGTGTGCATAATGTTTGCCCTAACAATTCTGCAAATTCACAAAGAAGATAATCACAATGCACACAAAGTTTAGTTAAAATTAAGGGTGTTCATTGCAGTGTTTTTTATAGTATTAAAAATAAATGAAAACAAACTGAGAATCCCCACATAGTGGATTGGTTAAATCAGTCATGGTACATCCATACAAGGGTATTAATATGATGTCTAAAAAGAAACATTAGTTTCATTTAAAAAAAAGTTCACAATATATTAAATGAGAAAGCAATAAATAAACAATATGCACATTATAGGCTCATTTTTGCAAAAATGTTAAGATGTGTATAAACATGCATAAAAAAGGAAAAGTTAAGCATTAAAAAGTTAATAATAGTTATCATTACATGATGAGATTGTATATTAATTGTATTTTTTATTTTTTGCACATATGCTTTCTAAAGCTTTTTTTTTTAAGATTTTTATTTACTAGAGAGAGAGTATGAGAGAGCACAAGTACAGGAAGAGGCAGAAGCAGGGTTCCCGCTGAGCAGGGAACCGAGATGCGGGGGTGGATCCCAGGACTCTGGGACCATGACCTAAGCCGATTTGGGCAGATGTTCAACCAACTGAACCACCCAGGAACCCCGAAACCTTTTTTTTTTTTTTTTTGAGAGAGAGAGAATGCGTGCACATATACATGAGAAGAGGAGTAGAGGGAGAAGGACAGAGAATCACAAGCAGGCTCCACGCCCAGCATGGAACCCGAGACAGGCTTAATCCTACAACCCTGAGATCATGACCTTGAACTGAAATCAAGAATCAACACTTAACCACCTAAACCACCCAGGCGCCCCACATATATATACTTTCTAAAAATCACATGTATTATTTTATGAGAAAATCAAAAGAAAGAAAAAAATGCAGTCTACTATATTGTCCTTGCATAAAGAGCATAAACTTCTGTTTTTTTAACAAGATTACTATTTGTATCAAATGATTTTAATAAAACTGTATGCCTAGGGATTTAGCATTTAGTCAGAAGTAGAAAGAAAGATTTATCATAGGTTTAAGATAATGGAAATTTCTTATTTTCATCTCTTCATGGAATTGGGAAAGAAAATGTGACATTTGATATTTATAGACATAGCTAGCACCTGAGCAACCCCTATGTGGCAGAATGGATGGAGGAAGCCAGCCAAGGTGCCCAGAAAGAAATCACTGAATACATGTTAGTGAGTTGAAAAACAGCCAGAAATTAATTGAAAATGAAATATAATGAGAGACACCATTATGCAGAGTATTAAAATATTTTTAAAGCAACAGAATACAAAAACTAATCCTTGTATATAGATTTCCATATATTCAGTATATGGGAAAGGTGGCATTTCTTTTTTTATTTTTAATTTATGATAGTCACACACAGAGAGAGAGAGAGAGAGAGAGAGAGAGGCAGAGGGAGAAGCAGGCTCCATGCACCGGGAGCCCAACATGGGATTTGATCCCGGGTCTCCAGGATCGTGCCCTGGGCCAAAGGCAGGCGCTAAACCACTGCGCCACCCAGGGATCCCAAAGGTGGCATTTCAAATCAGCTTTAAATGTTGAACTCTTTAATAAACAATGTTCAGATAATTGGGGAAAGAAAAAGAAGAAATTAGATTCCTACCTCACACCATTCAATGAAGTAAATTTGATAAAGACCCACATGTATACAGCCAATTATGTAAATGAGAATAAAGTAGTGCAATGTGGAAGTGGCTTTTGATGTCATATGTGAAAACTGCCAAGAAAATTAGTGACAGATAAAAAATAAAATATAATCTAAAATTCCTGGGATGCAAAATATACATTAAACAATATAAAAGATAAGTGGCACTTTGGGACAAATTGTAATGTTTAATGCATAAAAATCAGCAGACATTCTTAGCACAAAGGTGAGCTCTCACAAAACGATAAGAAAAATAGAAAGGGTATATAGGAAAATAAGCATAGGATAAGAACAGGCAGTCCAAGAAATAATCCAAAGCTAATCCATGAATATAAAAAAAAAAAAAAAAAAAGAAATGTTCAACATCACGAGTAATTGAGTGAGCACAAAATAAATAATGAGACACCATTTTGATCCCTGGAAGATTAACAAAAAAATGTTTTAATTAGGAAAAATATTAGGGTTGGCAATGCTGCAGTGAAATGGAGATGTTCATACACTGGATTAATGGATTATACTTTGAAACACCTGTTTTGAGGGTCAGAATAATATTACCTATCGAAAATTTAATTGTACTTCTAGGCATCTACTCCATAAGAAAACCTCATAGTTAATAAAGACATGCATCCAGCGCTGTTGTTAGTTGGTAAAACTACATACATACATGGGAATGGCTAAAGAAAATACACTACCATATACACACAAAAAGCAAAACCTGTATGTACTGTATATATTTTACAAATAAATATATGCACATTAACAAATGCAAATATAAACCCTAAAGCAAGCATAAGTCTAGAGAAGTATAATCTCTCCACTATGTGAGGGAAAAAACGGATGAAACCTAGGTTATTAAGTAGAAGTCTGAACCGCAAAGTACATTATCTTATCTTTCCATATATGAAGAAAAACTCACTTCTTGGTTTCAGAGAAGGACCTGGAGAAACAAAAATTTTCTATACAATAAAATCAGATGATATTTTTTTTCCTTTTAAGAGTAAAATTCTTGCTCTTGGGAGAGAAAAAAAAAGAGGGGGCAGAAAAACATGGTGGAAGGGACAAAGGAATTCTAGGAACTACAATGAATAATTTCATCCTAAATTGTTTGTGCTGCTGTGTCATCAAATACACTGTCTTCCCAAGCTTGCAGAATCATCTGCTCTACACAAAAACTTGGTGTCTATGTAGAGGGCATGTGGTATAGGTACATGTGTGTGCAAAGTGAGGAAAAGGTCTGAGGTTCCACACGTTGGTTGGAGCCAAGGCAGAAATAAAGAAACAGCTAGAAGAAAGGGAGAAATGAGGAAAGTAAAAAGAAGCAAAGAAGCAAGGAAGCCAGAGCCATGAAAATGTAAGTCTACCAGTATTACTCAAAAATCTTGGAGGTGACATGTTCTTACTAGGTCAAGTAACAGGGGTTCAAGAATATCTTGTCTAAATCATAAAAAGCAGAGATATCTTAGCTAGTACGCAGGTCACAAATGTTTGTAAATATAATGGTATAATGTTTACAACATTCAAAAACTATAAAAGGAATATTATACTGGTATAAAAAATATCATAGATTAAAAGGAGAAAGCCTCTTCAGGGGCCTGGGTGGCTGAGTCAGTCAAGCGTCCAACTCTCAATCTTGGTTCAGGTCTTGATCCACACTGGGTGTGGAGCCTACGTAAGGAAAAAAAAAGAGAAATACTTTTCTCACTAGCTTCTCTGTCATTCCCACTCACTCATACAGTGCAGTGTTCTAGGCATTCACGTATTCATTGATATATAGAGAGGCTGAGTTGAACTGTTACTATTATTAATGTTGATGCTTCCTGACTTTCCATGAACTGCTCCACCCTGGCAGTCTAGCTAGGATATACTAACAAGTGATACACCAGCTATCTCTATTTAGATAGGTAAAGGAGTATAATTGTGCACATTAATTGACCAAGTAGAGAACTGGAGAGTCCTAAAATGTAGTCAGGCTTACAGGTCCAAGTGAACCAGAGAATGAAGAGAACTGCATCTACACAGAAAATGAGATCAATGAATAAAATATTGTTTTGTAGAAATTGAGAAAAAAATAGTCAAGCTGATCAGATGTATTGATTATTAAATTCAGAAAGTCAAAAATCTATTTCTTAGTAAAACTTAACGCAAGCTCAAGTATGACCAGAGATAGTGTCTAATAAAAAACAGAAAGACTAGAGACATCATGCATGATGAAAAGGCATTGACAAAGATATCTCTAAATATCTGACAAAACCAGGGATAGATTAAGAGTTAGTTTGCTGCTGGTACCTGTTACCTCAACATATCAGACATTACTAATTGATCCCACCCTGTTTTCCATTTATGATAAATTCATAGTCCTTGTTTTTTTAATTTGTTATTTAAATTCAATTGAGTTAACATATAGTATATTATTAGTTTCAGGGGTATAATTTATGATTTATCAGTTGCATATAATATCCAATGCTCATTACATCACGTGCCCTTCTTAATGCTCATCACCCAGTTGCCCCCACCCCCTACCCACTGCCCCTTCAGCAATCCTCGGTTTGTTTCCTATAATTTAAGAGTCTCTTTTGGTTTGTCTCTCTCTCTCTGATTTCATCTTATTTTATTTTTCCTTCCATTCCCTTATGTTCATCTTTTTTGTTTCTTAAATTCTACATGAGTGAAATCATATATTTGTCTTTTTCTGACTGACTTTTTTGCTTAGCATAAACCCTCTTTTTCTATCCATGTCATTGCAAATGACAAGATTTCACTCTTTTTGATGGCTAATATTCCATTGTGTCTGTGTGTGTGTATACACGTCACATCTTCAACCATTCGTCTGTCAATGGACATCTGGGCTCTTTCCATATTTTGACTATTGTGGACACTGCTGCTATAAATATTGGGGTGCACGTGGCTCTTCAAATCACTATTTGTGTATCCTTTGGATAAATACTTAGTAGTGCAATTGCTGGGTCATAGGGTAGCTCTATTTTTAACTTTTTGAGGAACCTCTGTACAGTTTTCCAGAATGGCTACACCAAACTGCATTCCTACCAACAGTGTAAGAGGGTTCCCCTTTCTTCACATCCCCACCAACATCTGTTTCCTGAGTAATTCAGTCCTTATTAAAAAACAGCCCAGGCAGCAATTACCAATGGATCATAATTAATACAAGAGATGAAATCTTTTCACCACTTAAATGACTGCACAGAAATGTGCAGAAATAAGCTCTCTGTAAGTAAGAATATCTCTAAGATACCTCCTTACCAAAGAAGAATACAACATATATGGAATATATATATTCCAGGAATATATAATGCATCATTATATGTGTATAGCTTTTACTCCAAAGATAAAATAAATTCCTGTCAATCACTGTGTCATCAAGTATTACAGGACAGAGATGCCCTCAAAGCTATAATCAGGAAAAAAACCCATGTCAGTCTCTAAATTTTAACAATAACAACAAATAGCCTAGTCATGGTATAGAAATATAAAATGCCGGAAGGAATACAGAAGATCTAGTTCCAACTTTCAACTTCCTCTCTCCTGCCTCACCACAAAAAAAAAAAAAAAAAAAAAAAAAAAAAAAAAAAAAACTCGAAGCAGGAATTACCAGCTCCCCTGACAAACCCACCAGCCCACTCCACTCCTAATCATGCAGAGAACAAAAATCTCCTGCTACACAATATTCTGTGCCTGGGGGAGGGGGGCAGGATTTCTGCTCAAGATCAGAAGAGCAGAGAATTGCATTTGTCCTAGAGAAGGCTCTTGCAAAGTTTCTGCTGAATTGAGCTTTACATGCGGGTGGAAAACCTAGTGTAAGGCATGTGGTTGCATTAATTATAAGATTTCAATTTGACAGTTTAATTAGGAAAAGGAGAGTTAGTGTAGGGCTTGCAGAATTCATGATGAATCACATACTCCAACAGACTTCATTTTCATATTTCAATTACACACATTTCTAACTGATGAACAGCAACATAGCATTTTCTGTTTAATAAATGTGATATCTGTTGGAATTGATAACATTAGTTCAGTAATTACTGAGCCATTATTGTCAGGCTTTTAAAAAACATGGAAAGAAGCCTTAGTTATTAAAGTTTAGCATCAGCACAAAACTACATTTTCAAATGTTCCTACTAAAGAGCTTTTTAACAGTGCATTAGCTATCCCTTACAGGGAGAAAGGTAAAACTCAATAGCAGATATTTGCACAGGATTGATTTTGATCTAATCACACCTATTTGATTCCCTGACATACTATACTGTAGTTATTATGTTCCTTCTAAATCTTTACTCAGAATTTCAGACCAAAAAAACAAAAAACAAAAAAACAGGGGAGCGGAACTTAGATTTGAGTGACATAATTTAATGCAAATCATGCAAAGATTCTCATATTTACTTAAAATAATAACAAAATATAACAAAAAACGTATTTTCATCAATCTAAAGATAAATGTAGATTCAAAGGGGAGCTAACTTTAAGTGACTCCGTCTGTCAAAACATGTGGAAACTTATGAGTCCGTTCTCAGAGTGGCTGCTTTGAGTTCTGGGAATGAAAGTTGAAAAGCTGGGTACGTTCATAGATGCACTAGGGTCTTTTCTTTTGCATGGGGTTATGAACAAACAGAAGTTCATTAAATCAAATACAGATGTCAATTTCCTCTGGGACCAAGAAAAAGATCATATCCTATAATAAACACAACTGCATATACTAGAAATGAAGCACACTTCTGTTTTTAAAATTACTTCCAAATTTGTTCATAATGAACTTAACTTCTGTCTACCTGAAATACCTGCTTACTACTGTTTGTCTTCCAAAAATCTTGATATTTTGCTTAATAAAGTACATTTATGTGTTTATGTTACATATATATGTAACAAATATTTGATACAAATATATATATTTATATCAAAAGTGTTTCTAAACATTCAAATCACAAAACATAGGTAAGAAAAACAGTCTTGTAATATACTACCTATTGCTTGTTAGAATTACGGATGTAAAGAGTTTGTGTTTTGTAGTTTCAAAAAGTCCTATTTCTTCACATGATTGGTAATTCACTTCTATTAGTTTAGGGAGAAGCTTGTGGAATTGAGTATTTTGTTGATTGCTTCAGAATGTTAAATATGGTAATGACTTTAAAGTAGCCAGCATACTGCCTAACACATTGCTCAATAAACGGTAATTCTGATTATTGTTAGCAGGCTTGATTTTCTTGTACAAAACTTAAAATAATACAAAAATATAAAAGTATAAAAATTATAATCACACAAAAGTAAAAAAGGCTGAAAATTATTTCAAATTTAAAAAGAAAAATCAGAAAGAGGGCATTCCTATCCACAAATGGCACTTAGAGAATATTTAAAATTAACATTCTTACTTCCTTCTCTGACATGAACTGCAGCTTGACTAATGGTCAAAGGGCTATTTTCAGGACTTAGAATTGTTCTGCCCTGCCAAGTGGTGGCAATCTAGATGCAAACAAAAGAAAATCAGAAAAGCATATAGTATTTAAGGGCTAGAGATTTTCACTTTTCCTCCTGTTGTAAAATAACTGAGGCCTAGAAAAGCAAACTTCTTTTTTCAAAATAACAACAGCTAATATATATCAGACTAGATTGTTCTATCTTAGTAAGAGTTGCCAAAATATGGCCCACAGAGCTCAGGAGGCCCCTAATTCCCTTTCAGAGCCCAGAAACTCAAAATTAGTTTCCTAAAATCCTAAGATATTATTTTTTTTATTAACTATTGACATTTACACTAATGGTACAAAAGAAATAGCAGATAAAACTGCTGGCACCTTTGAATGAAAGCAGTGGCACCAAACTCTATTAGTAGTGCTTGCATTCATTGCTGCCATGCTCACTATAAAAAAAAATAAAAATAAAAAACCAGCTTTATTAAACTTCAAGTTTTAAGTACACATCTGTGTATTTAAGGTTAATGGTAGTCTTTGGGGAAAGCACTATGTGATTGTTCGAGTTTCCACTAAGCTAGACATTTTTCTCAATGGGACAATTTATTTTACTTGAAAGAATGAAATCTGGTTATTCATATTTGCTTATTTAGAAGATATTACCTTGGAATTGACAAAAAGGACTCTGTCACTTCAGGGAAAATTATCTGGACAATATTTTTGCCAAAGGTAAAATTCAAGCTTTCAAGCATAAGTTACAATTTTGGAAAATTTGCACCTGTCATCATGACATCATCCCAATATTTAAAGACGTTTTTGATTAGTTGCTGATGACATTAATGAATGTACTTTATTGATATTTTAAAACAAAATGTGTGAGCCACTGGTAAATACATAACCTAGTAGACCATTATTTTCCAAATCATCAATAATGATGTTATAAAATCATGTATGGGTAAAAGATATATTTAAAGTAAAAATTGTCCAGTAGAATTTAATGTAATGAGTACAGAAAGTTCTTGGCATGCTTTCAGATTCAACAATGCAAATTATCTTTAAGATTATTAGCACTTGTTGAGTTTTGGTGTAGTATCAAAGAAGAATATTCATAATTGTCTGAAAATGCTACTTAAATATTCCCTTCTAACTATGTATGTGTATAATACTAGATTTTCTTTATATTACTTGACCAAAACAACACATAACAACAGACTGAAGAAGCAAATATATTTTCTATTAAACCAGACATTAAAGATATTTATAAATATGAAAAAGAATGCCATCTTTCTCATTAAATGTGTGTTGAAAAATATAGGCATTTTCTCATAAGTATGTACTTTGTACTTACAACAAGTAATGGCTTTAAAATTATCTTTAAATCAATACAATTATTCAGTATTCTTAGCTTTAATTTCTAATATGGTATATATTGATAGTTCTCACAAAAACAAAAGGTCTTTTTGATCTTAAACAATTTTTAAGTATATAAAAAGCTCTTAAGTCCAAAAAGTTTGAGAACCACTATACTGTGTTGTCCAACAGAGATGACAAATGGGTTTCAAATAGCATACAAACTTGGATCAGTTGGTAATGGCTGCAAGGAATTGACAGAGAGGGAACTAAAACCTATGTTTTGAGCTATGAAGATAGAAAATTAGAAAATGTGGTGTTCAACATTCCAGATCTTTCAGAACATTCCAGATAGTCCAATATTCTACTCAACTTTCTCTTCCTCACAGCATTAATTAAGCACAATACCTAGACAGAGTAGATGAACAAATGTTTAAAAATTTAACTAAGTCTAATAAAAATCATGTCAATAATTCTTTCTCACAAATTCTGGTACAAGATAAAGGGCCAATGGTTATGGTTCTAGGAAACATATGCTAAAAAGGAAGTCTCAAGGTGAGGAGAAAATAGAGTGGACAACTACAAAGGTTGCACGATATCAAGGGAACAGAATAAACTTCTACCCTTAAGGAAATTTTTCTTAAAACTCTTAATTAGTGCCTGAATTCATTTTTATAATTGAAGAGATGGCCTTTTATTCTACAATGAAATCCCAAAATACAAATATTCTAAAGAGAAGTAGCATATTCATTTGAACTCACAATAAATTAAAAATGATTAATATTATCCAGGTTTCAAAGTGACATGATCAAAAGGAAATGACAGGGTAGTAGATCCCAAATGAAAGACACTAAGAGAAGATAAAAGAAACAACACTAAGTGGAAAAATCAAAGATTCAAAAAGAAATGTTATTTCATAATTTGATATAAGGCCAGTCATATTTTCAGATTCCCTAGAACAATAACAAAATTCTAGTCATGTATTTTCCAGCCCATACAAAGTACAGTAACCTACATAGAATAAAAATCTACTAAATAATATCCCAAATCTAAATCTTGCCTACTGGACTCCTACATGGCAGCTAACATTCTATCAAGTTACTGCACTGCATGTCTAGTATGCAGACTTCAACAAGACTTCCCTCCTGCATTGAAAGGAAAGAAGGGAGACTTTCAAATACACAGTGATGGCTCAGCATAATGGAAAGAGAACTAGAGTTGAGATAAGTTAACTTGGGTTCCACCCAACCCTGACTATCGATCGTTAGCCCTATGACTTTGGGTTAAGTTTTTTATGCTCTCTTGGTCTCAGTTTTCCCTTAAGGGAAAGGTTCTAATGATCTTTTTTTGAAATATAAAATGCAATAGTTATAAATTTAATTATTTAGATAGGAAATTAACATTTCTGTCACAGACATTATTTTTAGCATGTCTCATTGGAATTTTGTAGAACAATATTTCCTTCAAGGAAAATCAGAATACAGAATATTAAAAGCATTTTAATGAGACAAATTATGTGAGGAGAAAAATCTATATTTAAGCAACACTTTTGTTTATCTCAATTTTTCATTAACCAGTTAAGTACATATACTTTCTTACCCTGCTTTCCCGAGCAATGCCCAAAGGGCTACTACCTGAATAATAAGAAAAATGCTTATAAAGAGTTTAAAATGGGAATTTGTTTCTATCAAAATCCATCTCTGGCTATTTCCTAGGGGAATTTTAAGAGTTCAAGATGTCAGAATCATGCAATTTCCAGCCCTTATAAAAATGTTACACCATATAGAATAAAAATTTACTCTTCTTCTTTCTGTTACCTCAAGAAATACCAAAAATAATTTTGTGTGGTACAGTGTTTGTCATTTTAAGTCTGCTGACAACTATGTTTAGTCAAGGTTCCCCCATTGTTGTTGAATATGACTTCAATCCTAGAGTCACTTTAGAATAGACAGAGTAGTCTTTTCTAATATAATGGCTAGGGTCACATTATGAACTCTCAATCACTTTAAAAATCTCCCTGCCATTTTTAAAATGTGCTGTACCATGATGTAAAGAGCGCTGGATTTTATAGAAGACTGATGAATCACTGACCTCTACCTCTGAAACAAATAATACATTATGCATTAGTTAGCTGAATTTAAATAAATAAAATAAAATATGGTGTATCAATTTTAAAAAAAAATACACTTTTTACCAATAACAGCTACACACTAGATTTCATAAGACCACCAAAACGACCCATCATCCAAATTCTCTGCCTGGGCTAAGTTATCAGTTACTACCTCTAATCCTTCCTTTTACTTTTAGCTTCTCTTTTTTATGTGGAACTCTCTGACATCTGTTGATATTTGTATCAATTTCCCCTAAGCTCCTAAAAAAGAAAAGAAAAAGAAAACCTAACAAACACAATGTAATTAAACACCAGAAAACAGAATGGCTGTCAAATTATCCCGTGATTACAATAGATTTATTGGGAGAAATTTTCCCTCTTACTTGCCAAAGGCTGCATGACTGACAGAATTATTGACTTGGAGCATGAAATGAAGAACACTTGTCAATATGGAGCATTTTTTTTTTTTAAAGCCAGTTAATCAACAAAGATTCCTATTTGGTCTTCGGACAGAGTAGTGCACAGTAATAATACTTTAGGTTATAAAATTTGCTTTGTGTGCTGTACTGCATATGGGCCATCGCCTTTGTGCCAAAGATCTCATCACTCACTTTGGGTTGGGGGGAGGGAGATGACTTTAAGAAGATAAAGTCTGGGCTGGTCACCATGGTAATTCACATCCAGAATAATTGAAATAATGGTCTCCAGACTTCATTTGTTTCTTATGTTCTTTTTTTTTTTACTGGAGTTTCTAAATTATTTTTAAAATTCCAGGAAAAGCATTTGTAACAAATATAGAAGACCTCTAAAATTTTGCTGTCCTTTAAAATACGAGTCAAGGATCAATTATCAAAACAAACTCATCCCCTTAATCAGTTTACAAAGGTGCAAATTATTTGTTCAGAATACAATGCCAGGGAGGCTGCTTTGTTTAATGACAACCCTAACAGCAAGAATCCCTGGGGCAGGAAGCAAGTAATCAAGAATCCATCTCTGAAACTTTGAGAATGCTGGCAACAGTCTATTATAATGCATAGTTACAGGGAGACCTTGTACAGAAAACAATACACTGAAATAGACCAGACTTGTTATGAAACAATAAACTTAAATATAGCTCTGGACCTGACTGGCTAAGTGATTTTCGCCTTCTAGGATCAAATTTAACACTCTAGGCTAAATATTTCACACAGATTTTTTACTGTCCACTTCATATGCCTAAACGCATATACCTTAATCACATCTGGTATGCAATTTTAACAACATGTGTGTCCACAAAGGGTCATGACATCATTAAAACCCAACTTAAATGGCTAAAGGAGCTGATTTAAAGATTGTTTGGTCATGAAACAGATTATTTGAGTGCTTCCAGTGCTCACTCTATATTAGAAGAGATAAAGGATACCAAAAAAAAAAAAAAATTGTTTTAATACGTTCCACAAACCCAGGAGCAAGAAATATGTATGCAAGTGAAATATCAAGCGAAGAGAGGCCTAGGATTTGAGAGAAAGGAAAAGTGGGAGGCTGAACTGAAAGAGCTGGGTTTGGATTGAGCTTAAACTTTAAAGAGGCAGAGAAGCAGCTACAGCAGACACTGAGGAAAGGTGTAGAACTATACATTACGTAGAATAGACACTGAGTCAGCCACCTGGGCTAAAAGCAAGTGTTCCTGAGAAAGAGCAGCTAGAGGGGGTCAAATCCAGCAAGGCAGGTTGAGACCCCACTGTGCAGAATATAGGGCTGGCCTTCTAAACACAATTCCCTCCCACCCCCCTTTTTTTTCAGCACAGTATCTCATGGCTTTGGGAGAATGCTGTGAGGGTTTCATGACAAGTATTATTTTCCCCAACTCAGAGGTGGGGTCAGGAATGCTGGGAAGAGGTCAGGGTCACACAGAGAGTGACACAGGGAATGACAGAGAGTCCTGTTTCCCAGTCCAGCCATCTCTCAGCCAAGATACACTACAATCTCCCTGCCTCTTTCCCAGGTTCCAAAATACTGAAATGGAATGACCGTGCTGGAATGAGCTAAAATACTGGAACCGCCCCTTATTTTTTCCTTTCTCTGTGACGAGAAAGAAAAGAGAGGAGGACTATTGAACTTTAAACTTCCTGATAAACTCTAATGTGGGAAAGTGCCATTTTTAGGTTTACATGAAGGAGTTACCTCTGAGAATGGCCTCTTGGCCTGTGAAAAACTAGAAACATCCCAGGAAGTCGCTGAAATGTTGTAGCACTGTGAGAATTTGTATAAAAATAAACACTGGATTATTTCAGGCCTACTCCCTTGAGAAAATGAACCAGAATTACTCAGAACTACTAGCCTAATCTTGACAGAACAGAGGAAATTAACAACTGAAGCCAGATTTTTTTCCCTTCAAAAAAACCTATTTGTGATCTTTGGAAAATGAAAAAAAGAACCAGGTTAACATGTGATTCAAATGACCCTGAAACCAAGATGGCTGAGTTTCCTGATGAGAAAATGCAGTGCAGACCAGCACTTCTTAGAAGGTGTCTGCTGGAAGCCACAGATGCACAAGAGCTGAAATTCATGGATTCAAAGAGGCACATAATTCAGCTCTCTGTAAACTCTACTCTCTAGTGCCTGGGAGATTCTTTAAAGCTTTGCTCAATTTCTTTTTTTCCTCAGGAGAAATAAAGATTTAAAAGCCAAAGAAGCACACACTATATCACTGTGGAAGCTGCCCCCAAGTTTGACTAAAGTACTTCCTTTCCACTGAAAAATAATTTCCCACTGAATCTCTGGTTTGAAAGAAATCTCTTTTAGGTTGCCAAGTCAGTCCACAATGCACTTCATATTTGTAACAAGAATGACTAAAAGGCAGCTCAGAGTCATTTATTGAGATGTTAAAGACAATCACTTCTTGGCAACAGCACATTATACAGTTTATTTAGTTCAATCAGTACAGCAGGTATATTGTTCAGTACCTTCTAGGGCCCAGTGCTACTCCTTCAGCTGTAAAAATGGAAGGCCCAAGCTTTCTGTTCAAGAAATCAAGCCACTTGTACTCACAAGCAGAGAACTGTTAGTGTCATAGCTTCCTGACTTGTACCTTTCTGGGGCCACAGAGACAATCTGGGGACATAACAAAAAGCAGAGAAGGAAAATGAAGTCAGTATCACGCCCCCTTATCCCTTACACCTAACTAGGAGCCCTTTATTCCTGATGTAGAAAATTAACTCATGAAAGAGAAAGAGATCACAGGAAAGGCCACAAGAGAAGACAGAGCTTCTACTAAAACTAAATGATTGGCTGGGCAGTTTGAGGTTATTATTATGCTTAATCACACAGAAAAATGAAAATTTAAGTGGCTTTTTTTCTTTCCAGGACTGTGTTCCTGAGAAGAGCCTGTTCCATTTAGGAGACAGGATCTCTATCATAGAGAGCTCAGTTGTAAGGACTCCTCTAGGGGATCCATGAGTGGCTCAGAGGTTTAGCACCTGCCTTTCACCCAGGGCGCGGTCCTGGAGTCCCGGGATGGAGTCCCAGGATCGAGTCCCGGCATCGAGTCCCGAGTCGGGCTCCCGGCATGAAGCCTGCTTCTCCCTCCTCCTGTGTCTCTGCCTCTCTCTCTCTCTCTATGTATATCATAAATAAATAAATCTTAAAAAAAAAAAAAAAAGGACTCCTCTAACCACTTCTTCCTCACAGAATAGGTGATCAGGTCTACCACTAGAAACTCTGACAATGGAAAAGTCTTTTACTTTTGTAAAGCAACCACATCCATTTTCAGTGTGATCCACATAATGAATCAATGTATATGATTATTTAGTGAGGACTCCATTGATTATTTGGGCTTTTTTTCTCTTTCTTCAGCAGCATAAAAGACCTCCTCAGATGACCCAAAATATGAGCTAAGGAAGGGTTCTGGTGCAGACAAAGGGGGAGAGATCTCAGCTACCTGCCCATGCAGTTTTCTTGTGCTTTCTGGTCTGCTCAGGCCCAACACAAATTTATCATTTATTCTTACAGTTCCACCCAACTTAAAGCCTTCAGGCATCCAAAAGAATCTCTACTAGGATCCAGTAACATCTCAGGAGCTATTTCCCCACTGCAGATGGCAGGGCCTTGCTCTAGAATTGTAAGACCATCAATATGATTCTCCCAGTGGGCTTGCCATTAGCTGTGAACTGCATTTTTTCCCACTACTGACATCTCCAGCATCCTAGACTCTGCTAGAAAGTATAGAGGATGTTTGCTCACCTTATAACCTTAATCTGCTGCAAAGTCCTTTCCCATTCTAGGCCCCACTCAAAGCTAAGCCTTTTGTATCATTCACATATCAGCTAGATCATTATTTCAAATATGGAACGTATTGCCTCCAGAACACAAAGAGGTTTACCAAATGTTATGTCTTCTTTGTGGTAGGAGATAAAAGAAGCTATTTGTCTTTAATTTTAGATGAAATATCCCAGCATGCCCTTGACTACCATATCTCTAAAAACTACAGACATATCAGATCTCTGAATCTTCAGTGGGTTTGTTTCCCACCCTATGAGGCACATGTGTCTTACTGAGACCTCCCAGCATACTAATCACATCTCTCTCATTCTTCCTTATCAGCATTTATTAATGCAAGATAGACCAATGTGATGCTCTGTGGAATGTCTGGTTGTTCCGGGTATCTTCTATGTCAATGACAGACAGTGGGAGAGTTAATATATACCTGGAACAAAACTTTAAAAGTATATTATTGCCCTTTCCACGTTAGTACAAACTTTTTCAAATCTTCTTTTTGACTATGATAGAAAAGAATCAATTAGCTACATCAAGCCTCATGCCATATACCTGAGAATGTATTCTTTTACTCAAGCAAAGATAGCACATCCAGCACAGTGGCTTCACTCAAGTCTATACTTGGTTGAGCTTGTGGCAGTCCACATTCTCAACAGTCTATTCAGTTTCTACAGAGACCAGACTTGTGAATTAAATAGAAATATGATACAGACCACCATTCCTGCATTCTTAAGATCCTCTAATCTCTGCAACCCTTCCCAGAAGTCAATACTCATTTAGATTCACTATCTTGGTGGCAGGAGGAGGCAATTCTAAAAGCTTCTACTTGATATCCTCCACTGTAATAGTTCTTACTCCATAGTCTAGGGATTCAGTTGGTGTTATTACAACTGCTGATTATCAGTGTCAATTCAGACTCTGTGTCAAATAGTCCTGGAAATATCTGGCATTTCCTTTCCCAACAGCATCGGTACTCAAGAAAATATCCATAGATGCTCTTGGGAAAAAATTAGGGGAATCATTACAGTATATATTTGACGCTGTGTTGCCAAGGGTTCTCTGGGGGATTTAGTCTCCTCAAAAATCATTGGACTCTGTGTCTGAAAACTAATTCAGGGACCAAAATTGGGTAAGAGAATACAGCTTCTGATTAGAGCAACCACCATCAGGCACCTTATCACCATTCTTGTCTTTTTTTACATAGCACATATTAAGTAGCTCTCATAATAGTTGTCTATTTTTGACCTAGGAAAGCCATAATCTATTAACCACAACCTTTCCTATGGACAGCATCCTTAGCCCCTTGCCTTACCCCTTTTACCTTGCCAATTCTTTTCTTTTTAAGATTTTATTAATTTATTAATGGGGGGGAGTGCCAAAACATAGGCAGAGGGAGAAGCAGGCTCCACGCAGGGAGCCCGATGTGGGACTTGATCCCTGAACCCCAGAGTCATGACCTAAGCCAAAGATGCTCAACCACTGAGCGACCCAGGTGCCCCTTTCCTTGCCAATTCTTAAATAATTGTGACACCCTTGGCTTTTAGGGGTTAAACACAGCTTATTGTTTCATAGACCCATTATTCTCATGAGGTCATGGAGATTCCCAGTTCACTGACTCCTGCCATCAGCCCCAGCCTACAGAGAAAAGCTACCACTACACCTCTCAGGGTTGCTGACAGTCCCCTTACCAATGAGTTTCTGATGGTCTTAGTGAATGGGGTGTCCCCTGGGACCTCCCTGCAACATAACTCTCTGGTGGGTCTTTTGACCTCACATAATATCTGCATTCCAACATGCCCACTTCCCTGAGCCTTGCAATACCTTTCTCTACCATCTGCCCCAGCAATTCAGGCATTTTATTGTACAAGTATGGGCCATCACTGTCTTCAGACTTGACCAAACACCCTCAAAATCCAATCCTGTGGCCCCTACCAGTACACACTAGCTCATCCTTGCAATTCCCTCAATATGACTGCTATAAATATGCCCTTTCCTCTAATCCTCAAATCCCCAAAACATCTCTGATTTGTCCTCAATGACATTAAGATCAAGCCATCAATTACACAATCATAATAAAGAACACAGCGATTCATTTTTGCCACAGAAGTATGTAATTTTGGGATCCCTGAGTGGCTCAGCGGTTTAGCGCCTGCCTTTGACCCAGGGCGCCATCCTGGAATCCCGCGATCGAGTCCCATGTCGGGCTCCCGGCATGGAGCCTGCTTCTCCCTCTGCCTGTGTCTCTGCCTCTCTCTCTCTCCCCCTAGGTCTATCATAAATAAATTTTAAAAAATCTTTAAAAATTAAAAAAAAAGAAGTATGTTATTTTAATTCAAACAACTGTATGTATTCAGATACTTTTAGAGCAGACAGTGGTTGTTATATGTTCTGATTCATCCTAAACCTGGTCCCCTCACAGCCCCAAAATGGCTGCCAGGGGCAACTAGGCCGGACCACTGTTTTGTTTATGTCTAGAGGGAAAGAAAAAGAAAAAAAAATATTTTTCTTTCCTGCAAGCAGAGATAAAAACCTGTTCTCCAAAAAAAAAAAAAAAAAAAAAAAAAAAAAAAAAAAAAACCTGTTCTCCAGTCTAAGGAAGGCCATTTGGCCAGCATGCCCATCACTAGCACTGGACCATGAGAATAACTGGGAGCTGCTGTGGCCTGAGTGGCTTTACTTTAATTCATTAACTCCAATCATAGTAGTAGGTAATTTTGTCTTTTTATATTGCTTTGGCTTATTTGTGATATTTGGCTTTGTTGTTTTGTTTTATTCTATTTTCACAGCTATATTCCCAGTGCATCAAGCAGTGCCTGGCCATAACTGGCATTCACTACATATTTGTTCAATGAATGAATGAACTGATTAATTAAAATGCCCTTCTGAAGCTGAGGATAGGTGAAATCCTGAACAGACTTGAGGAAGTCATTAGCAAAGGGAAATTGACATACAGTGGCCAAAAAATATAATCTGCCTTTCTATTTTGAAGCCGACTTTAATTTTTCCTTGAGCTGTGGGCTGTACGTACCTATCTCAATAAGAGAAAAACACCATTTCAACTGATGAGAGAACTAATCAAACAAATGTTCTTTGTCCCTAAGAGCTAGTTCTGCCTCCATTTGGAAATAGTTTTCTTGGTATTAATCAAAGTTAAGGTACTTTTTTTTCTATTTAAAATAACTAGTACTTACAATGCTCTTAAGGAGGTGTTGTAATTTTAAGACCATCATATACTCACATGTCTGATATTCAAAATAATCACTCTGAAGCAATATAATATCTAATGTGAGAATTCAATATCTTCTGCCATTAACAACATCATTAATAACAAATGTCTGTTTAATTACTCTTGCTAAGATTAAAAAGGCCATTATTCTTGTAACTTGAGAAATTCATTAGCTGGAAAAGGCTGTTTAATGCCAAATGCACTCCTTAAAGATGCAGTCTTCGATATTTGAAGGTATTTCTGACATTCATGCATTTGCATTACTTTAAAAAAGCACTACCCAACTGTGCTGAAGATCATGCTGTGACAATAAGCAAGCACTGTAACATTTCAAAATCAGAAATGAAGCTACAAGACATTTTACAATACCATACAGAGTCTGTTCTTTCGAATATTTAAATTCCACACACTGAGCCCATTATTCATCATTCACCTCTCACTAATTCTGTGCTCAAATGAGTCTTGTACCAACACAGTGCATCCTAAGGTACAGTTAATATTCATAAGCACCTCCTCCAAAGGGATTCAGAGCCATAACTTAAGATCTCTGCAAGTCAATTTTAAAGTCTGAGACTTCAAGGAATTTAGACCCATTAAATGAAAATTACAAGATGGGATTTAGATCAACATCTTTCTTAATCCACTGTTTCAGCTCAATATATTTTTAGCACAAAAACCTGCTTAACATTTAGTAAAAATTAGATCAGTGACAGTATACTCACAGAAAGCAATTCAGATTGCTTCAGTAGTAATGGTTATATACAATATGCTGTATGACTCTCGCACTTTTTTGCCATGGTGAACAATAAATCAAGAGTCATAAAATGAGCTACAGTGAAGCATCTCTTCTTCTAGGATCTATCTTCTTACTGAATTTGATTTACATTTCATACTCATGTTTTGGGCTCTGAGAGACAAGATTTCAACAGCAGAGGGGCAGGAAGAATTGCAGAGTCCAAGGCAACTAAGGTGAATTATTATCTGGAAGGAAGTTGCTGTTCAGGAGGACGAAGAAGTATAAGTGTCTTGCAAAAGGGAATGTTTCTTCTTCTTACCTTTCTTCGTAATCTTAAATAAGTATAAATTGAGTACCTCTTCAGTGTCAGGAATTAGCCTACCATCTATTCAGAGTTGAATAAGCCATGATGCCTGCCATCATGGAGCTCTTAGAACTTGGTTCACATTGCTAAACCTGGAGGCCAGTGGTTACAATCATGTTGTAAGTGCCTGTGCTAGACATTTGTGCAGGACATAGGACACAAACAGGAAGTGAGAAGTTTTTGTACAGTCAATAAAAGCAGTTTAAAAAAACACATAGAAGAATTCAATTTTGATGCTCTTAAAGAATCAAAGAGGGTTTTGGTCATTTCTTTCCTACTGCTCTTTCATGTGATAGGGAAGATTGGAAGAAAGGTCAGTCTGATACTAACACTGAGCTTTATCAAGTGAGTGTGATCCTGTTCTTCCTGGACACTGGAGCACAGTTTGTCTTATTTCGTTTGTTTGTTTGTTTGCATCTGGCACTAGACCCAATAAACTCATAATTTTAGCACCATTTGCCACATTGCTTCTTGGGATACTTACCTTTGAGATACTCACATATCCTTCAAACATGATTGATTGATTACATGACCTGCCATCTCTAAGATTTTTACCATTCTATAAGATATATATTTATTTAAACAAAAGGAATTCCAATTGCAATAATCTTTTTGGTCCTCAGAAATTTCAAGGCAGCAATACCTGTCTGATTTCGCATATACAAAATGAAGGTAACAAGAAAAGTACATTAATCTTGGCATGTTTTCTTACTTGGAACTTTTTACCAACTTAATGCTTATGAATTTTAATGAATATAAGTAATGTAGCGCCAAACATAAGATACTAAGTGGCATCTTCATCTGTATTGACAACACTCTTATAAACACACACACAGTGTTTTTAGTTGACATGAACTGCTCTTTGACCTTGGCTGGAGCTTACTGTATTTAGCTATGCTACCCATTCCTGAAAGAAGTCCAAGGAACAACAGATAGAGTTTTATCTGGGACTCTTCAGCAGTTATAGTTCTGATACAGAATCAGAACAGCAGTCTATGACCATGGAATCCCCTCAGGCTTTTAAAGACTGTAAATAAACACAATGAGTCTCTTAGGGCTGAAACACCATCTTCATGAGAAAGGTCTGGTGTCCAAGCAGTGCTCAGAAATAAGGTTGAGTCTCTCCAGGCATCAGTTTCGCTCTGTTTTCCTTCTAACTTATGTTTTTATTTTTGAAGTTTCTAGTGAAGGAAATCATATATAATTTTTCAAAGAACGAAAACTTTAGAAGGTGCATTAAAATAATTCAAAAATACTACATGTTTTCTTTAGAACTTTCCCTTATTCTCCTTCAACTTTCAATGACCCTAGTCCCTTGAGCTAGCTCCATAGAAGACAAAAGGGTCTTCTTGCCAAACTTACCTGATTTCATTGTCAGAATAGAACATTAGCCTGCATGACTGGTGCTTTACTCTTAGCATGATTTTCCTCATACACATACACAAACACATGCACACAGATATTTTAAACTTGAGTTTGCATTTCCATGGGAACTAAATAGACGTTTATAGTACAGATAAAAATGAAAAGAGAAGAGACTTTTTTTCTTCTATAAAAGAATCATTTTTATTCTGTAAAACTCTACTGGGAAAAATTTAAAAGGTAAGAGTATAACTCCTTAAGTGGAAAAAAAGCTTCAGTTTTTGCTCTGAACATTAAAATTCACACCAAATTGGTTGAAAGTCTAGCCCAGGAGAAGAAAATGTGTGTGTGCATGTGCATGTGTGTGTATACATATGCATATATATTATAAAAATAGACAAATATGTAATGTTCCAAGTTATTTAAAAATTGTGAAGTTTTTACTTTAAAAAAATCCATGAGTATAAAACATATTGAAATATTTTACATGGAAATTAATTTTCAGTGAAAGCTTTCATTTCATGAAATAAATAGCTTCACAAATAGCACAAAGAGTTTCATATTTGATAAACCACCTTGAATCTGAATCTTTAGTATATGGTTTTAAGACTTTGGAGGAAAAATTTGACTGAGGGTCACAGCTTTGTATTCAAGACATGGTAATAAGTAAAGGATAGAATGGACCATGTGATTGCTAGTATAGTTCTAAATGAAAACCTTTAACGCTAGTCTTATGAAAACAGGTGAGATTTAGTATAAGGATAAAGGAACTCAAGAAGAGAAATGCAGCTGAGCTTCAGGAAGAAATATACTGAAAGCAACGACTAAAGTGTTATACATAATTTGGGAAGTCATCTCTCCTAATCTCTCATCACCTACATCTTTTTACCCATATGTTTATTCTAGTCAAGATCTCAGCCTAGTACCAACTCTCTTGGCTTCCTAAATCTTTTAAATAAAAAAGTTCCCTTAAAAAAAAAAAAGTTCCCTTAAGTTCTTGATTTTATAAAAGAGCAGTCAGAGTGAAGCCACAATGTAATAGGTGTAAGTCCAGTCAAACACTCTGATGGCATAATTTGGGTAACATCCCTAACTTTGGGCCGATCAACTTGGCAAGGTGAGTAAAGGCACATAATCTGCAAAAGATTGCCTCTGCTCTTAGTAGGTGGGCCAAAGGAAATAGCAGTGTTCAGAAAAGTGGCAGGCAATAAATTCAACCATCATCCTTGTGCACCACAAAGATTTCAAAGGCCACCTGAGTGAGAAGTACAGCCAGGGAGCAATCACAATAAGCAATGAAGGAGTTATTTAACCAATTCTTTAGCTGTGGATTAAGCAGAAAGTCAGAAACCTATGCTGGAATGAGTGTATTGGGAGATAAACTATGGCAGGGAGAATTAAGGAATTTTTTTAAAATGTCAGCTACTTAAATAAATAATAGAAAGAACAGTACACTTATTAATGTATACAGTGATGTTAGGATGTCACCTAGCAAAGTTCTCATGGGAAGCCTCAGAATCACATAGATTGTCAGAATTTTCCTTAGGTGAGGCCCTGTTCCTTAGATTTGCAGCACCTGAAAGTCATCTCTCTAAGGCAGATGCATGTTAACTCCCCCTCTAAATAAGTCACAAGACTGATAAGTTCCAGTGCAACAAAACATCGCACATTTATATATAAGTTATAGATACATAGAGTGTGATATAAACCCAAATGCAACACACACTCACATGTGCCATAATATTCATGTGAACATAACAGACACATTCTTTCTTAAAATTCAGAAAAGTGGAAAACAACTTCTTAAATGTATCTTACTGACAACATTGCATGTGCTTAGAAAGTATGTAAAACAGATGTTTATAGCATTATTTGTATAGCAAAACATAGGAAAAAACCTAAATGAATTGCATGTTTGTTAAAGTAAACAAAGAAAAAAAAAGACAAAAAAAAAAAAAAACAGACTCTTAAATACAGAAAACAAGCTGATGGTTGCCAGAGGAGAGATGGGTGGGGAGTTGGGTAAAATAGATGAAGAGGATTAAGAACACACTTATGGTGATGAACAATTAGTAATGTACATAGAATTGTTGAACCATCATATGATCATTGTACACCTAAAACTAATATAGCACCATATGTTAATTATACTTCGGTTAAAAAAAAGTAACTTAAAAAAAGATCACACTCATACACACACTCAAGTAAATGGAAAACTATACAACCATTTAAGTAATGTTCTTTCTCTTTAATATGCAATACTGCCTTTTAAAACAGACACATGGGAAATAAAATTATAATCAGAACACCAAGTTATCAATTTACAGTGAGAAGTACATTTATTTCAGCAATCAGAACTCTCTTGTCCAGATAACCAGTCAATTTTCTTCCTAAAAGCAGACCTATATGGAAAACCAAATAATAATCAAGAGCTTGCCCAATGAGCATGGAATTAGAACACAAGAGGATTTAGTTAGCTAAATCAAAGTTTAATGGCATCAGGATAACAGAGCCTTATGTCACCATTTGCAGATAAAGGAGATGGTCTTTTATTAAACTTGGAGTACATGAAGGCTGTTGTTAACTACAACTCATTGTAGACTTTCCCACAGAAATTATGGTTTAGTAAATGGGACTGCACAATACCAAAGCCCTTTAGCTAGGGGAGGATCACCTCCTTTGGGAAAGCTGCATGGGCACATCCAAAGTTTATCTCTGTGACTTTCCTTTCTCTAAACTTCATAGACAGATACTCCCTTTATTGTCAGACAAATTCTTTCTTTGATACCCTCATTTGGAACAGATTTCCCTACGGTGTATCTCTGAAAAAGCTTAACATTTTCCAGTTTTGATGCAGTTATATAAAAATTTTAATTTAGAAGGCAGGGGGAAGATGGTGGCAGAGTAGGAAGAACCTAGGCTTGGACACCTGGGTGGCTCAGCAGTTGAGTCTGCCTTCGGTCCAGAGCGTAATCCAAGGATCTGAGATCAAGGCCCACATCGGGATCCCCACAGGGAGCCTGCTTCTCCCTCTGCCTGTGTCTCTGCCTTTCTCTCTGTCTCTCATGAATAAATAATAAATAAATCTTAAAAAAAAAAAAAAAAGGAAGAACCTAGGCTTGCCTCGTCCCACAAAAAACATCTAGATAATTATCAAATCATCCTAAATACTCCAAAAAAAAATCAGCCTGAAGCCTGGCAGAACAAACTCCACAACTAAAGGCACAAAAGAGGTCACACTGAAGAAGGTAAGAAGTGTGGAGAGAAGTGGATCATGGCTGCTGTGGTTGGGAGGGAGCCACGGTCGCAGAGGAGGGTGAGAGACAGATTAGCACACAGAGGAAAGCATGGGAAAATGAATCCCCATAGCAATTGGCTTGGAAAGGGGAAGGCCAAATTTCCTGAGTTCTTGCAACCAGTGGCATTTAAAGCCTGCAGTTTTAAAGGTCAGCATGCTTGGCTCTGGGAGAGTTGAGAAGACATGGGTGCTGCTCTTGGGAAAAAGGTAGGGCAAACAGCCTGCAGACATAAAGCATGGAAACCATGTGAAGAGTACGTGGGGCACACAGTGAGGAGGTTAGCTGCTTACCTCAGAATGTGTCCCAGAGTGGCAGTGTTCACAGAGAGACACCTCCATGAACAAAGGAACTGGCAGGCACCATTTCCCTCTCTTCCCCCTCAACATAAGCATAGGGCCACCTGCAGGAACCAGTGTAGCATCAGCACTCCCTACCTAACTTGCTTAGGCCAAGCCCCACCACCCTCTCCCTCCATGCTCTGAAGGAACCACCCTTCCTACTCATACTTGCCTCAGTCTCAGCCCAGCAGGCCCCCTCCCTCAGAAGATCAGCCCAAACTCCTGCCAACACCCTGTCTCCTGACCCAGGAGTTTTATGAAACTTCAATTTCTATGGCAGCAGTGACAGGTCTCATTTCACAAGACCTAGTTTAACACGTAGTTAAAATGCACCACATTCGGGCCAGGGACCAAAGAAACACTGCCCACTATAGGCAAAGAGAGCCTCTGCAGATGACTTGCCTGAAGGATAAAGCATGCAGGACACAATAACAGATTGCAGGCAGCACATTAGAGACACTCTGGAAGTGCCAGGCCTTGAGGAACAGGGGATACTACACAGCAAGGCCATTACCCTCAAGAATGAGAGATGTAGCTGTCTATCCTAACACACAGAAACAAGCACAGAGACTTAAACAACATGAGAGAACAGAGGCATTTGTCCCAACTAAAAGAACAGGACAAGGCAGAGGCCAGATATCTAAGCAAAACAGACATAAGTAACATGTCTGATAGAGAATTTAATGGCAATGGCCATAAGGATAATCAGTGGACTTGAGAAAAGAGTGGAAGACAGGTGTAAGACTTTTAACACAAAGATAAGGAAAAACATAGCAGAGATAAAGGGCTCATTAAACAAAATGAGAAACATGCTTGATGGAGTAAATAGCCGGATGGAAGAAGGAGAGGAATGAATTAGTGACCTAGTAGACAGAGTAATAGAAGGTAATCAAGCTGGACAAAAGATACAAAAAAAGAATTATGTAAAACAAGACTAGACTTAAGGCACTCAGGGATTTCATCAAACATAATAACATTCATACCATAGGAGTCCTAGAAGAAGAAAAGACAGAAACGGAAGCAGAAAATGTATTTGAAGAAATGATAGCTGAAAAACTTTCCTAATTGGGGGAAGGGAACACATCCAGATTTAGGAGGCACAGAACTCCCAACAAAATCAACAAAAGCAGATATATTATAATTAAAATGGCAATATATAGTGATAAAGAAAAACTTTAAAAGCAGCAAGACAAAAGAAGTTAGAAACTTAGAAGGGAAAATGCATAAGTCTAGCAGGACATTTTTCAACAGAAACGTTGGAACCAGAAGGGAGCAACAAGATACAAGATTTAGAGTGCTAAATGGGGGGGGGGGGGGGGGAAGAAAGTGCTAAATGAGAAAATGTGTAGCCAAGAATACTATATCCAGCAAGGTAATCACTCAAAATAGAAGGAGAGATAAAGAGTTTCCCAGATAAACAAAAAATAAAGGAGTTCATGACCACTAAACCAGCCCTGCAAGAATTATTAAAAACTCTCTGAGAGAAAAGAAAAGGCCAAAAATGACAGAATGAAGCTAGAAAACAGAAAAGCAGTATAAAAATGAATCTTCCGGGGGATCCCTGGGTGGCGCAGCAGTTTGCGCCTGCCTTTGGCCCAGGGCGCGATCCTGGAGACCCGGAATCGAATCCCACGTCGGGCTCCCAGTGCATGGAGCCTGCTTCTCCCTCTGCCTGTGTGTCTCTGCCTCTCTCTCTCTCTCTCTGTGACTATCATAAATAAAAAAAATTTAAAAAATTAAAAAAATTTTTTAAAAAAGCAACCACTGTTTAAAAAAATAAAAATAAAAATGAATCTTCTGGTAAAAATTCAGTCAATGAATTCACAAAATAAAAGGATGCAAAATATGACACCATATACCTAAAACTTGAGGAAGAATAAAGAATGGGTTGAAACTTAAATTACTATCAACCTAATATAGACTGTTATGTGCAGAAAATGTTATATATAAACCTAACAGTAACCACAAATCTAAAACCACTAACAAATTTGCAAAAAATAAAGACAAAGAAATCTAAATATATCACTAAAGAAAACCAGGAAACCATTAAAGAGTGAAAGACAAGAGAGATACCTGGGTGACTCAGTGGGTTAAGTGTCTGCCTTCCGCTCAGGTCATGATTTCAGGGTCCTGAAATTGAGACCCCTTGTTGGGCTCCCTGCTCAACAGAGTTTGCTTCTCTCTCTCCCTCTATCCCTCCCTCCATTTGTGCTCTACCAAATAAATACATAAAATAATTTTTAAAAAAGAAAAAGACAAGAAAGAATCAGAGAAAGTCTTCAGAAACAACCACAAAACAAGTAATAAAATAGCAATAAATACATACACATCAATAATTACTTTGAATATAAATGGACTAAAGCTCTAATCAAAGACACGGGCTGACAGAATGAATTAATGAGCGAGACCCATCTCTATGCTGCCTACAAGAGAATCATTTTAGACCTAAAGACACCTGCAGATTGAAAGCAAGGGGACGTAGAAACATTTATCATGCAAATGGATGTCAAAATAAAGCCAAGATAGCAATACTTTTATGGGACAAAATAGACCTTATAACAAGAGACAAAGAAGGACATTATATAATAATTAAAGGGGACAATCCAAAAAGAAGATGGAATCATTGTAAATATTTATGCATCCAACATGAGAGCACCCAAATACATACAACAGTTAATAACAAATATAAAGGAACTAATCAATAGTAATACAATAATGGTAGGGGATTACACACCCCACTTACATCAATGGACAGGTGATTCAAAACGATAATCAACAAGGAAACAGTGGCTTTGAATGACACACTGGGCCAGATAGATTTAAAAGATACATTCAGAACATTCCATCCAAAAACAGCAGAACACAGTTTTTTCAAGTGTATATGGAACATTCTCCAGAACAGATCATATTTTAGGCCACAATACAAGCCTCAAATAGTTCAAAAAGATCAAAGTCATACCATGCCTCTTCCTGATCACAATGCTATGAAACCAAAAATCAAACATAAGAAAAAATCTGAAAGAGAACAAATACATGGAGGTTAAATAACATGCTATTAAACAATGAATGGGCCAACCAGAGGATCACAGAAGGTTAAACAACATTCTACTAAACAATGAATAGGTTAATCAGGAAATAAAAGAAAAATAATAAAACAGTGAACAGACTAACTAGGAAATAAAAGAAAAAAAATAAAACCATACATGGAAACAAATGAAAATGAAAACACAATGGTTCAAAACCTTGGGGATGCTGCAAAAAGAGTTCTAAAAAGGAAGTTTTTAGCAATACAGATCTATCTCAAGAAGGAAAAAAGAAATATCAAATAACCTAATCTTACACCTAAAGGAGCTGGAAAAAGAACAACAAACTGTAAAAATAGCAAAGGAAGAAAATAATAAAGATTAAAACAGAAATAAATGATATATAAGAAAGCGAATCAGTGAAACTACAGGACCAGATGACTTCACAGGCAAGTCCTATCAAACATTAAAAGAAGAGTTAATACCTATTCTCAAACTATTCCAAAAAAAACAGAAAAGGAGGGAAATCTTCCCAATTCATCCTATGAGGCCAGCCTTACCCTGATACCAAAACCAGATAAAGATACCATTAAAAAAGAGAACTACAGGCCAATATTCCTGATGAACACAGATTTTAAAATCTTCAGCAAAATACTAGCAAACTGAATCAACAATACATTAAAAACATCATTCACCATGATCAACATGAGATTTATTCTTGGGTTTGCAAGGGTGGTTCAATATTCACAAATCAATCAACATGATACATCATATATCCACAAGAGAAAGGATAGAACTATATGTTCACTTCAATAGATACAGAAGAAGTATTTATCAAAGTACAGCATCCACTCACAATAAAACCCTCAACGTAGTAGGTATAAAGGGAACATACCTCAACATAATAAAGGCCATATATAAAAAACCCACAGCTAATGTCAACTCTAATAGGGAAAAACTGAGAGCCCTTCCCCTAAGGTCAGGAATAAGACAAGGATGTCAACTCTCACCACTGCTGTTCAACATAGTACTAGAAGTCCTAGCCATGGCAATCAGACAACAAAAAGAAATAAAAGGCATACATATCAATAAAGAAGAAGTCAAACTTTCACTTTTCACTTTTTTCATCTTTTATCAGATGATATGATACTATATACAGAAAACCTGGAAGATTCCACCAAAAAACTGCTAGAACTAATAAATGAATTCAGCAAAGTCACAGGATAGAAAATCAATCTAAAGAAATCTTTTGTATTTCTATACACCAATAATGAAGCAGCAGAAAAATGAATTAAGAACACAATCCTAGGGATCCCTGGGTGGCGCAGTGGTTTGGCGCCTGCCTTTGGCCCAGGGCGCGATCCTGGAGACCCGGGATCGAATCCCACATCGGGCTCCCGGTGCATGGAGCCTGCTTCTCCCTCCGCCTGTGTCTCTGCCCCTCTCTCTCTCTCTCTGTGACTATCATAAATAAATAAAAAAAAAAAAAAAAAGAACACAATCCTATTGACAGTTGCACAAAAATAAGATACCTAGAAATAACTTAACCAAAGAGGTAAAAGACCTGTACTCTGAAAATTATACAACACTGATTAAAGACATGAAAGACAACACAAAGGAATGGAAGGACACGCCATGCTCATGGATTGGTGGAAAAAATACTGATAAAATCTCTATACTACCAAAAGCAATCTACACATTTAATGCAATCCCTATCAAAATACCACAAGCATTTTTCATAGAGCTAGAAGAAACAATCCTAAAAGTTGTATGGAACTGCAAAAGACTGAATAGTCATAGCAATCTTGAAAAAGAAAAGCAAAGCTGGAGGTATCAAAATTCTAGACTTCAAGTTACATTACAAAGCTGTAGTCATCAAAAAAAGTATGGTACTGGCACAAAAGCAGACATATAGATCAATGGAACAGAACATAAATTCCAGAAATAAACCTATAATTATATGGTCAATTGATGTTCAACAAAGGAAAGAATATCCAATGGGAAAAAACAGTCTCTTCAACAAATGCTCTTGGGAAAACTGGACAGCAACTTGCAAAAGTATGAAACTGGACCACTCTTACACCATACACAAAAATAAATTCAAAATGAATGAATTACTGAAATGTAAGGCCTGAAAACATAAAAATCCTTTTAAAAAGAGCACAAGCAGTACTTTTTCTGACATTGACTTTAGCAACCTTTTTCTAGATCTGTATCCTGAGGCAAAGGAAACAAAAGCAAAAATGAACTACTGGGACTTCAAAATAAGAAGCCTCTGCAGAGCAAAGGTAACAATCAACAAAACTAAAAGGCAACCTGAGGAATAGGAGGATATATTTGCAAGTGACAATCCCAATAAAGAGTCAGTATCCAAAATATATAAATAACTTACAAAACTCATCACCCCCAAAACAAATAATCCAATTAAGAAATGGGCAAAAGACATGAATAGACATTTCTCCAAAGATGAAATCCAAATCGCTAACAGACACATAAAAAGATGTTCATCATCACTTATCATCAGGGAAATGAAAATCAAAACAACTGTGAGACTGATATATTTGACTCATATCTGTCAAAATGGCCAAAATACAAAACACAGGAAACAGTAAGTATTGATGAGGATGTGGAGACAAAGGAACTTTCTTGCACTGTTGATGGGAATGCAAACTGATGCAGCCATTCTGGAAAACAGTATGAAGTTTCCTCAGAAAGTTAGTAACAGAACCACCTTACAATCCAGCAACTGTACTAATAGTATTTACCCAATGAATACAAAAATGCTAATTCAAAAGGATATGTGTACCCTATGTTTATGCCTATTTATAGGCACATTATAGTAGCCAAAATATGGAAGCAGCCCAATTGTCCATCAATTGATAAATGGACAAAGAAGAAGTGGCATGTTATTCAGCCATAAGAGAGAATGAAATCTTGCCATTTGAAATGACATGGTTAGAGCTAGAAAGTATAATGCTAAGTGAAATAAATCAATCAGAGAAAAGATAAATATCATATGATTTCACTCATGTGTAATTTAAGAAAAAAAAAGGGGGGGGGGACGAATTAAAGAGAAAAGGAAGCAAACCAAGAAACAGACTCTTAACTATAGAGAACAAATTCATGGTTACCAGAGGGGAAGTGAGTAGGAGAATGGGTGAAAGAGGTGATGGAGGATGGGTGAAAAAGGTGTTGTGATGAGCACTAGGTGATTAAAATAAAAAAATAATTGAGTGAAAAAAGCAAATTGTGGGGAAAAAACATTTTTGGTTTAAGTTTCTAGGGACAATCTTATTTCCTTCACTTTCAAATTCTTTGGGGAAGCTTCACCTTAAACCTCGTGTGATCAATCTGCAGATTCTCTTATACATTATTCTTTGGTTCCATGGAAGTCCACTTCAAATGAGAGAAACTGGATAACTGACTACTGGATGTTTAAAAGTTTCACATCTCACCCTAGCTAACACAACTACAAACCATCCAGGAGTCTTCACAGTGAGCCACAAGAAGAATGTAGAACCACCCAAGAAACAAATCCAAATGTAGAACTTGACCCTGAAAAAGACAGCCCATGATTCATATCCAGAGTGAGGTCATGACATCAGAAAGAGAAAATATTTGAAATATTCTGGTTGGCAATATCATAGTCCTGGGTGGTATCTTGGTTTAGATTAGGAACTCAGTCAGTGGCTAGATAAATGTGAAAATGTGCCAATTTTCAGAAGGAAGGTATACTGTTAATTCACAGAAAATATTAAGCAAAACAAAGCTGATATACCAAGATCAATAGCAGACAAAATAAAATTCAGGGCAATTAGTATTAATAGAGATAAAAGGGAGCCTAAATAATATTAAAATGATTCACTAATAAGAGATAGTTGACTTCACAAAGAGATAGTTGACTTCACATTCACCTAAAAAGATAACTTTGAATAGATTTTTTTAAATACTTACAGAATTACAAGAAAAATACTGACAAAACCTCACTCAAGAAGGGATATTTTACCATTTTTCTTTCTGAAACTGACATAACAAAGTAAAAGAGATATATACAACTTAAACAACACATTTAGATGTCTCTGTTAGAAATATTTAGAACACTGTACTCCCCAAAATACAAAACATGTATCCTTTTAAAGCACAGATGGGAAATTTTACATATATTGATGGAGCATTAGGTCACAAGGAAATCTCAACAAATATAAAAAAAATTATTACCACATACACTATGTCATCTGACCACAGGTGAATAAGAAATAAATAATTAAAATACCATACAGTATATGTTTGGAAACTGAAATCACATTTCTAAACAGCTCTTAAGTTAAAGAATAAATCTCTAAATAAAGCATATGATAAAGAGTAGATCATGAAATAATGCGTTGGTTAAAGAGTAAAGGGGCGCGATCCTGGAGACCCGGGATCGAATCCCACATCAGGCTCCCGGCGCATGGAGCCTGCTTCTCCCTCTGCCTGTGTCTCTGCCTCTCTCTCTTTCTCTCTGTATGACTATCATAAATAAAAAAAAATTAAAAAAAAAAATTAAAAAAAAAAAGGGATCCCTGGGTGGCGCAGCGGTTTGGCGCCTGTCTTTGGCCCAGGGCGCGATCCTGGAGACCCGGGATCGAATCCCACATCAGGCTCCTGGCGCATGGAGCCTGCTTCTCCCTCTGCCTGTGTCTCTGCCTCTCTCTCTTTCTCTCTGTATGACTATCATAAATAAAAAAAAATTAAAAAAAAAAAATTAAAGAGTAAAGGGGAAATTACAAAATATTTAAAATTGAATAGCAATGGAAGAATTGCATTAAAATAACTAGTGGACTGCATCTAAGGCAAAATTTAAAGGTAAGTCTATAATCTGAAATAGATTTGTTAAAAAATAAGGATGATTCAAAATAATTAGCATTGAATTCAGAAAACCAGCAAAAGAGCAAAGTAAAATAAAAAAAAAATAGGCAAGATGGTAAATTAAGATAGTGAAAGAGAAACAATTACAGAAATCAGCAGTGAAAGTTGGTACATTAGAAAAACCAGTAGAAAAATACTTCAAAGACTAATCAAGAGAAAAAACTGCAAATATTAAAAGCTTCAAGAAAGATGAATATAGAATATAACCACTGAAAGAGTAGAGATTTTTAACATCATAGTACTATAAGCAAATAAATGATAATATATTTTTTAATTTCAATGAAATTTACTTTTCTAGAAAAATACACATTATCAAAACTGACTAAAGAATAAATGGAAAATTAAAGGGGTCATGAATATTCAAAAACACAAATCATTAATCCAAAAGCAGTTCCCATGAAAAAGATATGAACCAGAGACAATATTAGAAATGATGCTACAAAGCCTTCAATAAACAGATAATTCCTATCTTATGAAGTCTGTTCATGAGATCTAGAAAGAGAAAATGCTACCCAACTTATTTCATGAAGCTAACATAAGTATGATTTCCAAACCAGGCAAAACTATTCATGAAACCTTAAAAAAAAAAAAAGGATTCTAAAATTCATACCTAAGAGTAAAGAGCCAAAAATAACAATGGCAATTCTGAACAAGAAAGAGGAAGAGGAGGGGTTTACTGAACAACAGAACATAATACAGAGCCCAGAAATATATGTGCGCACAAATGGCAACTTTATATAAACCAAATATTTATACTTTGGTGAGAAAAGAACAGATTATTTAATACAAAATTCTGGGTCACTTCACTAATTACAGGAAAACAATTTCCTGTTTCTCTATGACAGGAATATCAAGTAGAATAAGGAAACTGGATCCCTCTATATACCACTTACAAAATCAATTCCAGATACCTTCAGAAGGTATTATGTAAAGGATAAAACTTGAAAACTTTTAGGAGGAAATTTGAGAGAATATTTTAAGGTCACAGTAAGGAAAAAAATGTCTTAAATAACAAACATAAAACAGGGTAGAAAGTAAATTGGCTATAGTAAAGTTTAAAACAAGGCTATGACAACAGATTCCATAAACTTAGCTAAAAGATACATTCATTTAATTTCAAAACACTCTCTTGGAAAATGTAATTGTATCCTGTATAACAAATGAAAGTATCCATAATATAAAATATACAACAAATAAGAAAAGTAAAGTTATCAAATATAAAAATGGGCAAAAATTATGTACATTCCCAAATGGAGAAAGTTCATGTCCAATAAATACATGAACATGTACTCAACCTCCTCCACTTGAATGTGGGAAATTCAAATTAAAAATAACATGACATTTTACCCCAATATATATTGACCAAAAAAAATCTTTAAATGCTAAGAGTTGGTCAGAGTGTGGTAAAGAGGATCTAATATACAATGCAGGTAACTGTAAATTTGAATAACAATTTGGCAATATCTCATTAAGTTAAAGATATATATACATAAGGTTAGTAAAACATTACATGTACTAAAATGCACTGATTTTCAAACCATAAATTTGAATTAAGGAGTTTACAAAATGATGCATATTGCATGCTTCCATCTATAAAACTACACAAGCACATAAACAATATTCTCTATTTCATAGATTCATACATAAGCAGCAAAAGGACAAAAGAGGAAAAATATCCTCCGAAGGATACAAACCAACTTAAGAGTGGTGACTCAAGAGTGGGAAGAGAAGAGGATGTGCAAGGACTACAGCAAGGGGGCCATCAATTTTATCTGGAATTCTATTAAAGTCTGAAGCCAAAATAACAAGTTATTAAGATGCTTAAAATTTGGTAATTATATGGGTGTTCACTGAATTAATCTTTATAATTTTTTATGTTTTTATTATGTCACAACTTAAATAAAATTTTGAAAACTTCAAAAAGTGAATAAAGAGATATAAATGGCCTCTGTCTTAACATAATCCCTTTGGTATTGCTTATCTAAATCAAGGTACCCATAGCCCTTGGAGCACACAATACTGTGCTGAGGACTCATCAAAGTCACATAAACACGTTACATCTTCCAGGAACATCAATGTTGTTCAGGCACTGGGGAAATACACATAATTATAATAATGTAACAAATACGTATTTCCATGAGTGAGAGTTTGAGTTGCCTTTTATTACCTGTAACCATCACACAGGTATCTCCTCCATTCTACCCTTTCACCACAAATGTGTTCACTATCACCTACAGCTACCTAATTGCATCTGTAAAAGCAATGCCCTAGAAGAATTCACAATACCCCATCAAATTCCCTTAACAACAGAAGAATCTATACAAAGATGAAGAGCCCAAAGGGAAGACATAGGGTCATATGGATTTACCCAACATTTGAACTATTGTATTAACAATCCGCTTTCTTTAGCTTCATGATGTTTATGTTCAGGTATAATATAGTATGATAAATGCCAGTGAATTTCTTTTATGAATTGTGTTTTGGTGTGATACATTAATCTTATATTGAGAGACATTGTAAACAACCTCACAAAATTCTAAGAACACTGCTAAAAATGTTCATGATACTATATAATGTCATTTTATGAAGATTCTCAAAAATAATTTCCTTCTGATCTAATCCAATGAAATCTTTGTTTCTTCCAAGTCCTTGATTTCTCATTACATTTTGAATAAAGTGAACTATGGAAGAGATCACACTTCTCTTTTGAGTAAGAATGAAATGTGGCTCACCGAGTACAGGTAATGAATGCTACTGGTGCCTTTTTCCTTTTTTTTAAATGTAATTTTATTTGTTTGTTTATTCTTTAAAGATTCTTTAAAATGTTTGTTTTGTTTAATTTTAGGGAACTCTATAAACTGCCTTAAGTCTGAAATAAATTATAGTAAATAAATAATAGCCCATAAAATAAAAATATACACTTCAAAATTTATGAACTAGAGATGTATTTTTTGCTGCTTAATTAACTATTTGGGATTTTTTAATCAAGTCCTTTTCTAATTTTTATTCTAAAATTCAATTTTTTTCCTTTTATTTTTGATTTATTCTTAATCTGACAGTAACTGTACTCTGAATTTTTGAGTAATGAACAATGTAGAAGGCATTGATATTTGAGTAAAAAATCATGAAATCAAGAACTGACTCTGCCACAAATGAGTTATACAATTTTGACCATCTTAGTGGGACTTTTATAAAGCACACTTACCTTGGCAAAATGTGTCCACAGGTATGTTTTTAGTATTAAGTAGATAATGTATATAAACCATATTTTAAATCATAAAATTGCCTAAAAATATAAACCATAAGAAGAAAAGTAAATATCCCAAGTTTAACATGTAAAAACCTAAATTTAACTTCTGCTTCCATATTTACTGTGAAGCCTTGGGCAAGTCTCTTAACCTCTAAAAACTCTGAAAAGTAGGGGTAATAAGCTACTTCAGAAATAGCTGCTAGAATTACATAAGGAATAAAAATAAAACTCCATAAAAATAAACCACTATTTTTATAAATCACTCTTTACAGAACACATGATTATTAATTTTGTATTGCCAGAGTCTAAGACATTGCTTAAAATGTAATTGCTATTTAGTAATTATGGCAAATTGAATTGAACGTTTTAGAATATAAAACACTTGTGAAATGGACCTACCTTTTTAATATATATTTTATCTCAGAACTGTTTTTCTGAAATAACTGAAAGCAAAAAAGAAAAAAAGAAAAAGAAGGAAGGAAGGAAAGAGAAAGAAATTAGGGAGTTCCATTTATACAAGCAATGACTTTTCTGGTATTTTTCCTACTACACTGATTGGTACATTAACTAGATTTCCAAACTATTTTAAAATAATTTTTTTGCAGAAAAAAAAAGCTAGGGTTGCCTGAGTGGCTCAGTGGTTGAGCGTCTGCCTTTGGCTGAGGGCATGATCCCTGGGTCCTGGGATTGAGGGGATCACAATCACAACGGGAGCCTGCTTCTCCCTCTGCCTGTATCTCTGCATCTCTCTCTGTGTCTCTCATGAATAAATAAAATCTTTTTTAAAAAAAGAAAAGTTAACAGCATATAAAATAAAATAACCTCTGTGTTTTAAGTGGTATTTGGGGAAATATCTCCCCACACATATTTCCTTTTAGTAAACCAGTTTATCTTCCTGCATATCATCCAGCATTATCATCTGTTCATCTGACAAACATGTGTATGCATGTTGACTTCATAGGTACATATGTATGTGTGCATATTCATTATTTCTTACTATGTATCATATACTGTATGCTGAATATTATGAATGAAGAAGGATAAAGGGAACACAGAATGGAGTATGTTAGGGGGAGGGTTCCCATTTTACCAAAAGTGGAAAGGAAATGACAGTGACCTAAGTAAGATGAGGGAGCCAGCAGTGGCTGGTACATGTGAACTTTCACATAGTAAGTAAAAGGCTGGAGGCTGGAACCCCCCCATATTTTTGGAGAGCAATGAGGAAGTCCATATACCAAGAGCAGAATGAACAAGAGGAAAATTACTAGGAGATGAAGTCAGAGAGGTGCTAAGGGGTAAGTTCACAGGGTGCTTGATGGAACTATATGGATTGAGGGGTTGCATCTCGAGATAGATAAAATGGGAAGAATGTAGTGAAACTGAAAAGGAGGATGGAACTATGATTGTTAATTTTATGCATCAACTTGACTAGGATGACAGGTTACCCAGATATATGGTTAAATATTGTTTCTGGATGAGATTAACATTTGAATCCTAACAAAGCAGATTCCATTCCCCAATGTGGTGAACATCATCCAATCCAATGAAGGTCTGAATAGAACAAAAAGGTGGAGGAAGGAAGAATTCATTCTCTTAGTCTGACTACTGATTTGGCACATCACTCTTCTGCACTGAGAGTGAGACTTTTATACCATCAGCTCTCCAGATGTCAGGCCTTTGGACTTGGAACTTATACTATCAGCTTATCTGGTTCTGAGGACTTTGAGCTAGGACAGGAACTGCATCACCAGCTTTCCTGGTTGTCCAGCTAAGAGATGGCAGAGGTGGAACTTCTCAATTTCCACACTCTTGTTTTCCAACTGCTTATAAATAAATTTCTTTGTAGGTATAGACAGATAGAAAGCTAGAGAGAAAAAGGGAGAGATACTATTGATTCTGTTTCTCTGGAAAACCCAAAATGATGACTACATAAATTATTTCCAAATATAAAGAGAGTAGAAAGCCCTCCCCTAGAGGCCCTGGTGAAGTGAAAATCAAGATGAGAGCCAGAGGTAGAGCAAAAAGGAATCAAACTTGAGGAGGAGTCCATGGAAACTCTAAATATCTATGCAGAAATTTGGGAACATTATAAAGTTGCAAGTATTGGGCAGTGTGGAGGAGGAAATGTAGTCTAGAACCAGTAAAGAGAGGCAGCTAAAGAGATAAGCCAGAGACAGTGCTCTCGTTACAAGCAGTCTGCATGTAGAGGCCTTATGCATACCTTGATGAAGAGTGATGGAGGTTCTGAGGGGAATGGTGAAATAACAGAAGCCCAGGATCAAGATCAAGAAATTTTAGGATATGAGGGCAATCTGGCCATGACATCTGTCACCTCATGGATCTCCAGGGTTGATGTGCCTGATCTGCTGGCTAGACGAGTGTCCCTTTCCTCCCTCACCACTCCACATGTATCCTTCCCATAACTGCATGCTCAGTCTAAGAAATGACCTTCCCTGAGAGGGGATCTTTTTTTGGTCAAGGATATGCAAGTAGCTGCACTCTCCTAGTAGAACTCCAAACAAGCTCTTGATGTCCATTTGTAGGAGAATATAGGGTAGTCAAACTTCCAAGACTCTACACATCTAAATGAGGCACTGCATGTGGCAGTCTGCCTTTCTTTTTAAATAAATAAATGAAGTTTTTTTGTTTTTTTAAGAAAAGAAATTTTAGTGAGCTTTTAGTATGCTTGTATGCAAGTAAGTGAGGCCATGGACTTTAGTGTGGCTTCCTTCATGACAACCATAGAGGCCATATGAGACTACTCACATTGCCCATTGCCATCAATCTACCCAGATGCTATCTGGGGTAAAAGAGGAAATCCAGAGGACTAGCATTGTTATAAAAGAGACTCTTAAATATGAAGAGGCCGAGAGACCAATGATTGTAAATATTTCTTCCTTACCACCCCTCCCTGCATACTTCTCAGTGATAAGAGTGTCATAAGAAAGATGACTTATAGACCACACAATTCAATTGTAATTTACAAATTGTGAATCCACTCCATGCCACATTTTGGAAATCTCAATTTTATATCTTGTTTACCAAAGATTTATGCCATACATTAAAATGAGTTTTCCTACTTTGTACAAGCAGATGTGACCAATAACATCTAGTTAAAAAAAATAACGATGCTTAAAAGTAACTTGACTTTATAATAAAATTTAATTTAATTGTTTGAAAGTTTGATAGGGCATCTTACTACATACACTCTACTTAGTAGGCAAAATCTGTTGCCACTGGTCATTTGCTAAAGTGCCCAACATTGTCCCGACACCTCAACTTACTGAATGGGTCTACTAAAAGCATGAGCTATATAAGTCCTGCAAATAATTTTTTAAGTATTAGAGTAACTGACTGAACTCTTCCTAAGGTTTACTATTTATATTCAATTGAAACCAAAACACTAGATCTGAAGCTTACTGAGGAACTTTATCATTTTCTTCCTCTCCATTTAAGTTCAAGTTAGATAATATTTTGAAAGTTATATTTACTTGGATAATATCAGAAAACCAGCCTAAACAAAGTCTTTCTCATGCTATTATTCCATTGCTATTTTTTGCATGCATTTTTTTCCCTCTTCCTTACAATCCTTATAAGTTAATCCTCACTGGAGTTCTTCTGTGTTAAAGCAGATAAGCAAAAGTGAATCCTTATATTAGCCGGAAGGCAGCAGGCATGAGAAGAAAAAAGAAGTAGTGGTCACAATCGAAGGACATGCTTTTCAATAGTGGTTCAGACATTTTAAAAAAGCTTACTCATCTCCTTTCATATCTGCTAGTATGACCACCTTTTTCTTCTTTTTTCAGATTGCCTTCAGGGTTATCTGCTGTTTGAGTGTCATTACAAAAGTCAGGTCTGCTCAGGATCATGTCAAATAATCTATCCCTGTGTCCTTATTTTAACTCCCCATTGCTTCTTCCCAGTCCTGCACTCTGGGTGCACCCATACATCATGTAATAGTAGCTGGGTGCTTCCTTGCATCACTTTCTCTCTCATTATGAGTACCTGTGTTATGCAAACCCCTCAAGAGTGTCTCAGGTTGTAGTTTTGCTGTGAAATCTGAACAAATACTAGGCCTCTAAGGGGGAGTAAAATAAGGCATCCTCAGAACGTATTACCTCTACAGTTTATTACACTGGGATTTCTAATCACTTAACAAAATATAATTTCAAAAATTAATCATACTTTATACATACTTTACAAATAAATCCATACTTTTAAAATTACATGCTGCTTTAACTTTGTCTGGAATCTTACCTTCTGCCCCCATATTTAACAGCTTAGTTATCTACTGTCTAAGCATTTGCCTTACATTTGAATAATACAGTTTAATCAGATTTCCTAAAGCTTTTATTAGATTATTTTAGAGTGGCATAAATAATGTAAAGTAAGCCTAATTTCATATTAGATACCTTCTGTGGTTGCTCATGCAGCTCAAGTTCTTTTTTTTTTTTTTTTTTAATTAAGGCGATTCTAGCAGTCACTTCTGACTTCTGTGGCATCTTCCTACAAATCCTATCTACTTTACTGCTACACCGAGGTTCATTTGTGTCATTCAAATCTTTGCTCTTTAAATATCCACTTATAAATTTATTATGGCAATATATTCATATCTTTACATTTAATCTGAAACTTCGATAACAAGCAGGAGATGGAATAAATGAATAGCAGACACACTTGACAAAATTAAAATGCTCTCCTGTCAGTGCCCATATGAACTATTACAATGACAGAATAGCATTTTAATTTTGTCCAGTTCTTCTTTCTCCTTTTCACTCACATTTCTCCTTCTCCAGCTTGCTGTAGATCCTTGATAAAAGACCCAGACTTTAAGTGCCCAACATCCTCACAAAAATGTTGGAGGATGTTTTAGAATCATGGATTTTGAATGACAGAGATGAACTTCGCTGCAGCACTGCTGCAGTAGGGGATTTATCATTTTGTTAATTAAGGAGGGTTTTCCAATAGTCACTCCAGAAATTGCCTCTGGAATATCATTAATTAACAATCTCACTTCCACCACGGGAGGGAGGAGGAAGGCCAAGCAGCAAAACTAACAAAAGGAGTAACTATTAAAATACACACACATACAAATTTGAAAAGCATAGAGAAAATTTGGAAAGGAGGCAAATTATTTAAAGCTGGTATTATAGGATCAACAGAGTTAACAAAAATCCAATTCATAGAATTAAAGCTATCTCTGTTCACAGGCCTTGCACTAGACTCTAAAAAAGTCAACAGTTCAGAAACTCTTTACCTGAATTAAATAATTTACCATGTTGTTTGGAATTTGTGTGGTTTTTTTTTCCCCCACAATGACTGTTACCTTTCTAGGGGAGAAGAAAACAAGCCTTTTTTCCAGTTTTCTTATTTGTTGAGTATCCAGGTAACAAACTACTTAAAATCAACCAAACAAAACTTGATAATTGGCCCCTATCCCCATCTGAGCCACAGAAGAATGTAACCATGGCAACCTGTCATTTAGAACAGACCATCTCGTGTACCTTTCAGGATTTAAGTATGTGAGAATCTATCCATTCCTAAGTAGAATTACCGTGCCGGGAACATTTTGTTCTTTATTGTAAAGGAAGTATGAAGCCAGGTTCCTAAATAGTTCTCAACAAGGTATTCAGGTGAAAGAGAGGTTCAGTAGCTGTGAAGATGCACATACATACTCTAACTGAAGTTCTTTCTGTTAAGGAATAAACAAGAAGTGGACTTTATGAAAGGGCAGCAATTAAAGCCACTACAATTGTAGCAGGGTAGCCTGCTGAAACCTTAGTTCACAAAGTAAGAAGCTTTTATGGTTAGAATGCAGTCACAGCCAGACACAGAATCAAGTCACCTTGCCTTGATTTAAAGTAGTTTCCTGTAGGCACATTTAACATATACCAGTACTATTCCCCTCACCTTTGTTGTTGTTGTTGTCTTTCGGCAATCAAAACTACAAACAGGACATCACCTGTCTGGATTACATAATATCTGAGAACAATTGTTTTTATTTCTAGTGACAGAACTTAACCTGCCAGGTAATGATCTTAAAGACTTCATCTTCAGTTGTCCCAAACTAGTGAAAGAGTTTCAAAAGTGGTCCCTTCAGGCACCTGGATGGCTCAGTCAGTTAAATGTCTTGAGTCTTGATCTCTGCTCAGGTCTTGATCTCACACTCATGAATGAGTTCAAGTCCCAAATGGAGCTCCATGCTGGGCTTGGAGCTTACTTAAAAAAAAGGGGGGGGTGCCTGATTGACAAGAGCTAGTCTCTTTAACTGTTAAAATATTGTTAGTTATGATTAAAATATATGATCAGTTTTAATTCTATCAATGAAACTGGCAGTCAACTTCTCTATTTCCACTAGAATAATTTTAGAGAGTAAGAACACAAAAAAAGAACTTACTGAGTAGATATTTCAAATTGTGAGACTAACAGGAATAAAGAAAGTTTTCTTAGAGCTGGCTGTACTCTCTATGTAGTCTCTACCTCAAGGCTACAATGAGTATGAGAAGAGAACTCAAGGGTGAATTTTGTACTTTATATTTATTAACATGTTGTCAGCCAATTTATATTTCTATGTCATTGCTACTGGAGATCACTGTGAATATGGCTAACCTTTTTTTTTTTTAATTTTTTTATTTATTTATGATAGTCACAGAGAGAGAGAGAGAGAGAGGCAGAGATACAGGCAGAGGGAGAAGCAGGCTCCATGCACTGGGAGCCTGACGTGGGATTCGATCCCGGGTCTCCAGGATCGCGCCCTGGGCCAAAGGCAGGCGCCAAACCGCTGCGCCACCCAGGGATCCCAGCTAACCTTTTAATCTATATACAATATCAAAGCAGCCGTGATAATTCTCTAATTCCTATTCAAGTCAACAAATGTATACTGAGCACCTATTGTGTGAAAAGTACTTTGCAAAGTGTAGTAAGGCATTCAAAGGAGCAGTAGATGATTTCCCATAAAGCTAGTATAACTTTAGCATTCCCTTCCATCTTTTTGCAAGGATCTGGCAGGAAAGCTGGCAATTTTTTAATTAATAGAATTCATAATTTTATTTAAATAATTTTATTTTTATTTATTTAAACAATTATTATTTTCTTTTAAAAATTCTTCTAAAATGGTATGACCTTTAGGTTCCACAAACCTAGATGTTCATCTCTATTATCTTCCACTGAGGTTTAATAGAAATTTAACACTTGCACATTCTTCAGTGTGAAACTATTGCAAGAAGAATTGTGAGGTGCTGACTGATGGTGCTGCTAGAGGTTTGGAGACTTTTCAAGGGGAAAAATAAATGTGGCTTGGGGAACATAGCACTGAAACCTATAATAATTTAAAGGAGTCTCTGTTTTACTTATTGGGGCATATATATATATATATACATACATACATATATATATATATTTTGGGGGATATGTATATATATTTTTTTAAGATTTTGCTTATTTATTTGAGAGAAAATATGAGCAAGGGGAGGAACAGAGGAACAAACACACTCCCCACTGAGCGGGGAGCCTGCCTGGAGCTCAATCCCAGGACCCCAAGATAATGACCTGAGCTGAAGACAGAGTTTTAACCAACTCGGCCACTCAGGCACTCCTGGGGCATCTGTATTTAAAATTAATTTTAATATGTATAATTTGTTAACATTAAATTTAGGAAACCATTTTTAGAAATTCCGTCTTGCTAGCAAATATATGAAGTCTAAAGTAAAAAAATATATAAATGGTATAATTGCTAAATACATAGGCACTTGTAATCCTAATAACGTTTTGTGTTGGTAGCAGGCAAGATATTTTATATATATTAAAGGCTCATAACAAGCCCGTGAGGTAGATCCTATTATATTCTCAACTTTACAGAGGATCCTGGGGATGAGAGAGATTAAATAATTTTCCTAAAGTTATATTACCTTTATTTAAAATCTCACTAGAAAAAAACAGACTGTTCAGTCAACTATTTCATCACAATAGATACAGGGCTCTCTTATGGAATCTTGGTTTGGTATTATAAATTAGTTGGGCTGCCCCTGAAAGAAATTTGACATGTGTTTTTTTTAACTATAGAATTTTCATACTTTCAACTCAATAACTCCATTTCTAAAATATTAACCTAAAGAAATATTCTGAAATTAGACAAAGATTTATATCTAAAAATGCTCTTTTTCAGTATCATTTATAACAAGAAATAACAAATGTTTAAAATTAGAGATATATAAATATAGTGGAATGTAAGGCAGATTTATACACTAGAATGATATACAGCCATCAAAAGTTTTGTTTGAAATTTTACCTAAAATTATGATATAAAAGTAGTAAACACACAAAAATGCATTTTAAAAAAAGGACTGGAATAAATTATGCCAAATTGTTTGGGTTTATGGCCATCTAGGTGGAAAAGTTTTGTGTGCAACTGAAGGTAGGAGACTGAACCGGGATTTTAAGACATTATATCAGGCTCCAAAAGGGAATCATCGAACTAATGATGAAATTCAAAGTCAATAAGACAGCATTACATGATATTTACATGTTTTTTTTTTCAATTTTTTGAAGCTTTTTTGGACTTCTGAAATCTTATTTTTAAGTCTGTATTGTGTTTATAATAAAAAAATTTTAATTGTGGGATCATTGAAAACAGAGATGTCGAAGAAGGATTTCAAGAGGCAGTAAGACTTAAGCTGGATTTTGAAGCATCAGCAAGATTTATATGAAGAAAGATGAAATGGCAATCCAGGCTAGTCCTAGGAGTAAAAGCTTGGAGTAGAGAATGTTCCGGCTGCACCTGTGAGAAAATGTCGTAATTTGATGGAATGCAGGATTCCCTTTGGAAAGATAGAAACTAAACTTTAGCAATTAGCATGTGCAATTTGATGCCATCTTGAAGATTCTCAATGTTATCTAATAATAAATTGTAGATCAGTAGCAACCACTGAGCTACGGACTAGCATGTAAAGCTGTACGAAGATGAGAGGAGTGGCAATGTGTGGATGAAACAAGAGCTCTGGAGGTCTGGAGAGTAGAGAGTACCCTACTACCATCTTCAAAGCACAGGATTATTAGTCTTGAAACTAGTGTATTCATAATGATAATAGCAAAGAATATAAAAACCTCAGAGAAAGTTTAGGGAAAGAATCATTAGCACTTGATGGAAATGAATATATGCGATTAAAACGATGGTGAGGGTACAGACCTTGAGTTCTGGTGACTTCAGTGATATCATTTTGCCTATAGAGGAGAAAGGCATAGTTTATTTGTAAAGAAAATGATCTCAAATTTTAATGTTTAGTTAGAGGAAATAGGCAGTCCATCAAGGGAACAAGTACCAAAAAGCAATCAAGATACAGACCTCTGACGCTGGGGTAAATGGAACAAAAGTTTCTCTTATGACTCAAACAAAGCTTTGAGCCAGAAGAGAGGAAAAAAATAATCAGCTCTGCCTAGTACCATCAGAGGGTGTTAGCAGTTACTCATTTTAAGCGTCACTTTGCAAACAGACTTAAACCAACCTTTTGGAACCTAACCAAATTATAAATAGAAGTAGTTCTGTGAAGAGGAGGGCCATCAACATGGAAGTGAAAGTCAAAACCATGAGTCATAGTTGATCCAGGGAAAGTATATAAAAAGGAAAGAGAAATGGCCAAGAATTAAACTCTGAGAATGTTCACAGATAAGAAAAAAAGAAAGAATAACTTAACTCCAAAACATAGTGCCTTTAAATATTTAAAACTCTAGGATGTAAGGCCAAATTTGCTTTTCCGGTCAGATGTGGATAACACACATTGAAACTCTAGAAACAAAAGCCAGAGGAAAATAAAAAATAAACCTACTGAATTAGAATTCAGGGTCTATTGTTTACTGAAAAACAAGAAAACTCTTAAAATCAACCAGTAAATGTGTTTCACAAAAAATCAATCCATCACTAAAACAAAATGTTTTTAGGGTAAGTAAGAAGGAGTTACATTTTGGTTTCAAACTCCATGACCACGAGATTAAGACTAAAGAATATATTTACCTGGGAAATAGCCCTAATTGGGCAGAATTAACCTGTAATGCTGAAACTGAAATGGTTATATTTTCCTTCTAAAGATACACATGTAAGTCAAAAGGACATTAAAAATAATTACCTACACAAACAATACAAATTTTAAATCTCTTATATGTAATTTTTTTTAAGATGGCAAATACAGTAACCTGCTTTCTCTTTAAATATTCCTTCTCTAGCTCTGATTTCAGAAAGATAAACTCTACTCTTAGAGAAGCACACATTTATGGGCTCTCAAGATACGATTTCACTTTCACTTGAATTAAAGCAATTATGTTCTTTTTCCTAATGGCCAAACCCAAAAAGCCCAGTTAAATTGAATCTGGACAAAGGTACCAGATCTTGAGAGCACTTACTACTGGGAATGTAACATGTCTTGTCACCAGAGTTAGAGTAAAATTCAACACCAACCATGGAGGTAAGAGATTGTACGTCAAAAACAATTAAAAATGTTAAACATGTCGGGGGCCTGGGTGGCACAGTCAGTTTAGCTATCTGACTCTTAATTTCAGCTCAGGTCATGATCTCAGAATCATGAGATTGAGCTCTGAGTCAGCCTCTGTGCTCAGCAAGGAGTCTACTTGAGATTCTCTCTCTCATCTCCCTCTCGAACCCACCACCCCACTCAAGCACACATGGTCTCGCGCACTCTCTCTTTCTCTCTTTTAAACAATTTTTTTAATATTACACTTGTTCTATAGTGTATGACTAAAAAAAAATAAAGCTCCTATTAACATACCTTTATTTACATTTAAAAATCACCCAATTTTTCTGTATTTTTTTTCAAGTCCTAGTTTAAACAAAAAAAGCAGTGCAGATAAAACCTAAAGTCCTCTATAACCATCTCTTATTCCCATTTCACTCCTTCCCTCCCTAAAGGCAAACTCTATAAACAGATTTCTACTTATAAATCTTAGAAATTGGTCAATCTCACTAGTAGCTAGGGAAGTGCAAATCAAAATAATGAAACAACGATAGATAGATAGATAGATAGATAGATAGACAGATAGATAGATATAAATATAGATCTCGGATTGGCTAGAAGTTACAAAGTCTAACAGTGTCAAAGCTCAGTTGAATCTTTGAGGAAGCAGGGATTTTCTTATACATCTCATGGGAATGTAAACTTGAAGGCATCACTTTGGGGAGGAATTTGCCAAAGTCCTATAAATGCAGAATGTGTTTACCCCATAACAAGACAATTTCATGGCTAGGTTATAAACTATTCTTTCCTCTTTCTGGGTATATAGAAGAATTACACTCCTCAGTACCTGTGTCTTTAGGTGGAGCTAGTTCTGGGCAATAACTGGGAGACAGAAATGGATGTCACATGTTACTGGATATATAATTATGAGTGTAAGACCTCTAAGCTACTACTTGTCTTGCCAAGATGATCTTGGAAGCATATGTTAATGTGTCAGGGACATCAGATTAAGGCAATCAAGGCAATGCTGAGCCAAACACATGGAGGAAAGCTGCCCCGGAGAGTCACCTGAATCCATAACAGATTTCATAGGAGCAAGAAACAAATTCCTTTTGTGTTAAGCCACTGAGATTTGGAGGGAGTTCTCTATGGCAGCACAAAAAGCTTACCCTGACAAACACAAAAATATATACATCACACAAAAATTCTCACATATACACAAGGAGATATGCATCTTTGATGCAACCCTTGCAATAGTACAAAAGTGATGAATATCTCAATGTTTATGACTAGTGAGATTGATCAGTTGTGGTATATTTATACAATGATACAATAACTGAAAATACAGAAAAATTTATGTGTGCATGAATTAATCCTAAAAACACAATTTTGACAGAAACAAGTTGCTGAATGATAAGTATAATATGATAATGCCAGAACATAAACTCAGTTAGAGGAGGAAATCTACTACCATATTCCCAGTGCTTAAAACATCCTGGTAGGTGAGAGTAATGACTCAATAAATATTTATTAAGTGAATATACAAATGGTTATTATTTTGAAAAGTTTAGAAATATATACTACATAATATCTATGGGTAGCAAACTTAATATCTAGCAAACATAATATCTATGGGTAGCATATGGTATCTATGTAGCAAACATGTACTAGAAACATTTTGTTAGCTCATTTTCAGCTCAATAAAGAAACTATGACATTAGCCTAATTGCCATGTCACTCTCAAATTAATCTTTCTTTCTGTTAGGACATTCCAATTTGACATTTGTTGTTGACTTTAGGCAAGCTACTTAATTCTTTTTTTTTTTTTTTAAGATTTTATTCATTTATTCTAGAGTGAGAGAGAGAGTAGGGGGAGGAGTAGAGAGAAAAGGACAAGCAGACTCTGCGCTGAGCACAGAGCCTGATACAGGGCTTGATCTTAGGACCCTGAGATCATGATCTAAGCCAAAACCAAGAGTCAGACTTTTAATCAAATGAGCCACCCAGCACCCCATAAGCTACTTAATTCTTTGTTGTCATGGTCTCCTCACCAGTAAAATGAGGATTAAAATATAATATTCATAAAATTCTTGTGATGATGAAACTAGGTAATATATAAAGTGCTCAGAACAGGGTGATGCATAAAGTAAGCAATCAACAATCACTAGCTGCTCCTGCTGCTGCTGCTGATTACTGCTGTTATTTCTCATCTGGCCTTTAAAGCAAAGGTAAGTCTATTTTTTAAATTTTTTTTACTTGTGAATCATGATGTACATATTAAAAAATAAAATTTTCTCTTCTGTTTGCTTCTTGGCAATATATTAAGTTTTTAAGTAAACTTTTCCAATATTTAAACATTTATAGTAATAAGGAGTCCAATGGTCTACATAAATTTTTGAGGCTGAAATACAATGGGAAAAGAAAATAGGTTAAGGAAAGAAGTTTTGAGGCACTGGCTTTCTTTTCTTAACAGTTTCCCAAATTGTTCCATTTCACACTGCAAAGCTGGATAAAAAAAAAAGTTGTGTGTGTGTGTGTGTGTGTGTGTGTGTGTGAGAGAGAGATACAAAAAAGAACATTGCCATCAGCCAACTGAAATTTAGAGGTTAAAATGAATTGGCAATGTGTAGAAGTTCAAAATTCAAAGCTATTTTCTCCACTAATGAGAATTAACTTTAGTTTGGGATTGTACTCTTAAGAGTGACAATGACCCTTACCAAACTTTGTGATCACCTAAACAGACTCTCTTACATTAATCCTTCATAATTATATCTTTCTATTCTGTTTCTCATTGACAACTACTTAGAATTCTAATGTGATGGGACACCTTAGCTCAGTTGGCTAAGCAACTGACTCTTGATTTCAGTTCAGGTCATGATCTCAGGGTCTTGAGATCAAGCCCCATGTCAGGCTCCATGCTCAGCAGGGAGTCTACTTGCAATTCTCTCTGCCCCCTCTATGTCTCCTCCTACTTTCTCTCTCTCTCTTTCTCTCTCTCTCTCAAATAAATAAATAAAATCTTTTTAAAAAAAAAAGCATTCTAAAGTGAAGACAGGTTGGCCATATTTAATCTTTTGTAATTTGTAATAATAAGATTGTTATTTCCAACATTGCTTTGTTCTATCTTGAGTCATGTGAAAGAGTCGCAGTTGATAGTAGACCTCTGTTCACCACAGTATTTCTTCAGATAGAGTGTTCCTTTTGGAAATATGCATTAGTTAGGAAGTGACAGTGGGTATCCGAAAGAAGTAACAGTTTATAATGCCCTACTTTAAATGAACACAGTGGTTTTACTGTTTTCATTTGGAACAACTTTTGACTACTCTGTACACACCTTCAATTAAAATAATAGATACAAATTATTTTTAAAAACTAAGAGACTTCCCAATATCAGGCAAAGAAGTTTACCCTATAGCTAAAGTTCAGTGTGAAAACTAGTAACATAAACATGTTCTATGTCCATTGCACAGTTTTATTTGTATCCTTTGAACTCTCTGTGTTCTATGCTAATATCAATAATTTATAAATGTGTTTGTTGAAAATAAAGCAGATAAATATCAGATATTTTAATTTCCAGAAAGCAAATACTGCTATACCACTAAACTTTATCCTTGGAGAGTTTTATATTTCATAGATATGGATAGAAATAAAAGCTCATTAACAAAATAGTTTTTACCCAAACCATTACAACTTCATCATTTTGAATCACAGCTCATTAAAACAATTATAATCAAATGTTCATTTCTTTTTTCCCTTGCGAGAAACAGCTGAAAAGGTTATGTTTGTTTTTCTTTATCTAAATCTCTACGGTGATATAAACAAGCTACATAGATTTGTGTGCTGTTTTTCATTTATGTTTCAATGTGTCTCTGATGCTAGTTTGAGTTTTTTCATATTTATTTTAACATTATTTCAACAGGATTTCAGAAGTTGGTGTTACAAGCATAGTTAAATTAACAAGACATTTAATACCATCCTCTCAAAATTCAAATATTGGCAGATGATTGCTTAATGGAATTCAGTTACATGTTCCTGCAGGTGTATTCTATTTTGGATCTCTCTAAAGTTGTAAGAAGATAAATTCTCAATGGTTAGTTTTAAGTATTCCTCATACTTTGAGGTCCAATATAACATACCACATAACCTGAGCAACCCTGAACAACAACAAAATAAAACCAACATCCTAGCTACAGGTAGGTAGCTCAGCAAATCCAGAATGGAACAAAGCCATACATATTGTAAGAGCCACAAGTCTCTAACTGAAATAGCCCCAATCTCTCCTTTTATTTTTTTTTGTTTCTACTTATTCATTCTAAATACATTTAAATTAAGTATAAATCCATACTTAAGATTTGATTCAGATTGATTCACCCCAGGTCTCTGAATTGATAACTAAAAAGAGACTTGCCACTAGGATAATTTTTTAAGATTTTATTTTTTTTTATTTGAGAGAGAGAGAACATAAAAGAGAGATCAAAAGCAGGGGGAAGGGGAGGAGGGAGAAGCAGACTCTTCACTGAGCAGGAAGCCAGATGTGGGACTCAATCCTAGGATCTCAGGATCAAGACATGAGCCAAAGACAGACGCTTAACTGACTGAGTATTCAGATGCCCCAGAAAGACATTTTTAAGCATAAGTTTGGCATCTGACTGCAACTTCTCATATGAATGCTATTCCACTGTAATATGCTATATTTTTTCAACCATTTCAACAATATGTATAGTTAAGAGTTTTAATTAGCAATTAACAAGTACACAATTACTGACTTAAGTTGACAAAACTCTAGATTCAAAACTAATATTTTGCATCTTAACCTACATAGGGTAGGCAAATGTTTTGTATTTTATGTTTAAATGTTTATAATTTAATAGATATTTATAAAGAAATTATTCTATGTAGAGTACTGTTCAAAGTGTTATGGAGAAATATAACAGAAAATCATCTTCCTGAAGCTCATGTTCACAACCAGAAACACATCAAATTTCTTTAAGATTACTGCATGTACAATTTTACTTCTTTTTCATCAGTTCTTTCCCAGTGACACAGGCTATAGACTTGCTAGTCATACATGAAAAAAATTAAGAAAAATAAAATTTTCTTTTTAAGTGGACCAAAAAAATATTTTCTGACATTTTTTTTCTCTAAAGTATACCCAATCCAACTGAATGGTTGTGTAGGCAGGTCAAAGGGTATAAGGCAGATTAAGTAAATAAGATGAAAATTCCAGGTTACTATATTATATACTGGACCCATCTTCCTTTTAAGTTTCAAATCATGAATAATCAAAGGGAGGTTATATTGTACCACGATGTTTAAGGACTTAAACTGAGTTGACTTTCCTTGAATGACATGGATTTCTTTCTAATGCATTTATGTTTTAAATGGTCAATAAAAATACTAAATGATTTTCTGTGATATAACTTCAAATTCTTGACAATATTTCAAAGTTGCAAAGAAAATCCACTTTCATCCAACAGGTTTTTATCAATGTATTTGCCATGAAGCATAAATGGTTAAATAAGGGTGACAAGGTCCAAACAATGGAAGCTAGCTAAGTTTACCTATTATAAGTCAATTTGTCTGTCGGTCTATACAGCTCAAGTTATTCAGGTACCCAAGAGCCCAGATAAAGACTCTCATTCACTTTGGCTTTAAATATGAAAGATTTATCATTAAATAGTCTTTTCTATAATCAATCAGTCATTAGTCTTTTCTGTAATCAATACCACATGTAATTAATTACTGATTATGAGACCAGTATCTATTAACTTTAAAAAATGTAATTAATCCATGCTCACCTTTATGCTATAGATAAATCCATGTTCCCCTTCATGCTAAAGATAATCCAAATTCACATTCATGTTTATTAGATAAGTTGACTTAAGTGGTATAGAAAAGAAAAAATGTACTAAAACATATCGAAAACTGAAAGAAGTTGTTTCACCATGTAAATGAAAAAAGTGAGGCCCAGAGGGCAAGTGACTGCCCAAAGGTCAAGTTACAAGCTATAGAGATGGTACCTGAACTCATGTCTTCTGATTCCTAATTTAGCTTTTTTTCATTCAAACCATATGTTTCCTTTAGCATGACTATGTAACAAATGACCCCAGAACCTAGTTACTTCTTTCATACCCACTAAAATGGTTATGATCAAAAAGACATACATTAACAACTGTTGGTAAGGATGTGGAGTGATTGGAATCCTCATATATGACTGATGAAAATGTAAAATAATATAACCATTTTGGGAAATATGTTGGCATAACTCAAAAATTGAACGTACACAACCCATATGACCAAACAATTTAACATTAAAATAGCTAAAAAGTTAAAACAACCTAAATGTCCATTAAGTAATAAAAAATAAAAATGAAATAAATAAAAAGGTGGTATATCCATACCGTGGAATACTATTCAGTCATAAAATGAGTGAAATACTGATATCTGATACATGGATGACCCTTAAAACCACTATGCTAAGTTAAAGAAGTAAGCCACAAAAGGCCACATACTGTATGATTCCATTGATGTAAAATGTACAAAATAGGTAAATCCACAGAAATAGAAAAAAAAGTAATGTTTGCCAGAGGACAGGGAGAGGAGAAGAATGGGGAGTAACTACTAATGGATATAGGGTTTCTTTTTCCGGTGATAAGACATTATTAAATTAGACAGCAGTGACAGTTACATAAACTTGTGAATATACTAAAAGCCACTGAACTTTATGCTCTGAAATAGTGAAATATATGGCATGTGAATTATATCTCAAATAATATAATTAATATAATATCAAACCAAAATATCTCAACAAAAATATTTTTTTAAAAACTTGATTTAAAACTATAATAACATACATCTTCCTAACAAATCTGCAGGATTGTCAGGGCTTTGTGTGAAATCAAGGTTGACTAATACTGCTCTAAGACTGAGATCTGGAGTTATCTGTAGGCTCACTCACCTATGTGTCTTGTGCCTTGGCTGAAATTTGCAAAGCTGGTGCTGAATCAGTTAGAGATCCTCTGTCTCTACAGCAGCTTTAGGGCAAGCATACTGCCTACACATGGCAAGTTTGGCTTCCTCTGTCATACATCATGAGAGAGAAACACAAGCCTTTTATGACTTAGCTTCTCAAGTCATGCTGCATTACTTTCACCACCTTTTCTTGCTAGAGGTGACTGTTATATAGGTTGGCCCTGGCTCAAGTGGGAAAGAACATAGAACCTACCTCTCAGTGGCAGAGTATCAATGTTACATTGCAATAAAAGCATGTGGGCTAGGACATATACTGGTGCAACTACCTTTGGAAAATGAAATCTGCCACACCATACTTAGTAGTCATTATAAGAAATCTAAGTCTACCATATTAATATGGCACGTCTTCTGGGGAGAACATACAAAAAAAACAGCAACAACAAAGACATTAATTGTGTGGAAAAAATGAAATATTGGCCACTTTGAACCAACTTTTTGGTGATGCCAACAAAATAATTCCTGCTTCCCTCTTTCAGATGTCCACTCCACACATACACCCTATACCACTCATTCTGCACTGGTTTCTAAAATTTCCTTGATGACAAGTATTTAGTAATTCCTGGCCTCGCTTTCATTTTGTCTCTTTGATTTAATTTAGGTAACTAGGTTTTAGTGTGTTGAGTTTGAGGTAGTTTTCTTTTACAAACTAGAGAAACACAAAGTAATCTTTAGTAAGGAGGAAAAATATCTAAAATACAGGTTATGAGTGAAATCTTAACACTTCCCCCTCCCCAAACCCCCCCCCAAAAATTGAATCAATAATAAATAGAAACTCTTATTTACTTACCATCCTGAATTCAGCTTCCATGCTTCACCCATACATATAGCAATAATAATTTGAAAGCAATGGGAGAATGAAGATAGAGTGATATCATGATTCTAAATTTTTGCTTATTTGGTATTTTTTCTCTGAATATGGGTAATTCAATCTTCCCCAAACTGAAGATATATTTAAACAAAAGTCATTGTTTTCTACAATAAGCACTGTTTCACCCTCTACATTACTTAAGATATGAAAAGTTATGCTGTGATAACAAACAAACTCAAAATTTCAGTGGCTTAATACAATAAAAGTTTATTTTTTTCCATTATGCTAAGCCAGCTACAAACCCAGGCAACTCTTGACACAGCTATCCTCCAATCGAAAATCTGTAAATCCAGGCTAATCTGATTTTGTGGTTTATCGTCTCAATCCCTTAGGATCCCAGAGATTGCTTCCACAATCCCTGAGACAAAAAAAAGTCTAGAGATGTCAGCAGGACCTCGCACAGCCTCAGACTAAGAGCACCACACATGACTTTTGTTCATGTTACACTGGTTAGAATTAGAAATTAGTGCCTCTTATCTGCAAGGTAATAGAGAAGTATGTCCTTTCTTGAGGAAGAAAAGGAGAATCTGTATTAAATTATAGAGATGTCCATCACAATTTATTATGGTTCCTAATTCAACTGGAAAAGAAAACACTTAAGTAAATTCATAGATGCCTCTCAGACAACCACATTAGAAAGTCAAATGGTCTGAATCTTGCTAAGATCCACACTTGCTACACTGACTACTGTAGAAATCTCCTTTATGCTCACTGCTACACTGACTACTGTAGAAATCTCCTTTATGCTCCTTCTGCTCAAAAAAGCAGAGAGTGAAAGGGTTATTAGATATTTTCTATCAGCACAAAGATGGTGTTTATAATTCATAACAGCTCTAGAATTTCTGCATAAGAATACTTTAAAAATAGTAATTTCTTGTAAGATAGGGTATTTACCTTAAAGGTCAATATTCATAGAAGGCACACTCTATTTGCAAAATTGTATGCTGATAGAGGTTTGTGGGATGCTAAAGTGCTGTCCCTGATTGTAGCATGGGTGACGTTCTGACATCTCTTCTGTTAACTTATATTAACCTGAAACTATTAATTTTTATTAACCTTTAACATTTTAACTAAAATATTTGTTTCATCTACTAATCTTATATGTCACGCAGATTACTAAACATGACCTATGCCCAAAGCGATCACAACCTGCTTTCCATGGCTCTGTCTGCTAACACTGTCCATTCTGTCTTCTGAAGTAATCTGCTACAGCATATTCTTATGGTTGATATTTTATAAACCAACTGCAATTCTGTGTTATAAACTGCAAACCATTTAGGTATACAAACATAGTTCAATTCAAATGCCTCTGATATGGCACTCTGTAAAATATCTGTGGAAGTGATGATTCTAATTCTGAAATATTTTAGAATTATAAAGTCCAACTGAGTTACACTGGAAATAATAATCTCCACTAGATTATTACTCCTAGAGTAATAATTTCTAGGATTTATTGAACACTTACTATAAGCCAGGCACTACTCTAAATACCTACTGAGTACCTACCAGTGCATACTTCAGAGATACTAATCAGCACAACTCTGAGATACATCCTAAGATTTTCCAATTTTACAGAAAAAGGTTATGTAACTTATCCCAAGGATACAATTAGGTAATGGTCAAGAGTTCAGATCCAGATACTTTGAGAGACTTTTGTCCTCTTTCCTACAGGCAATGTAGATAAAGTGGCAGTTTGCAACCACAGGAAACATTTAAAAGTGCTGGTTATGGTTTGATTTATTTCCTTCTCTCTTCCTTCTCATTTCATTCATCCCAGCTTAATAAATTCTAGAACAATCTATTTTTTCACTTCCATCCATCACATTATTTGGAGCCACCAGCATTTAGAATTGGGGAGAAAAAAAAAAAAGCAAAAGAAACAAGCCGTTTACTTGGGGTAGCTTAATGCGTTTCCAGACCCTGAACTCAAACCCCAGTTACTAGTACTCTGGAAATGACTCACCAGCAGGAATATAATGCTTTTTATTCGTAACATATGGAAATGAATTAATACCTTATGGTTCCCTATCACAAATGTCACAAGGACATGAAGATAGAGTGGCGTAGAGAAATTGAGAACAGCTGTGTTGGTGCATCAGAAAGGAAAGCTGAATCACCTGAAAGCCTCCTGAAAAGGACTAGAAAAGGAGCCCTTTGATAAGAACTTTTGTACATTTCTTCCATTATTCTTCAAGGTTGCAGTATTTCTAGAACTTTTAGGATAAAATTTAGGATAATAGATATTTGAATTTTCTTCAAATGTCTTTTAAGATATGGCTTCCTTAATAAAGAGTTATCATTAGGCATCTAAATATTTTGGGTCAAAGTGCATTGAAAAGGAAAAACAACAGTCTAAATGTAGGAGGAATACAAACACAATATTCAAATTTTCTTCAGAAATTGAAAGTACAAAAACACTGTGCTTTATGGAATTCTTTATTAATCAATACAGCCAAGTCCAAACCTGCAAAGTGTTAATGTCTGATACTACAGACATTTAGTTATTCCAACCTTATTATTTATGTAATTTTCCCCTAAAGTCTTCCTGTTTTCTTCCCTCCATTTGTTCAAATTGTATCCTTCACTTGGGGCCAGTTTTTCTTACCGCTTCCTTGATGGGAGTTGTCTCCAGATCTTTGAGCTCATACTAGTTTCCTCTTTTTAATAAGAATTATTGGACCCGGGCAGCCAGGGTTTAGCGCCACCTTCAGCCCAGGGCATGACCCTGGGGTCCCAGAATCGAGTCGGGCTCCCTGCATGGAGCCTGCTTCTCCCTCTGTCTATGTCTCTGCCTCTCTCTCTGTGTCTCTCATGAATAAGTAGAAAAAATCTTAAAAAAAAAATTCTTGGACCCTTCACTGCCTCTACTTATAATAACTGTTATGCTTACCTGTTATGGTAAAATCATTAATTTCTTTGTACTGGAACATTGATTTCAGTTTTTCTGGTATCACTCAAAGGATATAATGCTGTGTTTTCCACTAAGTTAAACTTCAACAAGTATGTCTTAAATTTAACTGAATTTTTGTTGTTGTTTTGTTAATTATATTTCAAAGTATTAAAAGGTAGATGTTGCCGTTTTTATGATCATGCAATTTTAGCAAAATTATATGTCATGTACTGGAGTTACACTTTACTCAGAGGAATGCTGGCATTAAAGAAATAGATTTCATTTATCAATCTACCTTCTCCAATGGGAAGGCAAATCTTCATTTAAAAGTAAACTGACTTGTATGTTACATTCGAATTTCAAAAATAAAATCATTGTACATTTATACTTTTGAAAATCTGGATTCCTTAAAAAGCAAATCGGGATGTCTTCCAGTGAAAATTACTTCAGAAAGCACTACTTAAGAATAGAGTTTGAACTGACCCTAGATTTTTAAATATACCCAAATTTAAGAAAGTCACAAAAAATAAGTTACCACAAAACTCTTTTGACTAATTATAGCTCTCTAGATTATTGTTAATCATACAAATATAAGCACTTATTTAAAAAGAACAAAGTTCTGACATACTCAATATGAAGCCTCTGAGCCACTGGACATTGAATTTCTTCCAAAAATGAATTAGTTTATTTAGCAATGTCAAGCTGTCAATCAAATTGTCATTCATCTATCCAAAACTGTCAAGTTTGATAAGAAAAACAACTTCTAAAAGAAGGAGAACTAATAAGTACCACGGGGCAGTACTAAAATGGCCTTTTGAAAATGGAGTCCTTAAGAAATGCTCTATAGATTATTAATGGCTATCTTTATTTCAGTACCTGAAACTAACATTTAACAATCCTTCTCTGGGCTCTGTGCTCAGGATTTCTTGGGCTTAAGTTTTGCTTTTTTCTTATGAAAGTCTTATTTGGAGAAATGTAGCGATTGTGGCAATCCTGTTCCCATCACTATATCCTATAATGAAGTGGAATCTACAACTATCCTTAGTTGCTCTGCTCTTTGTCAAAAAACTATTATCACATTTTCTCTTCCAGCTATGATATAATTATAACCAGTCATATTCTTTTGTGTCAACTCAAGTTCTGCTGTTTTTTGAAACAACATAAGCAATCTGGCTATCTTAAAATATATCTACATATAAACCACTCTGAACTTGTAATGAAGGGTGTTAGGTCTATTGTCATTGAGATTTAAGTGAACAAATTATTTTTGCAGAAGAAAGGAACCTCCAAAGTATTGCATAAAATTAAGAGGTTGGCTTCTATTATTTTATGTTAGAGCCAATTAATGTGAGCATGAGCTATTAGCAAAAAGTAATAGTATCCTTACTATAATACACATTTCTCATGATAAGCTGATTCTAATCTTAACCATGGGTCTACTGTCCCCACTAGATATGTGTTTGCTCCAAAGATGAAAGGGATTATGAGAGTTAAAAACCAAGGAAGCAGGGATTCCTGGGTGGCGCAGCGGTTTGGCGCCTGCCTTTGGCCCAGGGCGCGATCCTGGAGACCCGGGATCGAATCCCACATCAGGCTCCCGGTGCATGGAGCCTGCTTCTCCCTCTGCCTGTGTCTCTGCCTCTCTCTCTTTCTCTCTGTATGACTATCATAAATAAATAAATAAATAAAAAATTAAAAAAAAAAAAAAAAAAAACCAAGGAAGCAGACGAATAAAAATGGTCAAATGTTCCTCCATGTTTCTCCCATAATATCAAATTAAATAATATTTTTGCCTTTTATCTAAATTTAATAATGCATTGTATGACCAACCTTCAAAAAATATTTGAACTCTTTTTGTTTTTTGCTTCAGCTGCATTTATCAATGAGTAATGCATCATCCAAATACCTTTTAGAAATTAGACCTTGTATTCCATTATGCATTCAGACATTTATAGCTGGATGATAAACCTATGTGTATCTCTGGGAGTTGGACTTATAAATCAGTGCTCACTGTAAAAATATTACACTCATATTTGAAATTATTGGGGTTCTATATCTTATTCTGGCTTTTCCAAAGAAATATGAATTCTTTGAAAAAATATACAAATATTTGATTAAATGTACAACGTACTCTTTCCTTTATTAAAGGATACTGAGTTACATGGGTCTCCTTCTAGAACTCTATATGATTTACTAACCTCTCCACTAATAAAAGATTCAGAACAATGGTTTCTCCCACAGAGCATATCACCATGAGCCCTACAACTTCCCTAATTTCTTTGAGAAAATGCGTTTGAATAAAATTGTAGAGAAATAACCTATTTATCTACCATTCTGTAGCTATAAACTTGTTTGGGAAAGGGTTAACTTATCAGAGTTGGGCTTTTCAAACCCTGCCCATTTCAAAGGAAAACCTGTCTTAAGAATGGCCCTTGGCCTGGCTCCTGGGAGATGACCTCTGACCCCTGGGAATATTCTGCATGCTAAGAATGGTTTTATACCACTGAAGCCATACTCTTACTTCAGTATGATCTGGGGTGGCTCTGGAGTCTGACTAGCTGAGGTCAGTTATGAGGACGCCTACATGACATAGCCCTAATAAAAACCCTGGTCATCAAAGCTTCAGTGAACTTCCTGGCTGGTAACACTTTACATATTCTGTCACACATCATTTCGGGAGCATTAAACACATTCCCATCCAACTCCACTGGAAGGGAACCCCAGAAGCTTGCCAGTGGTTTTTCCCAGACTGCCCCACAAGCTTTTCTCACTCTGCTGATTTTAATCTACATCCCTTCAGTGTAATAAACCATCACTGTGATTATAACAGCTTTTCAGAGTCCTATGTGTCCTTCAATCCTCAAGCCTGAGGATGTTCTTGGGGACCCTCAACATAAAATCCAATGCCAGTTTTCAAAAGAAATGTATTGGTTTCAGCCAGGTCCCCATTAATCTGCACTGCAATTCCTAATCAGAATTTGGAGACCCACCCAGCCATTTTGCAGGCTTTTTTGGTTGCTCTCCAAGCCTGCTAGCACAGTCATATTATTCCCTTCTCTGCCATATTCCACACTTTGTGGTATGTCCGCATTCCTAAACTTGGATTCCTAAATGTACTGGTTGATAAAACAGAATGTCTATTATCAAAAATAATGGGAATAAATTTGTGTCTTCAGAAGTGGTTCACTAGTAATTACAAGTAAGATTATATAAATTTACAGAGAATAGGATTCAGGATTTTCAAGATATATAAATCCCAACAAAAATCTTTTATTATGACCAGAATTAAAGAATTTGCCCCTTATCATTGATTTTAAAAGATTCTTCTCTCTCTCTAAAGTTGAGAGTAAGTCATCACTTCATTATGTTATCTAGGCAATGTTAATATTTTCTCTGAAAGACTTTATTTCAACTGGATACGTGCTTTTTTAAATCTATATAACCCATCTGCGCTTTTAATTTTATACAAAATGGTAGGCATTCATTACTTTACTTAGATTCAATTAATCTTTCACACTAAAAACTAACCCTCAAGATTTACCCCAAAGATTCAGATGCAATGAAACGTCGGGACACCTGCACCCCGATGTTTCTATCAGCAATGGCCACAATAGCCAAACTGTGGAAGGAACCTCGGTGTCCATCGAAAGATGAATGGATAAAGAAGATGTGGTCTATGTATACAATGGAATATTACTCAGCAATTAGAAACGACAAATACCCACCATTTGCTTCAACGTGGATGGAACTGGAGGGTATTATGCTGAGTGAAATAAGTCAATCGGAGAAGGACAAACAGTGTATGTTCTCATTCATTTGGGGAATATGAATAATAGTGAAAGGGAATATAAAGGAAGGGAAAAGAAATGTTGGGAAATATCAGGAAGGGAGACAGAACATAAAGACTCCTAACTCGGGGAAACGAACTAGGGGTGGTGGAAGGGGAGGAGGGCGGGTGTTGGAGGGGAATGGGTGACGGGCACTGAGGTGGACACTTGATGGGATGAGCACTGGGTGTTTTTCTGTATGTTGGTAAATTGAACACCAATAAAAATTAATTAAATAAATAAATAAATAAATAAATAAATAAATAAAACTAACCCTCAAGTCTCAATGAAAATAAATCAAGATTTATATTCTAATTAAATGACATTTTAAAAATCATAGGTATGTAGTTTTCAGAGATTCTTCGTAGTATCAATCTCTATTTTTACTGTGTTGCTGACGTTGAGTTTGTTGATTTTTCTAAATTGATTGAAAAAATTATAATCCTAAAAGGATTTTTCAAATTAAATTTGAGGATCAGTAAAATATACTTGAAATTGATTATCACATCATAGTTTTTTTTAAAGCCTGTGTCTAAAATTTAAATATAAGCAAAACAACAGAAAAGTAAAATATTCCCCTCTCTGCCAATCTCCAGGACTGTTATTTAGAAATTAATATCAATAAAAAGAAATAATAATTACTGAATAGTATAGGTGCATATGAACAATTTCCCTTCATCAGTTCTGTCCTTCATACATTTGTAAAAAGTAAAGCCTATAGTTATAAAAGGACTAATGATGATTATATCTGCAAGATTCTGGGAAATGGTGAGTGTGTTTCCTTTTGTATAGAGAAAGAGAAAAGTCTCACAATTCAGGGACAGGAAGCTATGATTTACATAATGAACATGGCACAGAGACCCACAAAGTAGCAAGACTTAGATGGCAGGAAAATCACATTGGCTTAATTCCAAGACACCAGGCACATCCCTGGAAAATTCTGATGTGCCGGAATATAACAGTATGTACTTTTCCCAGAGCCAGAATCAGTGCAGTATTTGGCTTTCCCACTTATACTTGGAACATGGGATTCTTTTTCTCAAAGTCTATCAGGGTTCCGTTTATGTTTAGCACCTGCATGCAGCCTATGGGCTCTAAGAGGGACTTTTTACATATAGGTATGAATTTCTTAACATACAGTCATTTTGTAACTTAAAGGTATAATATCTGATAATCATGAAGATAAAAGTGTTACACTTACATAATTAAAATAATCCCCTTTAAATAAGTTTCTACAATTTTTTCATAACCATAAGTAGTGAGAAATTGCTCAGCAATATCATATACAATGATAAAAGTTTATCAATAATAAAATCCAGGCCACTCTATATTACCAGACTTAAGAAACCAATCTGTAAAGTGTGAATTCCAGCTCTACCATTTACTAGCTCTGTGATACTTAGTAACTATAATCCCTTTAAACACCAGTAAATATGGATAATAATTAGTAAATAGGGGTAATAAATTTAGCTAACTTAAAGCTAAGGTAAAACTGAAAAGAGTATGAATGGATATAAAACACTTTCTCACAGTGCTTGATTCAGACCAAGTTCAATTAAAAGCTACTGAGGTAAGAAAAAGGCTATGAACATGAGAAAGTCCACATCCTTCCTTCTCTCTTTGCCAGTCATGTGGAAAACTATATGGGAAAAGAGAACGAAGTTAGTACATGCAAATTCTCAAAAGAAAACCATGAGATGAACAAACAACTTTTCTTCCAGAACCTCCACTCTTTAAGACAAGATCTAGTGAGCAAAATAGCAGAAACAGGTGGACATAGAGGAGGGTCCTAAATGGGATAAAACTGAGAAGTTCCGAAGAATTGGGAATGTTCAAAGATAGGAAAAGACAGGAGGTAAGTGTTAGTGTTGACAAAATCATTAGATGTTTATTAACCGAAAGAAGTATGATAAAAGGGATCCCTGGAAAAAAAAAAAAAGGGATCCCTGGGTGGCGCAGCAGTTTGGCGCCTGCCTTTGGCCCAGGGCGCGATCCTGGAGACCGGGGATCGAATCCCACGTCGGGCTCCCGGTGCATGGAGCCTGCTTCTCCCTCTGCCTGTGTCTCTGCCTCTCTCTCTGTGTGTGACTATCATAAATAAATAAAAATTAAAAAAAAAAAAAGAAGTATGATAAAAGATTGAAATTTTTGCCTGAAGCCCATTTTTTTCTAATGTACACATTCCAGAAATGGATTTTTGGGGTCACAGATTATAGAGGTGTTGTGGGCTGAATGTATCCTCCCAAAATTCATATGTTGTAGCCCTAACTCTGAGGACTCGGTATGTGGCTATATTTGGCCCAGAGGGTCTTTTAAGAGGTAAGTTAAATGAAGACCATAAGGTAGGTGGTCCCTAATCCAAACGATTTCTTTATAAGAAAAGAAAATTTGAGCACCTAGAATACATCAGAGATGTATGAGCAAGGAAGGACCAGGTGAGGACACAGCAATGAGATGGCCATCTGCAAGCCAAAGAGAAAGGCCTCAGGAGAAACCAAACTAGCAGACACTTTGATCTTGAACTTCCACCCTCCAGAACTGTAAGAAAGTTTATTTCTGTTGTTTAAGTCATCCAGTCTGTGGTATTCTATGGCAGTCCAAGTAAACTAATACAAGAGATAAATATTTATATTAGCTATTAAGGGGCAATAATATGCTTAGTGGTTAAAGTAGTTTGCCTGAAATTAGAATGATTTTGACTTCTCAGTTCAAATTTTAGTTCTATTACTTTGTTTGTATGACCATAAAAAAGTCGTTTACTCCCTATCTCAGTTTCTTCATTTAAAAAGGGAAAGGGGGATTCATTATAATGGTGTCTACTTCATTTGGTTGTTATCAGACTTCAAGGAACTGAAATTATTAACACCTAACACAGTGACTGGCATATAATATTGATCAATGATCTTAACTATTTTAATTGGCTATTATAATTCTCCTCAAGGGTTCTCTATCCTTCTGACTTGCAGCATTTTCAAAGACTATGGCAACGCTGTGGAGAAAGTCTCCAGGTTAGCAGAAGCAATTCTGGCTGTGGAGCTTTCGAGGGACAGCTTACTCCAAGTCATATATCTTCTTTCATTTCAGTTACAATGAGAAAAGGTCTTGGATGCCAGGACCCTGGGATCACAACCTGAGTTGAAGGCAGACGCTCAACCATTGAGCCACCCAGGTGCCCCGGAAGTATGATTTTCAAAATGAGACTCATCATTGGTTCTTGAGCAGGAGGTTAAATTAAGCAGTGTTCTAGAAGGGATGAGCAGAAGAAATTAAAATTGGGGCTGTGAACAGAAACACCATCACCCTATTTGCAGGTGTTACATGAGAAACATCTTTGAATTAAAGATACATAAATTCAACATTATTTGATTTTCAGTGAGCCAGGCAAGCACATAAAGAGATTCCCCCCCAGGCAAACCCTTTGCTATTGACACAAATTACTATTTGACAAGGGATTAGAAAAAAGAGTCCCAAGAAAAAAATAAAATGTAAACAGTGCTTTATCCTCTTCCTTTCTGCTTTTCGTTAAGTGCCTTACAAATTGTGAGCTAATTCTATTTTCAGAGTTTTAAAAACAGTTGCTTGATGTTAGCCGTTTCTAGAGACATACCGCACTAGTACCAAATTTTCAACTTTTGTATTTGTACAGATACTGTAATTTAAGTGACTTGGGAATAGCTCTTCACAGGAGACCTAGTTTTAAAATACCAACATCAGAGACGCCTGGGTGGCTCAGTGGTTGAGGTCTGCCTTTGGTTCAGGGTGTGGTCCCAGGGTCCCAGGATCGAGTCCTGCATCTGCTTCCTGTGTGGAGCCTGCTTCTCCCTCTGCCTATGTGTCAGCCTCTCTCTCTGTGTCTCTCATGAATAAATAAATAATGTCTTTAAAAAAAAATACCAACATCAAGTTAATGAAATTTCACTCAATTTTTAGGAATTTCAGAAATATGGAGATTTTACAGAGGCACTGAGGATTATTTGCAAAACCCTTAGCAAAATCTCCAGAGTTGTGTTGTTTTGTTTTGTTTTTAATAAGTCATTATGCTTCTACAGAAGCCAGCATATTCTCTGGAATTTTAACAGATGACATTCTTCACTTTGCCAGCATAGTACTCCAGGATATACAGCAGATCAATGAACTACTCCAGCAGAGCAATAAATGGGGGCCTGAAAAAGTTAATGCACTTCTTTAAATGCCAAATTCTTATAAAGTGGCTTATTTTTAAAGATAGATGTCAACCCAGAGTACTATACACATTAAATTCTTTAATGACAGATATTACTTAATATAAAGCTAACAAAGAAAAGTAAACACACTTTGGGAAATAATTTCTTTTTTATTTTTCTGACTTTTTAGGAAAATAAAAGTCTGATAAAACCGTTAAAACTTTCCACACACCTCCTAAAATATAATTAAATGCAAAGAAATGTTGGTAATTTCTGCATTTTGGTATTTTAGTCAAGTACATAAAAGCAAAGACTAGGGACACCTGGATGGCTCAGCAGTTCAGCATCTGCCTTCAGCTCAGGGTGTGATCCCAGAGTTCCAGTATTGATTCCCACATTGGGGTCCCGGTGAGGAGCCTGCTTCTCCCGCTGCCTATGTCTCTACCTTCTCCCTGTGTCTCTCATGAATAAATAAATAAAATCTTTAAAAAAAAAAAAGAGCAAAGACTAATTTACTTGCTTTTAGTTGCTCCAATATTATAAATAAGTGTATATATATATATACACGAAATATATACTTGTTTATATATACATATACATACATAGATACACATATATACATATCTAGTTGCTTGTTTTACTATTATATTTCATATATGTAGTTCCTTTTTTTTAAAGATATCTTTAATGAATGAATGATATCTTGAATGAATATCTTTAATGACTTCAACCATTTAGAGGTGAATCTTTACTTTGGAAGCCCTTGTTTTGCTGTCTGCCTTTTCTTCTGCTTAGCATCCCCTTTCTTCTCCCTTTAGGGTCACTCATTCATCTTTCAAAACCAATTTCACAAGTATCTTGCACAGGGAAATACTTTTGATATCCCGAGACTTGAATCAAATCCTCTTCATTCGACCATTAATTCAACAAATATATGAACACCTACTATGTGCCAGGTACTATTTTACACATGAAAATACAATAGTGATCACATTAACTAAAATCCCTCCTGGAGCATACCTCCTAATGAAGGGAAGAAGAGAGAGATAAAACACCAAATATACCACAGGGAATAATAAAACATGTAAGTGAAAGGAAAACACAGGAAGGCAGAAAAACAAAGCAGGCTAGGGGAGCTAGGACATTCCCATCAGTAGGGTCATTGCTGTTAAATAGGATGGTCAGGGAAAGCCTTAAGGGATACAAAGGCATTTACGCGGTAATTCCAAGGAAATGAAGGAACAAACCTCTGTATATTCAAATGGAGAATGCTCCAGACTGAAAGGACTGCAAGTGCAGAAAGCCTGAGGTAGGAATGTGCTCAGTATGTGTTAGGAACTAGAAAGGATGCCTTCACAACTGGAGCTCTGTGATTGTGGCAACATGGTGAGGAGAGGTAACATGTGAGGCCTCTCACCTAACAGACCTCGAGAACTTGAGCATTTGCTCCGAGTGAGCTGGGAAGCCACTAAGGGGGTTGAGTTGAAGAGTGTCATAATGTGATGTAGGTTTAAATGAACTACTCTGATTTCTGTCTCAAGACGGGCTTTAGTGGGACCAGGGAGGAAGCTAGCAGATCAGTTAAAATTTTACGGTGGTTCAGAAGAAAGATAATAGGGGCTCCCTATGTGTTCCTTTTGCAAACTGACCACAAGTCCAGCCTACCATTATCCTACTCCTCTACTTTTTTCTTGATAAAACAATGACATCCCTAAAAGGAGAAACAGAGGTCTCTTATCACCGTATCATCAACATTTTACAAAAAACCTGGCATACTACAGTGCTGGGTAAATGTTTACTGAATGAAAAAAATCTATTAACAGAGACTTTAAAAGAAATTAAAACCCTGAACCAAACCAATTATCATGGCTTTTTAAATGGAAATATTTACGTAACAAATAATTTGGGCTGATTCAGTGGGGGGAGAAAAGAACTAGTATTAGCCTATATTTTTTGAGATATTGGTCTCCAATTCCATGTAGTAAAAATGCAAAGGAATAAATTAGGGCTGTGAGCCAATCCCAGAAATGGCAACTAAAGTAATAAAGGTAATGGATTTTGATCAGTACATAAAATGAAAATCATAAATAATGTACATGAAAAATGTAAAGTGACATTAATAAATAAACATCTGTTTAATATTATTAAGGTCAATTGAGAAAACCTAATTGTAGTAAATATTTTAATTAGTGTTTTGGCAAAAAGCATTTGAAATTTGAAAGATAAGGAAAATTTTATGAATAAAGGTAGGTTTTAATATCCTAGTCTCATACTGAATCACAAAGAAAGCACTTGTCTATGTATTAGTTTGCTATTGCTGCTGTGACAAATCCCCATAAACTTAGTAAGTTAAAACAACAGAAAATTATTAGCATAATTTGTAGGTCAGAATTCTGACACAGGTCTCATTGAGCTAACACCTAAAATCAAGGTGTTAGCAAAGCTTCATTCCTTTCTAGAGGCTCTAGGAGACAATATGTCTCCTTGTCTTTTCCAGCTTCTAGAGAATGTCTCAAATTATGATACATCTATACGCTGGAATACTATAGAATCATTAAAATTAAGTTTCTGGAATTTTTAGTTATACGACAAAATATTAAAAGTGACAAGTGTTACAAGCCACATTAATATATGCAAAACTACTTCAACTATACAAAAATATATAAGCATGGACAAATAACTGAAAAAAGGTGTGACATGACTTCTAAATGTTGTAGTTATAAGTATCTATTTCTTCCTTATGCTCTTTTCCTAATTTTTAAATGAACTTGTATAACTTTTAAATTAGCACACTTTTAAAAACAGCACCATACATTTAAACTAATGTCCATGTTTTCATACAAATGTTTCATTATCTCCTTCTGATACTTTCTTCTCCTCCTTTTCCTCCAGTCAAACATGGAATTAAGACTTTGTTTCAATTTAAATGAAAAAAGGCAAAAGTTGCATCATGCTCTTTCCCCTTTTATTCCATAGCCTAAATTCTTCAAAGTACCATACCCAATGCCATTTGGATTTTCTGATTTAAGTTTCAAAGATATCCTATTTCTATGAATTCTCCTTATTCTCTAGCTAGACAGTAGATAATCTTTTCAGAAAAGACAAGATTTTTAATTTTAACTCCGCAAGACATTCTCTTAGCTTTCAGATCTATTGAAATATTATAGCATCCTAGAATTTCCGGTATATACAAAATTGAAAGGAGGTACAAAACTATGAACACTTTAAAAAGATGAGTAGTTGTGGGGTGGTGAGGTGGGAGGAGGGATGAAGAGACAAAACACAGAGGACTTTTAGGGCAATGAAAATATTCTGTATATTAGAATGGTAGATACATGTCATCATACATTTGTCCAAACTCACAGAATGTACAACACCAAGTGAACCATAATGTAAACTAAGAACTTTAAATGATAATGCTGTATCATCATAAGTTCATCAATTGTAACAAATGCACCACTCTGGTGGGGGATGCTGATAACGGGGGAGGCTCTGCATGTGTGGGGCAGAAGTACATGGGAAATCTCTGTAGCTTTCTCTCAAATATGATGTGAACCTAAAACTTCTCTAAAAGTGTAAAATCTTTACAATTGAAAGGACAGGTAAATTATTAAAAAAGAAATATAAGGTTGGCAAATTGAACCGCAATTTAAAAAAATAAAAAAGAAGAAAGAAAGAAAGAAAGAAAGAAAGAAAGAAGAAAGAAGAGAAAGAAAGAAGAAAAAGAAAGAAAAAGGGAAATGCACACCTCCTCATCTATTTAAAACAACAGGAAAATTAACAAAGCTTTGTCTTTCATCTGCCAAATTTAGCTACTACAAATAAAAGGCCAACAAAATCATTTCAGCCGTTTTGTTTTCATACATGTTATACATATGTACATTTGTGCATATCCATATATCACTTTCAAACAGGAAACAAATAGCCTATTATTAGATAAATCAGGCCGGGAATCAAACATATTCTCCTCTACCACTTGTCTTTCGATAATCACTCTTCTCCCACTTTGAAAAGAAAAAGCATACCCATCTTTATTCATCTAGAATCTCACAATGGTGCACCGCACTGAAGTATACATTTCTCTGGTGCCTATCAAAGGAACAATTTGAAATACTGATTATCTGTGAAGACTTCTTTAACCAAGGCACAATATATGCATGCCATAGCTCTGTATCTGTCCTTATATTTATACCTATTTCCACTGAGGGCTAAAAGTGAAATTAAAGACAGGAAATTTGGCCCACATTGGAATCATTTGAATTTAGATAAATTCTGAGTAGGGTAGCATGAGTGAAGCAATTTCCATTGCCTACTCCATCTTGTCCCTTTACTGCCTATGGACACTACCTCTGAGAGAGAGACCATGGGCACATAGGCACCAAAATACTAAAGGTGAAGCCACCTCACTGGCAAATTCATGTTAAGACTCAATCCCTGCTTTTCCCAGCAAAATCACCTCTGGAAATCGAATGATGCAGTTATCATGAAAAAAATACCAATTTTTATAAATTTAAAAATGAAGTAGGACATTGTGTGACAGCCTGCCTTGGCTGATTTATTTGACAATGAAACTAATCTTTCGAATTAGGTTTAAGATGAACATTTTCCATGAACTGAAAGAGTTAAGTCTACAACTGAAGTTTTGATAGAAAAAAATATAACATACTTTACAAGAAAAAACTACTTTATCAAAAAATATGCATTGGCATAAATGTATTAAAATAAATGATACTTTATTTCACCAAACCTTTCTAAGTATACTGAGTTAAGCAAGGTGCCCTCGTGTGAAAAACAGGAGTGACTGTCACTTGAAAAACTTTGGGAAAGCCTTTATATTGTTGATAAAGTACATGACTAATAACTAGATAATAAATTATTTTGCAAGAGAGATGATTCCTAATTCTTTGCTTATAATGAAATTGAAAGAGACCTTTATCAACTTGACAATTAAAATTTTAGTAACATATCCCCATATGATTTTTGACATATGACTGATAAAAACTTAAAATACTAACAACTCGATAAAAAAAATTTCTACCTACTTATTTAGGTGAAAATATTTATCAATGTTTTCAACTACAAAAACAAAAAATAGGAATAGAAGGGATGCAAAACTTGCCTCATTCTAGTAATATATAAATTCATGAAGATATACTTTTCATACAAAAAAAAGACCTGTTACACAGCAAAAGCTGATAGATTAAGTAAAATTTCTTTCACAGAAGCTGTGGTAAAGATCAATACATGTTACCACCCATCCTCTCAGTACAGAACTTTCCTGTATATTCCATCTGGTATGAATTTGTTCTTTCCACTTTCCTCAGTTTCTTCACTAACAAAAGCAGATGCCTGTGTTTTTTCTTCACTTAAATGATTTACGCATCCCTTCTTTGACAACGTCTAGAAGTAGATGTTGTTTTGCAAGCCTCTTCCATGCATTTAGTTTTTTCACTTTTACTTTTTATTGAGATACAACATAAAGTGCATAAATCTTAAATGTACGGCTTAATTAATTTTTGAAAACCATATGCCTTCGAAACTTCCTTCCAGATCAAAATGTAAAATACTATTTAACACCATAGAAGCTTCTTACTGGATCCCTGGGTGGCGCAGCGGTTTGGCGCCTGCCTTTGGCCCAGGGCGCGATCCTGGAGACCCGGGATTGAATCCCACGTCAGGCTCCCGGTGCATGGAGCCTGCTTCTCCCTCTGCCTGTGTCTCTGCCTCTCTCTCTCTTCTCTCTCTCTCTCTCTCTGTATGACTATCATAAATAAATAATAAAAAAAAAAATTTAGAAGCTTCTTATTGCATCTTCCAAGTCATTGCTACTCACCCCACACACCGAAGGGTAAGCATTGTCCTGACCTCTAATAGATAAGTTCTGCCTGCTTTCTAAACTTCACACCTCAGAATCATACAATATATCCTCCTTTATGTCTGGAAATTGAAGAAAAAAAAGTCATTGGATGAGAGAATATATTGACAAAACATATTTGACAAGAGACTTGTACCAGGACATATATGTACAAATCAACAAAAAGACAGGCAATCCAGTTTTAAAGTGTGCAAATGATTTGAACAAGTATGTTACTAAAGAGACTAACCAAATAATATTTCATACATTTTGAGTACTTTCCGTTTAAGCCCCGAGTCTTTTGCGATCTCAGACTCCAAAGCTTTCAGTTCCCTTATTTAAATTAACTAATCTCTTCATTCACATATCCATAAAACATTTGTTTCATATCTCCTATGTTCAAGGCACCATGTTGTACAATGGAAAATAAGATAAATAAAGTTCCTGGCCTCGGGGAATGAAGGGTCCAGTAGTTGAAATAAGCCATATAAAAAAAAAATCCATATTAAATAGCAATACTGGCCACAATAGAAATAAAATTATTGACTGTTCCTACTCGACATTAGGGGAAGGTAGAGAGAATTGATTAAAGAAGAAAAGGTGATATTTGACAATTTAATATCTTGTGTGATTAGTGTCATACACCTAAAACAAAACTTAGACAAATATCCCCAGGGAATGTCTCTCCTGATGATTTTCTTTCCTATGCTTCTCTCATCATGGAAGTCAGACGTTAGCCCTATGAGAAGAGGCTATAAAAAGCTTTATAGCAGTAATTTGCTAGATCAGAACACCAAGAACCATTTTTACTTTTAATTCTACTCTGACCTTAATACTCCAGAACTAGGTAACTCTTTTATCTGAATCACATTCCACAAATTATTGGATCTTCTAACCCTTAATCCTAATAACCTACTAACTGCATTCCTCACATCTACCTATAAACCTTAATCTAGCATTTTTAATGCTTAGATCACCATCCATTATCTCGTCTTTCCCTCCTGTTTCTGTATGTTATATCTGGAACCCTCAGTTAATGGTAGCTATATCTATAATATGTCTGTTTGTTTTGATTTTGGAATTTTTTTGTGTTTTAAATCCATATTCACTTCCAAAAACAACAAACAGACCTCGGTCTTCCTCTTGAGTTTAGACACCTGGTTTTCACTGAATTCTGAACTATGTCCACTCTCAAGATTCAAGGCTTTCTCAGCCTAGCCCATTTTACAGCTATGGAAGTGCCAGCCACAACAGAAGGAAAAAGAGGAAAGGAATTTTTTAACAAAAGCATACCATGAACACAACCTATTCTTTTTAAATCAGGATATCAACTTTGAAATCGTTGCATCTCTCACCCAAATGTACTTCGTGAATTTTCCTTATGCTTTGTAATAAACTGAATCATAACCGAGAACAATTTTCTCAAAATCTAGCCTACCTGCATCAGAAAATCCTAAGCATACTTACTTTGAATTAGATCCTTAGACCCCACTGCAACCTACTGAATCAGAACCTTTGGATCTGAAGTTCACATATCAGATTTTTCCCTAAGAAGCTCCAAAGGTGATTCCAAAAGGTGGTCCAAAGAGTCCAAAGTCTTAAAACAACTGAAATGGAACAATTCCATGAACAGACTGAATACTAACCAATTTAAGGATTTATTTTTACCTACTCATTGATAGGCACTATGGGAGAAATTCAAAGAAACTCTCCTAAAGAGGCAGGGATTACTATGATACCATGTAAATAAACCCAGGATAGCTTTCCTTAAGGGATGAGAGATCATATGTGAAGATACTCCAGCTTTCCCTTCTAAAGCAGCTATGTGACTGAGGCCATCCGAGACTATCTAATCCAAGCCTAAACTGATTCAGATGAGAAAAATTATCCTACTGATGCACAGGATTATGAAAAAAAATTTTAAAGTGTAACTTTAAGCAACTAAATTTTGAAGTGGTTTGTTATACAGCAAACACTAACTGATACACCCACCAAAATTTCTTTCACAGAAACTTTGTGGTAAGGGCTGATACATTTTACCACCCATTCTCTCAGTGTAGAACAATCTTCCTGTATATTCCATCTGGGGTGAATTTGCCTTTTCTACTTTCCTCAGTTTCTTCCATTCATTCACAAAAGTCTTGCCATTTGTTTTCACCTTAAGAGGTTCTAACCATTTTTTAAATTTTGTTTACTACATTTTAATTGCACTAACCCTTCATTCACCATCTACTACATACAATGTTTTATAACAGGGTCAAGACATTCAATGAAGTTCTTTTTACATGAGCACAAAAATTGGGAACTGCCTAAATCACTAACATTAGAAGGATAGCTAGATAAATTATGGAATTTGATTGAAAAAATATTCAACTACTGAAAATCGTATTCTTTAAAGAACATTTAGTGACAAAGAAAATGCTTACAATGTAATAAAAAGTGAAAAGGTTTAAAAACTATACATATAGCTATTCATATACCCATATATAGAAGGACATGCACTGGGATCTTAACAGTGCTTATCTCGAGATAATAACATAACAAATGATTTTTACTATCTTCTGTACTGCTTTTCTTTATGCATAATATAAATAAGCATTTATTGTTTGCCCACGATTGCGAATCCAAGAAACCACCAAGGAGCCGAGACCGATGCAAGCACACGAGGGTTTATTAGCAAGCTCGAGCTTGAGTCCAAGTATGCCCGACACAGTGGAGCAGGGACCTGGACCCCGAAGTGGGTTACGGCTGGTTTTTTACAGGCTGGTCTAGGGGATTTTCAGAAGGGGTGGAGGAATTTCTCAAGTTCTGTTTACATTCTGATATGGGGCTTAAGGGCATTGAGCTCTATTCTCATTCTAATATGGGACTTTCTACCACGGGCGTGGGCTCTGTTGTCTTTCTGATATGGGATTCCCTGCCAAGGACATTGAGGATATTCTGCAGTTTTTCCTGTAAAGTTCAGCTCTTATTCACGGGGCCTAAGATGGCTGTACTTGTGCTAATGCTAAACTTTAGGTGGCATGGCCTTAATTTTTTCTCGGCCTCCACATTTATTACTTTCATATTTTAAAAAACATTAAAAATACATAAATGAAAAAAATACATAAATGGTATTCTTGCTTCCTACCAGTTCTCCAAATTAATCTGTAAAATCTTTCTAAATTACATGAATAAAAAAAATAATAAGAAAATGTTATTTTTGGCCACGAGAGCTTACATTTTATCAAAATGGTATCTAATATATACACTGTTTTAGATGAAAAAATTAAAAACCAAAAAAATATAAAAGAAAGATACTGCTACAGGAGTGCCTGGCTCAGTTAAATGTCTGCCTTCAATTCAGGTCATGACTGCAGGGTCCTGGGATTGAGCCTGTCAGGATCCCTACTCAGTAAGGAGTCGCTTCTCCCTTTCCTTTTGTCCCTCCCTTCCATTCATGTTCTCTCTTGCTATCTTTATCTCTCTCTCAAATAAATAAAGTCTTAAAAAAAAAAAAGGTATTGCTACAGCCCCAACCACTCATGCACATTCACTGCTTTTACATATAAATGATCACACTGTGTTTTTCTTTCTCAAAATATAATTTTTCTATTTGATATGGAATAATGCATTAAATTTATTGGGAGTTGGGATAACCTATGCATCAGTGCAAAGCAGTACTTTTACTATATACTGCTAGAGCAGAGACATGAATATTGTACTCTAAGTTATGTTTGTTTTCCATAGGAGTGTAAGATTAACAATTGTGAAACTACCTTATGTGTCATCTAGGATTCAGCAAATTAAATATATTATGGTATCAGAGACAGCTATCTCATTGTCAGAGTAAAGATTAATAAATAGGATAAAAGAGAAGGCTAGAATGGATCTGGTGGTTTGGATCATAATTGGATTAATCAGTATAAACTCGTTGTTGCTGTTGTTTTTAATATAGATAGACCTAGAAATAGATATAAATGTGTATGATGCATGTGTATGTGCACACATGTGTGCATAAATCTTTTTCATATATTTATGTTTGTGTGCGTGTGCATCTTTCCTAGGTCTGTCCACTAAGAGTGTCTAGAAGAAAGATTACCCAATAATAATGAACATGCCTAACACCACATTTTGTTTTCCAAATACCATTTTTTCAAAAAAAAAGTCACCAGGGCTGGGCTAGGGAAAATGCATGTCAAAGATACAGAAGAGTATCTTCTGACATGATGCACTGAGGACACAAAATTACCTATTTTTGGCAAAAATGCATTACATCAACTTTAACATGAGATAACATCAGGCAAATTCAATTTTAAATAGATTTACTCTACCAAATATTGGCTAGTACTCTTCCAAGATGTCAAGATCACAAATGAAAAAGTATGAGAAAATGGCCCAATTAAAACAGACTAAGGAGCCATGATCAGGGTTAATTCCCAGGCTTTGACAACTGTATTATAGTTATGTGAGATGTATGGTGAAAATGAGTGAAGGAACTCTCTAGACATTTTTGTAAGAGTTTTGTAAGTCTGGAAATACTTGAAAATTAAGAGTGTAAAAAAAGATTTACTGTAGGAAAGGGAAATTTATTTTGATATGACTCAAACTTTTTAAAATGTTGTTCCTAATTCTGTATTTAATTATCATTTTATCTTTTTTAAAGACCTTCCTTATTGTACCATTAATGCCCCTATTGGCAACAAGAAGAATCAAGAATTAAATGTTCAGTGGTAACGTTTTACCCTTTCTTCTTCCAATACCTTTCTTCTAACCTTTTAAACTTGAACTGGGTTATTCTCCCATTAAACCTGTAGAAGAAAGAAGTCCTTGCTTATCTCTCTAAAATTGTATGTATTGTACAGCTTTTTATATACTTCCAACATCACTGAAATACTATAATAATGTGATTTTGGACACTATGGTTAAATAATAGCTATTGTCTTCATAGTTACTCCGAATAATGTAGTTAAAGTATTATTCCAAATTCCATAATTAAATAATTAGGGTTGTCTTGTTTGCATGCTACTTTCAATATTAGTTCTGTTTTTCCTTATTTTTGTCTTCCTGAGGCAATGCTGCTGACTTATCTCTGGAATGTAGTGGCTTTTTTTTTTTTTTTTTTTTTTTTTTTGAGTGCTGCCTCTAGTGGAATGACATGACAACTTAAGTGTTTTCTTCCCTTTCTTTTTTTATTTTTATTTTCTTTCCTTTTTCTTTTTTTTAAATTACAGTAAAATACACATAAGATAAAATTTACCATTTTAACCATTTTTAAATGTACCATTCAGTAGCATTTAATATATTCACATTGCTGAAAAGTCCTAAGGTTTTGTTTTGTTTTTTTTTAGTTTTACTTATACATCCAAAAAAGATACAAAACAAAGATGATTTGCTTAAATTTGGAGGACTAATAAGGAGATTAGATTTCCTGTACCACTTTTTCAGACATTATTTGGAATCATTCACATGAGAGATGAATGAAAGGATCAGAACTAATCTTGATCTCAAATGATTAGGAACAAAAACGAAGCAAACAGAAGTAGAGAACTAAAATAGTTATGTACCTCCTGTATAGAATTTGTCTAGCTAATAAACTCAACTGTCCAGAATACAACTTTACCAGAAAAAGTAAGTATATAAAGGTCTCCAAGATACAAAATTAGTGTAACAAAATTCATGTTTTTAATTTTGTATACTTTAGGCACAAAAGAATTTCATGCCTTCAATCAAGATTTTACTCTTATTTGGGGCACCTGGGTGGCTAAGCACTGGTCTCTTGATTTAGGCTCAGGTCATGATCTCAAGGCCCTGAGATCAAGCCTCTACAAGAGCTCCACAATAGCAGGGAGTCTGCTTGAGATTCTCTCGTTCCTCATCTCTCTGCTCCTTCCATCCCCCGCTCCAGCACATTCACATTCTTTCTCTCTCTCTCTCTTTCAAAAATTAAACAACAACAACAACAACAAAAAGAGCTCTTACTTTAAGGGCAACACAACATACTCGGCTACCTGGTGTCTAAAAATAGCAAATACAAAGTAAAAAGAGGAATGCTTGTAGGCAATATTGGTAATATACTGAATATAAGTTATATGTGGAAAGGATGACCATGAAAAGCAAAAAAAAAAAAAAAAGAGTGTATTGTTAAAGAATTGTGAAAGAATAAAAATATCTTTCATATCTCAAAATTCCTGGAGGCTATAAGAAATTTAAAAATGTTTTAATAAGTGATTCTTATAATGATATGTTCAGCATATTCTATTTTTAAATACAGGGCATGAAAATAAAATCATACTTAGTGTGGTGGTATCAACAGGTTTAAGTTATCAGATATATACCACATTCAGAATGTAAAAAATAAAGTGGCTTTTCTTTTCTTTTTGTGGTTGTTTTAAATGTGGGTGCTTCACACTAATGTGGGGGAAGGGAGACATACTGAAGCAAAAAATTGCACCAGAATCTTTTTCCCCAAGATATTTCACAAAACTAGTTATTCTAGTTCTCCGATTTAAAACAAAATGCTAGAAATATGAATTTCATTCTTTAAAAGTTCATTTTCTTCTCTAAATGTTGACTTTCCATTAAAATGTTACTAAACATATAGCATTAGAACAAGATGACAACACAAACACTGAAGAAAAATATGGAGAGATTTTTTTTTTTTTAGACTAGAAATGCTTAAAGACATTCACTGAGAAATGACCACAGGCATTCACAAAAGATTTTATGTCTCAGTCTCAGAAGATGCCCAATTTGACAACTGATTAAGGAAAATCCCAATAAAAACGGAGACCGTAAAAGCTCCACGAGGCAAAGAATCCTGTCTCTCATTACCATATTGCCAATGCTTATTATGTAGAGCAAAGACTTTATACAGCAAAATTAGGACCCAGATGGGGTGCTTTCTACACACTATTACTCTTCATTTTCTCAAGTGTTCCACTGAACTACTGAGATATAACACCTGCAGCAAGTAAACACAGTTCCTTTCTAGACTTAAAGTAATTTATTGCAACAGACCTTGTGTATCTAAAGTAGTATTATATTTGTTGTTGTTTTTAAATCAGCTCACAAAACTTCCTGAGTTTTTGTGATGATAGCTTTATTAAACATTTCAATAAGCATATTAGCACCATATTAACTGTGATGTACACAAAGCACAATTTTTGGCCTAGCACACTTCCTCAAACTCTATGTCTGCTTTAATTATAGCCAATGAAAGAAATTTCAGAATCTAGGTTCTCTATATTCTTGTAATGTTTTAAATTTAATATGAATAACTGACACTTTTCATTCATTTCTTTATCAAACATGCACTGTCTACTCTTAACCAGTTAGTTACTCTACTAGACACCAAAAATACCGTGGTGTGGAAAACAAACACAGCATTTTCTTTCATGAGTCTTATACTCTGGTATGAAAAACAGGTAAAATATGCAACAAAATTAACAAAATTTTGAAATTGTAAGAACAATAAGAAGCAGGAGAGGTGAGGGGGAGGATCTAATTTAGTCAATAAAGTTTTCCCGAAGAGGTGACACTTCAGCTAAAATTTGAAAAAATTATGCAGCACATAGATTGAAAAGAGACTGAGAAGACAATTCTCTAAAGCTGGAAGGAGACTGTCATGTTAAGGAATTGAAACAAGACTGAGATAGCCAAGATCTAGCAAAGAGGCCATAATACAGAGTAAGGTTTTTCCCTAAAAGGGCTGAGAAGCCATTGAAGGAAGTTAAAGAGGAGCTTATATGGCTTTATACACTTTTCTTAGTTCTTAAACTAAATTAAATAATCACTGCTAACTTAAATTTGATTTGCTCTGAAGTGTTCCATAAGGCACTTGAAATAAAGGTTTCACCAATCTTTATTTGAACCTGTTTGTGTTAAAGTAAAACTCAATTTTAATGGCGGTTTTCCAAAGTCACTCCTAACTGAACTCTCATAAACTCACAACCAGTTAGGTCCTTAAACATCCTAGCTGGAAGCTCTGTTTTCCCTCTATCCTCATCATGACCACGGAGATCTACAGTTCCCACTATAATATGACAAAGTGCATTAACTGTCTGCACCAAGGGGCTCCATTTGTTGTGTTGGCAGTTTTTGTTCTTCCTTTCACCTCCCTAATGAGGCCCAGTCCCACTCACTGATGTCCTATAGCAGTCAGACAAACCACTGTCTCAAGTTCTGCCAGGAATCAAAAATAACATTAATTGCATTCTATATTGTGTATCTATATTTAATGATAATGGATAATATCTCTGATGACATTTTTTCAAAATTTGTTTCTCCATTTCCCCTTCATTTGGAAAAATGCCTTCCGGAGTATCTGTCTACCTCACTTGTTTTAAGAATGTAAACGCTCATTCACCCTTTGACTCCTATAGTATAACCTATCTACAGAAGTGCTTTAAAAGATCCTGATTTTACCACCTGGAAAGAGAGTAGGTTTCATAATTGTTTAGGAGAGTTATCTATACAACCCCCACTGGGAGCCCATGCAGCTAACATGATTCTGCAAACGGGCTCACAGATATCCTGGCAACTCCTCAAGGGAACAGGAGTCTTTTCCCAGGGCACAGGACATTTCAGAAAAGGGATAAATGGAGATACCTTCTCCTTCAGCACTCCTGAAGCTGCATAACTTATACCTTTCAGGCCCCAATAATCCTTACTTGGGGCAGTCATGTTTCTCTAGGCTTTACAGTTCCACACTCTTTCCAAAGTAACATGAAAAGGTGCCAGATCAAGATATAGGACATGACTCTTCAGAATGTTCCCCTGCAGACTCTTATGACCTGCATACACCAACAAGACTAATTATCTGAGGACACAGAATAAGCTAATACATGCAAAAATATCCTGAAAGATACAAAATGGGGTATAAACATAAGGTACTAAGAACATGGCTTATTTGCTTCTGTATTCCCACTGGCTAACACCAAACCTGGTGTATAGCAGGCTCAGAGGAGATAGGTAAGTAGATAGGTAGGTGGATAGATATAGATACATAAATTTTATATGTAATATGATATTTATGATAAACTATACATGGAGATAGAGAATAAATAAATCTAATAACTGCATTTTTGAGTACCAACAAATTTAGCTAGGTAAACTTTGAAATTCTCTCTCATCTTATATTTTATTGTTATCATCATGAAAATATTTTGTATTTGTTTTTGGGGTTATCTCACCTTATCTTTTCTATAATCTCCTATTACTCAACTTTCCCTAATATACACATATATATATTCAAGGTCTTCCCCACTGGCACATGGTGCCCCCCCTTCCCACTCCTTAGCACCTTAGCTCTGTTTACCTCCAACCTTTTTCTAACCACTTTCCCATCAGCTATTAAGTGGAAGAGCAGAAATTCAACTCCAGGGATGTCTGTCTCTAACACTCTTTTCACTAATCTCTGCTCCTTTCCAAGGAATTTCTGGTTCTGATGACTTAACATTGATGGAAGGATTTTCCTGGAATTCCTCATACCGCTCATCATGTGGTACTGTCTCTCCTCCCATTAGTAAATGCAATACTATTTAGAAGTCACCTTTATGTATCAGGAAGCAAACGCTTTGAACTTTGAAAAACTTGAGTTTGAGGTGCTGAATTGAAAATGAAGTCATCTGAAGACTGAGATGAGGACAAAAATTCTATCTTGTGTTGTTAATTCTTATGCTCTTAAGCCAGTGAGTGTGAGAATCAGACTTGAGGAGTATTTTAGAGATACAGCCAGTTGTCTTATCACTCACTGACTCAAGAGCAGTCCCTGATGAGTCACACATTGCTTCTGTCACAGCACATCGGCCATGAGCCAAAAGTCATCAGTTGCATGGAGAGCTGTGCTATCAGTGATTCAGAGCATCTTTTCCCTGTTTCTTCTGAGGACCAAAAAGGATTCAGTTAAAGCACAAAGAATTTAGAATGGATTTGGATAAGAACACAGAGTATAAAAGTGGTAAGAAAGTGAAATTTCCCAGTGCTAACATAAATCAGAGGTCCTCCCCCTTTATTTTAATTAAAGGATGAGGCAGTTTAAGGTGGCAAAATAGGAAAATCCCGAACTCACCTTTTCCCATGGAGACAACAAATTTATAGTGTGTGTGGAACAATTATCTATGGAAAGATTCTAAGTAGCTAAACAGCTACTCCACAACAAAGAATAAGGGCCAGATCAAGATGGTAGGACAGTCAGAGATCATCTTGCCAAAAGCTCACCCCCAGCACAGTGACCCACCAGCAGGAAGGGTCTCACAAATATGGAACTCCATCCTGAGGAGTGAGGGATTTGTACTCCACATAAGACATCCCCCAACAATTGGGACCTATATCAGAGAGATAATGTTTCAAAGCCAAAATGTTTGGCTTTGAAAACCAATGGGCCTTATATCCAGGAGAACCATGGGCTATAGAGAATGGAGATTATGCTCTTAAAGGGCTCCTGTGCAAACTCAATAACCCCAGGATCCAATGCAAAAGCAGAAGTTTGAAAAAGACCCAGATCATATGTGAAAAAGATTCATTTGCTAATCTTAAAGCATCTGCCAGAGGGGCAAAAGCCTGCTGAGACTCTCTACAAAGATGGAGGTACTAGCAGGCACCATTTTCACATTTTCTCTCTACTTTGCTAGTGCTGGCACTGGTGGGAACCCTTTTTGCACCATTTTCTAACATGCTAGTACTCTCCAATGTGCTGCTGCCATGCCCCACCCCACTAAGGCGATGTGTGAGGGCCTTGCCCTCCACCTGGGACCTTCTAAGCCAGGGTACACATACACAGACCACACAAGAGACATGCCCCCTGGAGCACTGGACTTTAGTAGCCAGGAGGGATTGAATTTCTGAGATTTATGGGCCTAAAACAATCTAAGTAACAGTTCAAGAGACAACCAAGAACTAGGGAAGGTAAGCAATAAGGTTTATCTTGCTATAAAGGGTAATCCCTTCATGACTCAGAAAGATAGCTATTCATCTAACACATAGAAATAAAAACACAGTTAAGCAAAATGAAAAATCAGAAAAATATGTAACACATAGAAACAAATACACAGTTAAGCAAAATGAAAAATCAGAAAAATACATTCCAAATAAAAGAACAAGATAAAACTCCAGAAGAAAAAAAATACTTCAATAACATAGAAGATAAGTAATTTATCTGATAACAAGCTCAAAGTAATAATGATCAAAAAGATACTTGCCAAACTTGGAAGAAAAAGGGATGAACACAGAGATAACTTAAAAAGAGACAGAAAATATAAGAAAGTATCAAAACGAATTCACAGAGCTGAAGAAAATAACAACTGAAAATAAAATATGCTAGAGGGATTCAATAGAAGACTAGATGAAAGAGAAGAACCAGTTATCTGGAAGACAGGGCAGTAGAACTCACCCAAACGGAGCAGCAAAAAGAAAAAAGGAATTTTTAAAAATGAAGATAGAATAAAGGACCTAAGGAACAACATCAAGTAGAACATCATTCACATTATAGGGAGTCCCAGAAGGATAAAAAGAGAGAGAAAGGAGTATAAAATGTACTTGAAGAAATAATGGTTAAAAATTTCCCTAACACAAGGAAGGAAATACATATGTATGCAGATCCAGGTATTCTGGAGAGTTCCAAACAAGATGAATTAAAAAAAACTCACACCAAGACATATTATAATTAATATGTCAAAAATTAGAGAATTTTAAAAAGCAATAAGAGAAAAACAACTTGTCACATACAAGGGAACCTCCAATAAGATTACTGGCAGATTTTATGAGCAGAAAATGTGTAGGTCAGAAGAATGTGGCATGATATATTCAAGGGGCTGAAAGAAAAACACTTCAACTAAGAATACTGTACCCAACAACATTATCAATCAGAATTGATTTTTTAGACAAGTAAACACTAAAGGGGTTAGTCTTTACTAAACTAGCCCAATAAGAAAACTGAAAGGGACTTCTTCAAGTTGAAAAGAAAGGACACTAGTTAGTAATAAAACCTATGAAAGTAAAAATCTCACTAGTAAAGGTAAACATGAAGTAAAGGAAGTAAATTACTCACTTAGACAACTAGTAGAAAGTTTAAAAGACAAAAGCAGTAAAAATAACTATTAATTATAATACTTAGTCAAAGAATACATGAAATGAAAAGATATAAAATGTAATAACAGAAACATAAAATGTGGGTAGTGGGAGTAAAAATACAGATTTAAAATGTGTTTAAACTTAACGTTATCAGCTTAAAATGGACTTTTATATATAAGCCTCATGGTAACCACAAAACCAAAACCTATAATATATACACAGAAGACAATGAAAAAGGAATCTAAACATAATACTACAAAAGTCATCAAACCACAAAGGAAGGGAATGAGAAGAAAGGAACAGAGAAACTACAAAACAACCAGAAAACAACAAAATGGCAATAAATACATATCTATCAGTAATTACTTTAAACATAATTGAACTAAATTCTCTAATCAAAACACATAAAGTAGCTCAGTGGATTAAAAATAAACCATCTAGGGCAGCCCAGGTAGCTCAGAGGTTTGGTGCTGCCTTCAGCCCGGTGTGTAATCCTGGAGACCTAGGATCGAGTCCCACGTCAGGCTACCTGCATGGAGCCTGCTTCTCCCTCTGCCTCTCCTCTCTCCTCTCTCTGTTTCTCATGAGTAAATAAATAAAATATTTTAAAAATTAAAAATAAATAAACCATCTATATGTTGCCTATAACAGACTTACCTAAGATGTAAGGACACGCACAGATTGAAAGTAAAGGGATAGAGAAAGGTGTTTCATGCAAATGGGAAAACAAAGAATAGCTGGGGAAACAATACTTGAATCAGACAAAATAGACTTTAAAACAAAAAAAAAAAATTTAATAAGAGACAAGGACAGGCATTACATGATAAAGGAGTCAACCCAACAAGAGGGTTTAACAAATGTGACTATCTATGCATCCAACATAGGAGTACTTATATATATAAAGCAAATGTTAAAGGACCTAAGGAGAGAGATCAACAGTAATAATAGTAGGGGACTTTTATACCTTACTTATATCAATGAATAGATCATCCAGTAGAAAATAAAGAAACATCAGCCTTAAATGATGTATTAGACTAGACAGATTTAATAGATAGATAAAGAACATTCTATCCAGAAACAGCAAAATACACAATCTTCTCAAGTACACATGGAACATTCTCCAGGATAGATCATATGCTAGACCATAAAATAAGTATCAATAAGCTTAAGAAGAATAAAATACAACAAGTATCTTTTTCTGACCAAAATGGTATGAAACTAGAAATTACAACATGAAAACTAAGAAAAATCACAAATATGTGGAGATTAAACAATAAGATCCTGTACAACCAATGAGTCAATAAACAAATCAAAGAAGAATTTAAAACATACCTTGGGACAAGTAAAAATGGAAACACAATGGTCCAAAATGCTTCAGATGCAGCAAAAGCAGTTCTAAGAGGAACATTTATAATGACACAGGCCTACTTCAAGAAACAAAAAAGCCTCAAATAAACAATCTAAGTTTACACTCAAAGGAACTAGACAAAAAATAACAAAGCCCAAAGTTAGTAAAAGGAAGGAAATAATAAGGATTAGAGGTGAAACAAATGACTAGAGACAAAAACAAAAACAGAAAAGCTCAATGAAACTAAGAGCTGATTCTTCAAAAAGATAAACAAAATTGACAAAACTTTACCTAGACTCATTAAGAAAAAAAAAAAAGGTTCAAAAAATAAAATCTGATATGAAAGGAGAGAAATTATAATTAACACCAAGAAATATAAAGGATCATAAGAGACTACATGAACAATTACACACCAACAAACTGGACAATCTAGAAGAACTGGATAAATTCCTCAAAACCTACAATATTCCAAGACTGAATCAAGAAGAAACAGAAAATCTGAATAGAATGATTACTAGTAAGGAGATGATTCAAGTAATCAAAAAACTCCTGACAAACAAAAGTCCAGGACCAGAGGCTTCACTGGTGAATTGTACCAAACATTCAACAAAGAGTCTGTATCTATCCTTCCCAAGTTCTTCTCAAAAATTGAGGAGAAGATTCTTCCAAACTCAAGGATGGCATACCTTGGTATCAAAACCCAGACGAGGAAAGAGAAAGAGAAAGAGAAAGAGAAAGAGAAAGAGAAAGAGAAAGAGAAAGAGAAAGAGAAAGAGAAAGAGAAAGAGAAAGAGAAAGAGAAAGAGAAAGAGAAAGAGAAAGAGAAAGAGAAAGAGAAAGAGAAAGAGAAGAAAGAAAAGAAAGAAGAAAAGAAAAGAAAAAAAGAAAGAAAAGAAAAGAAAGAAAAGAAGAAAAGAAAAAAGAAAAAGAAAAAGAAAAAAAGAAAGAAAAGAAAAGAAAAGAAAAGAAAAGAAAGAAAAGAAAAGAAAAGAAAAGAAAAGAAAAGAAAAGAAAAGAAAAGAAAAGAAAAGAAAAGAAAATTACAGGCCAATATCCCCGATGAACCTCACATGCAAAAATCAACAAAATATGAGCAAACTAAATTCAATAATGCATTAAGAGGATCACATACCATGATCAAGTGGGATTTAACTCCAGGAAACAAGGATGGTTGAACATCTGCAAATCAATCAAAGTGTTATAACACCTTAACAAATGAAGGATAAAAATCATATGATCTTCTCAATAGATGCATAAGAAGCATTTGACAAAATTCCAATCCATTTATGATAAAAAGTGTTTAACAAAGTGCGTATAGATGAAATGTAATTCAACATAATATAGGCCACACATGAGCAGCCGAAATCTAATATATTGAACAACAAACTGAAAAGTTTTTCCTCTAAGATCATAAGCGAGATAATACCCACTCCTGCCATTATAGTATTGGAAGCCCTAGGCAGAACACTAAGCAGGAAAAAAAGGCATCCAAATTGGAAAGTAAGAAGTAAAACTCTTTTTTTTTTTTTTGCAGATAGCATGTTTTAAATATAGAAAACCCTAAAGACCCCAACGAAAACCTGTTAGAACTAAAAAACAAATTCATTAGGTACAAAATTTGCAGAGTACAAAATCAATATACAAAATTTCTTTGTTTTTATATATTAACAGCTATCAGAAACAGAAATTAAAAAAACAATTCCATTTATAATTTCATCAAAAAGAATAAAATAACTAGGAATAAATCTAACCATGGAGATGAAAGACGTACACACTGAAAACTGTAAGACACTGATGAAAAAACAGAAAGATAATACAAATAAATGGAAATATATCCAATGCTTGTGGATGAGAAAGATTAGTATTATAAAAATGTCCATATAACCCAAAACACTAGAGATTCAATGCAATCCCTATCAATTTCAGTGGCATTTTTCAGAGAAATAGAACAAACAGTTCTAAACAAACAAAAAAACCTCACAGCTACAGAAACCAGATTGGTGGTTGCCAGGGGGAGGGAGGCTGGTTGGGTGAAATGACTGAGCACAAACTTCCAGTTACAAAATAACTAAGTCATGGGGATGCAAGGCCGCTAGCTCTGATCAATAACATTGTATGGTAAATATGAACATTTCTAAGAAAGTAAACCTTAAAAGTTTACAGGAAAAAAAAAAGATTTTTCTTTGTAACATTGTATTGTGAGAAATGGTAACTAGACTTTTTGTAATGTTTACAAATCATTTTATTGTATACCTAAAATTAATACAATGTGCCACTTATACTTTTTATGTTTTAAAAAAGAAAAAGGAAAGGAAAACTTCTCATTTCCGGAAATTTTTATCAGGTGGAGCTGGGAAAGGAACTGCCAAAAAACCAATAGGATGAAAGCAAGATAAAGATCACTCCTCCCAAATACAGCCCCAGAGCCCATCCCAAACCTCTGCCTACAATTTAAGGAATTGTAATAGCACAATCCAGTACATGTGTGAAACCTACTAGTTCAATTTCAAAGTGTTAGTTGGAATCTAGTGAAACAAAGACTTTCTGAAGAGAATTTTTTTTTAGAACACAGTTTTCCCAAATGATTGAAATGCCATTTTATTTAAAAGTGGAGAGAGAACCATAAGATACCTAGTAATAACTTAACCAAAAAGGTAAAGGATCTGAAAAGAGGCAAAGGTTCTACTCTGAAAACTATAGAGCGTTTATGAAGGAAATCAAGGAAGACACAAAGAAATGGAAAAATATTCCATGCTCATGGGTTGGAAGAACAAATATTGTTAAAATGTCTATGCTACCCAAAGCAATCTATACAATGTAATCCCTATCAAAATACCATCAATATTTTTAACAGAGCTGGAATAAACAATCTTAAAATATGTATGGAACCAGAAAAGACTCCAAATAGCTAAAGGAATGTTGAAAAAGAAAACCAAAGGTGGTGGCATCACAATGCTGGACTTCAAGCTGGTATCATCAAGACAGTATAGTACTGGCACAAAAACAGACATATAGATCTATGGAACACAAGAGAGAATCCAGAAATGGACCCTAAGTCCTATAAATCAACTAATCCTTGACAAAGCAGGAAATAATATCCAATGGCAAAAAGGAGTCTCTTCAACAAATGGTGTTAGGAAAACTGGGCAGACCCATGCAGAAGAATGAAGCAGGACCACTTTCTTATACCATACATGAAAATAAACTCAAAATGGATCAAAGACTTAAACGTGAGACAGGAATCCATCAAAATTCTAGAGGAGAACACACACACAGCAACCTCTTGGACTTTGGCCACACCAACTTCTTGCTAGACATGTCTCCAAAGGCAAGTAAAACAAAAGCCAAATGAACTATTGGAACTTCATCAATTTAAAAAGCTTTTTTGCACAGCAAAGGAAACGGTTGATAAAACTAAAAGATAATTGACAGAATGGGAGAAGATATTTGCAAATGTCTTATCAAAGGGCTAGTATCTAAAACCTATAATTTATCAAACTCAACACCCATAAAACAAATAATCCAGTTTTAAAAAATGGGCAGAAGATATGAACATTATTTCTCCAAAGAGGACATACAAATGGCCAACAGACACATGAAAAAATGCTCCACATCACTCACCATTAGGGAAATATAAATCAAAACCACAATGAGATACCACCTCACACCAGTCAGAATGGCTAAATTTAACAACTTGGGACACAAGAAATGTTGGCAAGGATGAGGAGAAAGGGGAACCATCTTACACTTTTGGTGGAAATGTAAGCTGGTGCTTCCACTTCAGAACACAGTACAGAGGTTCCTCAAAAAGTTAAAAATAGAACAACCCTATGATCCAGCAGTCACAATACTCAGTATGTACCCAAAGGATACAAAAATACTGATTCAAAGGGGCACATGCACCCCACTGATTATAAACAGCAACGTCCACAATAGCCAAACTATGGAAAGAGCCCAGATGTCCATTGACAGATGAAGGGATAAAGAAGATATGGTGTGTGTGTGTGTGTGTGTGTGTGTGTGTGTGACACACACACATACATACATACAATGAAATATTACTCAGCCATCAAAAAAATGAAATCTTGCCATTTGCAATGATGTGGATGGAACTAGAGGGTTATGCTAAGTGAAATAAGTGAGTCAGAAAAAGACAAATATATGATTTTACTCATATGTGGAATTTCAGAAACAAAACAGATTAACATAGAGGAAGGGAAGGAAAAATAAAGCAAGATGAAATCAGAGAGGGAGACAAAACCATAAAAGGCTCTAAACTAAAGGGAACAAACTGAAGGCTGCTAGAGGGGAAGTGAGTGGGGGTTGGGGTCACTGGGTGATGGGCATAAAGAAGGGCACTTGATGTAATGAGCACTAGGTGTTATATGCAACTGATGAATCACTAAATCCTACCTCTGAAACTATAATAATACACTATATGTTAATTAAATGGAGTTTAAATTTTAAAAACGAAGAGAGAAAACTTCAATAGGTAAATTTTTAAAATCTTTGAAAATCTGTAATTCTGATGTTTATTAAAAATAAATATATAATACAAATCTTTTTATATATCATTAGCTCTGGATATTTCTATTGTTAACAATTATATTCTGTGAAGCTAAAACAAAATAAATGCTACAAAAGAAGGAATGTCTTGGCAGCTTGAGTTCTCCAACCAGCTATCTGCATTGGACATATAAGCTAATAATCTCAAGCCAAAGGTATTTTATAGAAATAAACGAATATTGCTGTGTGTTTGCCTTCCTAAACCTTGAGCATCCTCTAAAGGAAGTGATACAACCCAGTTGGTCAAGAGTTGTTTAGATACTTATGCAACTGAAATTAATTTCAAATTAATCTAGTATTTTGAATGCTAGTTACACCTGAATTTTTTTAAGGTCTTATATTTAGTACAGCATAACTTTAGTAGCTGATATTGGCTTCTCAAAATGCACTACAGTAGGGGAGGGGCGACCAACCAATCTCTTAAAGAGAGTTATACAATGAATATACATTTGTTTATCTATCCTCTCTGGAAGACAGGAATGCAAAGAGTTTTTATTTCCTACTCTCACCCAGGGCTAGAACTTTATCAGGTCCCTGCCAGAGCTGAGTTCTGCTAGTTTCAGAAGGAAATCTTGTAAGTAGTTTAGTAAATTCTAAATGGAATTCCCTGGGGAATCTGACTACACAAAATTCAAAAGTTATAGTTTAGTAATTCAAAACAGAACCTCTGTGTCTCTCCTAACAGTATGTTAACCTAAGTAGAAAGATCTCTAGAGTTTCAGCAACTCTAATTGTGCCCTTTTTGTCCCTATTACCTATAAGCAATGTTTTCTTAAGAACATTAACAAAGCAACGTGTGAGCTATTTGCATATTTAATCATAAGAGGGCCCAAATCTTACTTATATGTGTTTGTTTCTTGGAGCCCTGATAAAAAGTTTCAATAAGTGTCCAGTCATAACATTCCACGTGAAAATAGTTTTAATTTTTGTAGTCACAGAACAGCTCCTGAAGAGTTTCCTTGCAGTTTAGTTAAACCAATATTTAGAGAGCATTCTATTAAGCAAAGACTCTCAGCCTCGGGTCATATAAAATGTATAAATTATGGTAGAAAAGAGAGAATAACAATTTAAGAGCTATTTGAAACGTAGGTTCATAGACAGCTATAAAAATTGAAAGTGTGATTGAAACAGACTAAAGTAAAAAAAAAAAAAAAAAAAAGAAACAGACTAAAGTATAAAAGTAGACATACCAGCACCCTATGAACTCCTCAGGGAGGAGGCAAAACACTTGTGGGGCTCTTTCAAGCTTCAGTGCATTAGGAGCCAAAGCATTTTCTAATTCTGAATTCATGGGAAATAATTACAGCCTGGGTGTTCTTGTTAGGAAGCTCCAGAAACATTTGCTACTTTGAAGACATTTTTTCTTTAAAATTGGTGATTTTTTAAGCATAATTCTCAGAAAACTATACTTCAATGGATAAGTCACATAAGAATTTATATAAAACACTGTATATGCCATGGCAATATCAATTAAAGTTTCTGTGGTAGATATACAGATAAAGGATAGATGATAGACATTTTAGGCTTTTGCAAGTAGGCAAATTTCAAGACTTATTCAGTCATTCTCAGGAACTAGAACAAACTAAAGAGAAGAATTCAAGGGTTAAATCCTTCAGGTTTTTATCTTACATCTGCCTTCATTTGCCATATTCCCCATACACAAATGTTTCTGGAAGTCAAAGTGTTTCTTTTCTTATAATCTGAGTCCTGGGACTTAAGGAGCATGGCTATCTAGGGTCTGACAAAATTCTCTCTACATGTTGCATCTTAAATTCACAGAAGGAATCACTTTGGATTTCCCATGTTCAGAACAATTTATTTTGTGGCTTATTCATGGCCAAATTTTAATTTTGGCCTGTTACTGTTTTTTATCTGGTAATTACATAAAAAGGAAATCTTATAAATAGATAATCAACAACAGAAATCTATGTAATACTTCCTAAAGCACAGTATAACTAATTTGCATACTTCCATTCTACAATATCTATGTTGTTACTGACAAGATGGGTAACAATTTAATTTTAAAAAAAAAAGGTCGGGATCCCTGGGTGGCGCAGCGGTTTAGCGCCTGCCTTTGGCCCAGGGCGCGATCCTGGAAACCTGGGATCGAATCCCACGTCGGGCTCCCGGTGCATGGAGCCTGCTTCTCCCTCTGCCTATGTCTCTGCCTCTCTCTCTCTCTCATCCTCTCTCTCTCTGTGTGACTCTCTCTCATCCTCTCTCTCTGTGTGACTATCATAAATAAATAAAAATTTAAAAATAAAGGTTAACTGACACAAAAACAGCCATCAAAATTATGAAATTTTGAAGTAATTCTAACTCAGCTTTCATAGACATTTTAATTGTATTAAACAATGCTTATCAGTGATAAAATACCCAAAACTTATCTACATTAACTTGCATTAGTGGGTAATAGCATAGATTTTAGAGACAAAAGCTGAGCATACTTCACACTGCCCTGTTTTGATTCAAGTGTTTTAGAATCCATGGTTTGAACTTCTACTTAAAAGACGATACTTGTGGGATAGTAAATTAAAATGGTTTTCATATGTTCTTAATTATCTACAGTTGAGGCGGCAAAAATTTTAAGTTGTTAAAGGGAAAGAGATACTTTCAAACCCAAATCAGCTAAATATTAATAGGCTGAAGCTAGAATATCAATAATCAAAAAGATGTCACCTTAAAGACACTTGATTCCTATAACCAACTGTTATTTGCTGAGTTTACTTGTTACTTTTGTCTTTAGAGGAAATTAGTATAGTACTTTAAAAATTACCAAAAGAATTTAGATGATTGATTTAGCTCTTTTATTCTTTTATAACACAATCTCTGAGGTTTTACCATGTCTATCTTGATACTTACCTTTTAAAGCTCATAATCTTGACACCAAAGTTGGCCAGCAATATATCTTTATTTTATTATAGGTCTGTTTAGTTCTAGATACCAGCAGCTTTCTCAGTCCTATTAGGCTCATATTATTATTTTTTTTAAGATTTTATTTATTTATTCATGAAAGATACAGAAAGAGAGAGAGAGGCAAAGACACAGACAGAGGGAGAAGCAGGCTCCATGCAGGGAGCCCAACGTGGGACTCAATCCCGGATCTCCAGGATCACACCCCGGGCTGACGGCAGCGCTAAACTGCTGGGCCACTGGGGCTGCCCTAGGCTCATATTACTTTTAAAAAAAAAAAAAAAAAAAACCTGTTCTTTGTAGAAATTTTGGAATATCTTACTATTGAATATCTTGCTCTTGAATCTCTCCATATAGGCTAATTCAGTGTCTCATAAATGTGAAACTTAAACGGTAAGGAAGTCAATTGAAATAAGATTGATAAATCAAATATAAGGCATTAAATATAACTATTTCCAAAGAGCATTTGGAAAGGGTCCTCATTTACTCTGAATGGACAGAACTGGTCAATAACTGGAAAGAATTTCTCAACCCTAATATTAGTATCCCAGAGAAGTGGGTAATCTACACCCAAAAAGAAATATAATAAAAATCAGGAAATTTAAGGCTTGGAAAATGGACAGGTTAAAAGTATCAAAGGCAAGATCTGTAGCTGGCCAAGTACTGAAAGTTAGATGAATCTCAGGCATTGTTGCAATAGTGTTTATAGGACAATCACACACTTGGAGAAAAGTTATAATTGAAATCCACTAAGCCACTGAGTCCCAACTTTCTTTCTTCCCATTGTATTCCACATGTCAGATAGTGCTTACAAGAGCCATACAATTCAGTGGCAAAATTAGACTTGTTTAAAAAAAAAAAAAAAGGAAAAGATAAAAGTGAAGAAATCTGAAGAATAAACCAAACAGTACTAATATCTTATTTTCATTAGCACAGCATTCAAAACATATTTATAAAACATGAAAATTAAATCATATTTTTAAAGATGTCAAAATGGTTTTTATAGGGAAAAATAAATGACTAATATTTTCTTTAATATTAAACCATGTTTCTTAAATACAAATTTTGAACTTTCTAGTTTCTAGAATTCTACTTAACAAATAGCATTAATAAGTTGAGCAACTCTGTAATACTAAGGAATATTCACAAATAAATATAATTCTTTTTTATTACTATATATAATGTACAGGCTGTAACATTTTTATACAAAGAACATTCTCAAAAAGACAATTGTATTAAACTCTAAGCACCAGTGTTTTATTTGGTCTCACCTTCTTTTCACTAGAAATGTATTCATAGGTAAAATTACAAAGACAATGAAAGTAAATGTAATGTCATTTTTCACAAGTTCTACAAAATACTCCAAGCCACAACTTAGTCATAAATCATTAATGGCTGGTCACTAGAGGTTACTGTGTAGCTCTGTCTCTACTTGTGATCTCTCTCATCCTTCTCAAAATCATATCCAAATACATATGAGGGCATGAGTGCAAGTGACAGCATTAGAGGAATAACCTTGACTCCTTTTAGATACATGAAAAATTCATGTCATTCACAAACTTTAGATCTTTGACTATTATTAGCAACATAGTACTTGCTACACACCCCCAAATAATACAGATATTCTAGTTCTGCCCCCAATTGAAAACACTTTGATGAGATTGTTAGCTCTTTGAGTTTCCAGGATTAGTTCTCAGCATATGGCACAAGAAGGGCACACTGTCAGCATTCAGTAATTGTGGTTGGAATTCAACTTGGCATCCGTTAGGTGACCCTACCATTGAGGAATGGTCTCCCTTCACTAATTGCAAATGAGAACTGCCAAATACAATTTGGTCCTCCAGACTGGCTGTCAGCACTTTTAATCCATATTAAAGTAAGCATGCTTACAAAGGAAAAAAAATAGCTTACTTTTATAGTTTTAGAATGATTGATAAATTTTTTATACATATATAATATTTTAGTCTTATTTTGTCTCTTTATTGAGATTCCATCAAAGCAGAGTAAGTGGAGGTGGCTACCTACATCTGAAAGTTTTGTGTTTATAAATGTGTATGTGTGTATATGTTAGAAAAAAAGTGGCATTGTTTAAAAAGGTCTCGAAGAAATATAGGAGAAGAAAGATGTTGATTCTATATGATGGATGACATAAAGGATAAATCTTAAAATCTGGGATTCACAATTTATATTGATTCCTGGAGAAGACATTTTGTGTCCAATTAGGCTGTCTCAATCTCTCACAATTCAGTTTCCTAAATAAGTTTTTAAAGCTAGGTTATAATAATAGATGGGCCCTCATTCTCCAATCCTTTTTTCCATTCAAGAAACAAAATCTTCAATTGCAATCTCATTCTCAGTTGAATGGTTAAAAGAATCAATACATGATACCAAACTTTCACGGAAACTTTAAAAGTTACAAAAACTTTGTAAAAGTTTTTTAAAAATTGCAAGGAACAGAGCTACATTTCTTTTAAAACACATTTTACTTCAATGAACACATGTAAAAGCGCCCCAATGGAAGCAGCAGCTACCAGATCATATTGAGCAGGTCTCTTTTGTTATCTATGGATAATTATGTCCAAGATTAGTAGAAAAATGTTTTTTCTCCTTTTTTGGCAGAACTGATCTGGAATGCCTATTTAAATTAGGACAAAATGCATTAGCATTTCATAAAACTCCCCCCCCCCTTTTTTTTTTTTTTTTTTTTTTTACAATGCAGCAATTTTCTAAACTTCTACAACCTCAACTGCAAATTAAATTTCTATGTCAGTGCCAGGTTAATTTTCCAAAAACACTTTTTGAAAAGAGGTTTATTGAATGTTCCTTATGTGCTCAGCACTATGCTAAGCAATTTTCAGGCATTATCTCATTAATTCTCACACCTATGAGGTAGGTACTATTAAAATTCTCATTTTACAGATGAGAAAAAGCAGCTTGGGGAGATGTCACCATTTGCTCAAGGTTGCAACAGCTATTACATGGTAGAACTATATTTTAGACAGAGGTCATTTTAACTTCAAAACCCAACGCTACTTACCATTGTGCACATTTCTGTGTGAAAAATCTTCACTTTGGGCTCCTTCTTGCATATAGACAAAAAGAGCTTGTAGAATCTCACCTTTAGAAACACCTCTGGTGATCCTCTAGTCTCCTAGTCTTACCTCTCTGTTCTCTGATGGCTCTAAGGCTAATGAAGACATTGATGGTTATGAGGTGAGGATAGTATCTTACTTCTGCTTATTTGTCAATGCACAGAACTCTGCCTTTAATACAATAAAAGGGCAATTGGTTTTTGATGCAGACAAATTCAAAACAAGGGTTTTCACAGGATGGACCCGATCTGGGCTTATTTAATGTGTAGTCATTCAAGAAATACATTTTTTACTGATCATCTATTACATGCTTTTCTAATTTTCTTCCCCATTTTCCAATTCAAGAAATTTTTGAATGAATGAAATAGGCACATAATATATTCCTACACAGTAAGTAGAAGTTACCCAAAATTCAAAAGCACACTAGAGATATAGGGAGTTCATTTATAATCCATATCCTGTAATAATTCAAATGTAAAAAAGAAAGCTATACAAGTTTTAAAAGTTCCTTAGTTTTAAAGGCATCCAGTTTTTCTTAGGCCAAATAAAGTAGAAATAAAACCATCAACTTCTTTTTACCACTCTAATGGAATATCTACTTTAAAACACTCCTAGAAAAGACTAACTCTAACATATAAAATTAAGAAAAACATTTATTACTACTTTAAGCAACATGATATCTAATATTCTCTTTCATATCCTGAAAATATATTTCCTTAGAATCACTTTTTAAAAGAAGCTTCTCATATATGTGTGTATGTGCCTATGTGTATACGTTTCCACTATTTTACCATTCCAGACCTGATTACATTGTTATGTTACCCATTGAAAGGTTTACAAAACATGAAAAACCTCATAACCTCTTGACAAATTTTCCTCTCTCTTCTTAACTGGTAATGAAAGAGTGAAAATACATGGTGAATGATATCCAACCTGAGGATCTGTCTACAAAAGAGAAACAGACATTTTAAATCCTTCTTCCTCTCTTTTTCTCTGAAAATATAAAGAGGACAGTTCTCCATGGGGACTTTTCCTTTCAGAGTAACAATACTTGAAAGTTGAGAATTCATCCACTTTCACCACCTGTTTAAAATGCCCAAGCCTTCCTTGGCCTATTGCAGCAAGTGGTCTGTAAATTTGAACAAACTCAGATTTCTTACATTCCTCCCACCTGCCACATTTTCTTAACTGAAAGCAAAAAGTGTTGCAATTGTATGTATTCCCGTGAGCCTGCAGAGATTCACAGAGTTCTAACAGACATTGCTTTACGTTTTTAAAATAGGACAAAGCAGTCTGAAAATAGTGAGGTTTTGGGGTAGATCTGTTTTTAAAAAGACTTAAATATGGTAAAATCAATCTAAAAACTGTTCTAGGCAGCCGAGAGGCTGGGGATAACACGAGCAAAGGGAATAAAGAGAGCACCGAAGAGCCAGTACCAGTTGCTAATACTTAATCTCTTTAAATAATGAATTAGCTGCTCATATCTAGTGTGGCTGCTAAGAGAAAGCACTTTCTTTGTGGAGTGAAGTAAAGCTTGAATACCCATGAATTATTCAATATAAAGTGTGCCAGTTAAAATGCCTTGATATTGGAAGTCAAGTGTAAGATTATCTCTTGTCTGTCAAAAAGCATCTCTACCGTGTTACTGAGCCCTAGAGGAGGGGCCCAAGGAGGGGGAAAAGAAAGAAGGAAAGCTATCCAGAAACAACATAATAAAGCACTAAGCATTCAAAATGAGCTGGTAGCAGCTTTCTCACTGTAGGGAAACCTTTATTGACATGCCCTCTTTAAACAGAAGGCATTGCTTACTGCCTACTGTCACTACCTCCCTGTCCGCCAGGATGCAACACGGAAAAGTTGACTAACTCTTCCATTGGAGATAATACTTACTATTACTAGGTCACCACCACTGCTGGCTTAATTTCCCTCAGGGTGCCTGGGTGGCTCAGTCTTTAAGCTTCCAACTCTTGATTTTGGCTCAGGTCATGATCTCTGGGTCATGAGATCAACCCCTTCCTAAGACACTCTCTCTCTCCCTCAGCCCCTCCCCCCACCCTGCACATACACACACACTTTCTCAAAAAAAAAAAAAAAAAAGCTTCCCTCCTACTTTACCTTTTGATCAATTTAGAATTTTTAAAGCAAAATGATTAACCACAAAATATACTGGAATGTAGACCACAGAAAAATCTCAATGTACAGTACTGCATTATTACTCTATGAAGTGATTTCATATTCAGCTGGATTTCTTTTCATTGCTGAAAATTCTTCAAAAATTTGCCTTTTTTTAATAATTTGGGGAAATAATTTGGTACATAAAGAAATCCAAATCCTAAAGTAACTGTGCTCTTTTTAAAAATAAAGTACTTGGAAGCTAAATATGCTCTACGTTCAAAAAGCATTCATTAAGCACTAGTTATGGGAAGGCACTGTTCTAGGTCCTGAAAATAAAAAGATCAATAAAGGTAGTACTGGCCCTCCAGGTATTTGCAGTATAGAAGAGGAAGCAAAAAAAAAAAAAAAAAAAAAAAGCAAAAAAAAAAAAAAAAAAAAAGAAGAGGAAGCAGACATATACACATTAAACCCATAAAATGTCATAGATGATATGATAGAACATCTCAAAGGATAGAGGGCAATTATTTGAGTGGGGACAATCAGAGAAAACCCATAGAAACTATAATGCTAGAGGCTAGATTCGAAAAAAAAAAAAACATGAAGGATGTTCATTTAGGCACACTGGCAAAGGGTCTTTTATTATAAGGCATGAGGATGAGTAAAAGCAGTGCAGTGAAAGCCACCTGTCATGTTTGGAGAAGTACAGCCTTCAGGGTATGAGTGAGGCATTCATTTAGAGGAAGGCAGGTAATAACAGGCTAGGCTACAGACAGAAGGCTGATTGTGGATACCATGCTAAGGAGTTGGAATTGTTCTCTAAGCAATAAAAAATTCAAAGTGTTAAGCAGAAGACTTACATCTTAAGGTTCTCTGATGATGAAGTGGACAGCAGACTAAGAAAGTGCAAACTGAGAATGCGGGGGACCAGCTATGTTCCAAGAACTAATACCAGGGCAATGAAAATGAAAAAGTAAAAATAAAAAGAAGTTGGTGAGGAATGGTAGTAGCAGAGGGATCTAATCCGACTGCCATGTATCTGATTCAGATGAATGAGTAGAAGTGATACTGTTCACTAGAAGAGAGTAGGTGGGATGGTTAGGAGATAAAGATAGTGAGCTCAGTTCTGGATATGATAAGCAGAGATATCCAGCAGGGATTTCATCATTGTAATCTGGAGGTCAAAGTGGTCTTGGCTAAAGATGGAAATATGAAAATCATCAATTTACACTGATCAACTTACAGTAAGTGAAGACATAGGGATGGATGAATAAACCAAAAAAAGTACATAAGACTCACAGAAAACCTGTGAATACAGGGGAGGCACAGGAAGAGTACAGGTCATAAAAAAAAAAAAATTAGAACTTCCTAAAAACTTCTTCCTAGATAAGTAGGAGAAAATTATGAATGTAGATTTGACACAAAGGGATAAAGAAGTTTTAGGTGAAGAGAAATGGCCCACAGGTTCAAAAGTCCCTTTAGAGGTCAAGTATGAAGAGGATTTAAAATTACCTGAAGGATTTGGGATCATTGGTGACTTTTTTCATGGCAGCTAATTATTAGTGATAGGAAAAGAAACCAAATTATACAGGATTAAATAGGATCAGAAGAAATTAAAAATGGTGAATACAGATAATTCTTCAGAAAACAGGTACAATAGGTGGGACAGTGGGTTGAATTGTTTCCTCTAAAAAGATATTCAAGTCTCACTTTCTGGTACCTGTGATACAGCCCTTATTTGGAAACAGGGTTTTTGGAGATGTAATTAGTCAAGCAGGCAGTCCTGGGCACTCCTTGGCCTGTAGCTGCATCACTCCCATCTCTTGCCTCTGTCTTTTCATGGTTATCTTCCCTTTGCAGGTCTCCAAATCTCTCCCTCCATATAAGGACATCAATCATACTGGATTAAGAGCCCACCCTTCTCTAGTATGACCTAAATTTAACCAATTACATTTGCATGAATTTATTTCCAAATACAGTCACATTCTGAGGTACTGGGGATTAGGATTTTCTTTCTTTTTTAAGATTTTATTTATTCATTCATGAGAGAGACAGAGACAGGTAGAGAAATAGGCAGAGGGAGAAGCCGGCTCCCTGAGGGGAGCCCGATGAAGGACTCAATCCCAGGACCTCAGGATCACAACCTGAACCAAAGTCTCAAGATACTCAACCACTGAGCCACTTAGGTGCCCTGGTTATGATCTTCAACATATCTTTTTGGGGGACACAGTTCAACCTATTACACTATCCTAAAGACAAAGTAATCTAGCAAATAGATATAGATATGGATAAGAATATTAAAAAGGATACTGATATATAGATATGAATACATGAAATAATTAAGGCCTAGAGGTTCACATTTTCAAGTCATACAGCAAGTTAGTACCACAGCCAGCACGAGAATACAGGTCCACCAATTGCCAGTTAGCTGCTCTTTGTCTGATGCCAGCACCCCTTATAGTTTATCGAGTGGCTTCATCTGGTCCTGTGGATATTGTCCAAACTCTTTAATATGGTCTAAGGATGTACATTATCTGGCCACAGCTTTTACTCAAGCTACTTCTCCTACTCTCCATGCTCAAGTCACACTGGCCTTCTAATTTCATAAACTGGCTGGCCTCTTTCCACTTTAGCCCCTCTGGCACAGGCTAATTCCTCTACCCAGAAAATGATACTCAATCATTGGTCCTGCTCACTTCTCTTCATTTTTCACATCTTACCATAAAGTCATTTTCTTGAGAAAATCAATGCTGAGGTTAAGTTAAATCTCCTACTATATTCCTTTGTGGCATCCTCATACTTTGGAAAACTTCTCACAGGTATAATTAATGTTTTTAAGGGTTTAATGTACATTTTCTCCCACAAATTGTAGGCTCTAAGAAGCCAGGAAACATGTTAATCTTCCCCCAAAGCCCAGCAGGCATTTGCTATGTATTTACCGAATGAAGGAAAAGAGTCTTGATTTCCCATCCTGTCAGATGACAAGGCATGCTGGACATGGTGAAACACTTGGATCCCTGCTGTTCCTGCAATACACATTTCCACAGGGGCATTCTTTTCAGGACATTCATTCATTCATTCTGGAGTCTCCACACCCAATGTGAGGCTTGAACTCATGGACCTGAGATCAAGAGTTGCAGGCTCTATTGACTGAGTCAGCCAGGTGCCCCATTCTTACCGAAGTTATCCTCCTTACCTTCTTCAAGCTTTTTCCCCCCAATATCATCTCAGTGAGGACTAGTCTGGACTTACCATAATAACCCAATCCTGACCCTGCTTTACTGTTTCTTTTATCCATAGCACTTACTACTTTCTAACATATTATGATTTACATACTTATTATTTGGCTATTATCTGCCCTGCTAGAAATGTAAATTCTAGGGCAGAGATCCTTGTCTTTTCTATTCAATAATGTATCCCAACCACCATGTACCGGCATGCCCGACATGCAGTAGACCTTTCAAAAATAATTATTAAATAAATGTATTCCAGCAGCATGAAGAGGCATTACTAAAACTATCTTTATAAGAAATCAGTACAGATGCTCTGCTGCCTACATCATAATGTAAAAGAAATAGAAACAGGTATATGGTCTGAATTTCATTTTGATGCAACTCTTTTTTTTAGAGTAAAAAAAATGGCTATATTTTGTATGCTTTGTGGTCCACATAAAAATGTCAATTGCAATCAAGAAGAGAAGTATTAAAGTAAGAGTAATAGCTAACCTCTGCTTTCCAGTATTATTTGGAAAAAAAAAAAAAAACCTAAACATGAAATTCAGTAACTAATCTCTGATCCTTCCTGACAACTTAAATCACTTGACATATTGCAATATTTTCTGTAATTTTCAATGATTTGCTTAAAGCCAACTTCTACCTACTACTCTACACATAAAATAAAGCCAGCTTAGATGTAAGCACTCTGTGGACATTTCATAAATCTAACTATAACAATAAGCAGTGTCCCAACGTTTACATTTAAATTTAAAGCTGTAGCACAAATTGTGGTAGAAAAGAGAATCTTGGAGCAATTCAAGCTAATATACTAATAACCCCCCTTTCATGCTCTCATGATCTCTTTTAATACTCAACTGCCTGCAACTGTTCAGTGAGGACAACACCATAATGTACCAGTTGAAGGCACTCCAACTGCCTACCACACCCTTGTTGGCTCACCATTTCAGCTGCTGCTTCCAATACTGCCTTAATCTGTTGAGACTGCTACAACAAAATACCATTGACTGGATGGCTTATAAATAACAGAAACTTATTCCTCACAGTTCTGGAGGCTGGGAAGTCGAAGATCAAGATGCCAGTAGATTGACTGTCTCGTGAGAACCCATTTCCTGGTACACTGACTGTGGTCTCCTCCCTCGACCCTCACATGGCAGGAGTGAGAGAGCTCTCTGGGGTCACTTTTATAAGGGGATTAATCCCATTCTTGAGGGTTCCCTCTCATGACTTAATCACCTCCCAAAGCTCCATCTCTGGTTGTCATCACATCAGGGATTAGGTTTTACCGTAATAATTTTTAAGAGGACTCATTCACTCTCTAGTAAACACTACTAATAAGCATTCTTGAACTCCAGCTTCTCCAAAGTTACTTTGCTGCTTCTGGTCATATAGCCTTCACCTTCTCCTTCACTGCTTCTACTACTTGACACTACCCTGGATCAATACTCCATTCAAAAACACCAACAAATGCTACCATTGTTATGGTCCCCCAGAGTAGAAGAGTATTTGGACATGATTTGATGGTGCTCTATAAAGTGTTCAAAAGATCGTTGAAAGTTATTTTTAATGTATTTAACTCTCTGTAGGTAGACAATGTGCTTTTAATATGCTATTTTCCATTGATTCATAGAAAAAAGTTCTCAAGTATTTGGACAAGTTTTGAATTGCAGAACTCACAAATGTTTAAATAATAAAATGCATATTTTACTACCTTTAATGGTGGTGGGGGGAGGATTCCAGAGGGGAAGAAAACAACAAATGATGAAAAAGAGAAAAATAAGGGACAAAGGTAGGGAGAAAAAGAAAAAAAGAATATTTGCCAAAGAAACTATCCTGTTATAAAGCTGAGTATTTCACATAGCTTTAAAATTAGGACCACTGTTCAAGAATAATAGGCATAGAAATCCAAATCTTTTAGGTTAGAAAACATCAAGGAAGAGAAAGAAACTGCCCAAAAAAACAAGAAGGAAAATGCAAAATGTGTAAAATGCCCCGAAGGTAGTTGTACATACGTGTATAACTGGCATTTTTCCCAGTTCAACCCATAAAGTTGCTATTTTTCTCAGTAGTAAGAAATAGGCCTAACTTGCCAGGATGAAAAAGAATTCCCTTTAAATATTAAGACATACTAGATTTCAACATCTCCCTCATTGCTGACATTCAGTAAATATTTATTTTTACTATTAATCTCAAAAATCTTGGAATTATGTTTGTCAAGGATATGACAATCTTAAAGGAGATCTCCAGGTAAAAATATAACTTCTTTTTGGATAATTTCAAAAAGAAACTAAGTTTGAAGCCTGGCAATCATTTTAGGTATTATGTTGTCTTTGTATCTTCCATGATGCTTCCAAAATTAAGTGAAGTTCTTTTCCTACTCGGAGATATCCATCTTTGAAAGACTAGTATAAGATAGATCTTCAGGCCATTTGAAACCAAGTCCCCTATATTACAATATAATTCCAAACTGCTATAAATTCAAAAGGATATGTCAAGAATCTTGAGTTTGTGTTCATAATTGACTGTTTTCATTTTTTAAGCAATAGGATAGATGGATAATTTGCAAATTGCATTTTAACTATTTTTTATTGTTTTTCTCTTAGTTCTCACATCATTAGATATAATTCTAAAATTAATGCACAGTTTAAAAGCTTCATTTCAAAGATATACCAGTGGGTGTATATTTAGAGAATTTTAGAGAATTTTTATTCACTGAAAATAAGTCTACTCAGAAGGTATACTGTCAATTTTCTAACAGACATATATCTTATTTATTTTTTTACTCTTTTTCAGGTTTTTATTTATTTAACGGACATTTAAACAAAATATTTCTCCTAGACCATTACTTTTGACCAAGGTATAATCATCAGGGATTTTTGAAAAGAGATATTAACATTAAAAAAGAAAAAATATTTATGTATCATGTCATATAGATCATCATAGCAATCTAGCTTAGCTGTAGCTGCCTTTCTCTTTGATTTCTCCTTCTTAATTACACATACTAAGTGATTCTATCTGTAAAAGGTTAGGCAAAATCTTCTGCATTGGGAATTAAGAGTCTCCAAAAGCTAGTATTACAGAGATCAGCTAAGTACAATGTTTCCTTGTGGCAAGTGGGACTTTATTTTGGCAAACCTCCAAGTCAGAACTATGAGGACCCCCTAATAACACAGAAAAAAAAACAAGTTCTTACCAAAGAGGAATACATACACACACACACACACACAATTTCATCTACTTGGTTTACTTTAAAAAGCAAACCCACAACTTTGGGCATTGATGAGCTTGAATTTTCATATTGTACCAGATTTTCTAAACTGTGTGTGTGTTTTCTATACATATTTTACATATATGTGTATATATGTATTTTATGAATACATACAAATCATATACATACATATACAAATCACAGTTACGGTCTTAGTAGAATAGGAAGTACACCCTAGTTGTGAATGAGAACAGCAAGAGACCACCTAAGTATACTACCTACCAACCACATCTCAGCAGAGACCAGCCAATCCTCACCCACCACCAACACACCTGTAGCACCCTGAAGCAAAGACCAGCACAAGATCAAAGATCATCCTCTCATACCCCAGTGCCCTCAAATCATTGGTATTTCTCCTGAACCCAAGGGCTACCTTGAGAAAAAGAAAAGGGAAAAAAGAAAAAGGTCTGTGGAATAATCAGAGGATCAATTAAACTGGAAGAGGGTGAAGTACCACAAACACTACAAGCTTAAAATTATAGGTTAGGCTTTTTTTCCTCTACTACATAGCACAGTTGGGGTCAGATAGGGGGAGATACCAGTGAGCAAGATTATAGGAGTTGTAGAATAAAGAAGTAATGTTTTCTTTGGCCATCTCATAGACCATGAATACATCTTTAAACCACTATAGAACCAATACACATTTGAGATTTAAAAAGATGAGAAGTACATAAATAATCTTTTTTTTTTTTTTACCTTTCCCCCTTGGTCACTGTACTATATTTCTTTTCCATTTCCTCCCCTCTTGTGTTTATTTGTCTTCGAAATAACATAAAAACTGAAAAAAAAAAAAAAAAACAGAACGGACTTTGAAAGTATTTAAGTATTTGTTCTGGTCCGCTGTTTATCATTTGGGTACCAAAACACAGAAATTACATCTTTCTGTACCTTAATAAGCTCAATAAAATGGGATACATACAAATTCACTTCAAATAAAGTTAAGAGCAAGAGCTTTAAAAAAAAAATGCTTGCACTTTGCAAATGTTATACAATATAAATAATTCTGTATTTTTCCAAGTGTTCCCAAAAGAGAATCAGGGCCTTGTTCTACTCTCTAGAGGTCAGGAGAGAGTTAGAACTCCCTCCTGCTCTGTTATATTTCCTAGTACCTATTGACCGAACCAGATGTTGGCAGGTATAAAATCTGAGACAGCTGGTTATCCAACCCCTTAGGGCCAAATGCTCCAAAAAAATCACTTTTTTTGCAGCACACATCCTGATTCAGAATCTCTAAGCTAATTATCAGGGTTGTGATTCTCAACCTAATCATTTCTCCTATGCCTCCAGAGTAAGAGGGAATCTCAAAATTAACACTTAGTATGCGGAATTGTACACAGACAATATGCAGATGGCCCACACAGGTTTAAATCCTTAAGGCAGTTTCCACTTCTGTTTACACTCCTCTTAGATTTATAAGTTATCAGAACTATTTACTGAGCTCCTACTGCATGCAACCCACTTCAGAGTGACACCAAGAACTAACCTGTTTCCTACCCCTTACTGAACTCAGGATTTGAAAAAATTATAATGCAGACAAAGATGCAACTATTCAACTGACAATGCACAAAAAATAAGCAAATATCACAAGCATGCAGGCTTAAGTTCATGACTTTGGGCATAGAGCAGCTGGTAACAAGAATTACAGGCCATATTGGGTTTTTTTTCTGGTCTGTAGAGATACCAGACCAGAAAATCTGGAGTCATGTTTCAAAGAATACAGGAAACGTGAAAGAAGTAGGGTTTGGCAGAGAAGAGTATGAAATTATCCTGATCACAGCAGACAGTGACTGCAAAAAGCACAGAGAGGAGAAACAGAAAAGGGATTTTTCTGACAGCTGTTGAAATTTTACTTAGTACTAAGATGTACAACCCATATGCAATCATATATCTGTATCATCACACATACTGGGGACAGGGCAGCATAATGGTTAAGAGTGGAATGATATTATCTGGGGTCAAAATCTGGCTCTCCCACACAGCAGCTTATTCTCAGTTTCTTCCTAAGTAAAGCCAGAATAATAGTGGTACCTACTTCATGGGGTTGACATAACAATTAAGAGATACCACATATGAAGCCTACCACAAACACTGAGTAAAGTTAATTGTTAATGTTGTTTTACTGTTATTTAGAAATGGATTTCCTGTATCAGTCTTGGAAAAAAAGGAATTCCAAACCTATTTCCAATCTTCTTATCATGTAGTATAGTACCTGATACTGATAGTTTATTTATAAAAAGTAGAAAAAGACTGCTTGCTCACCTCTTTAAATATATTATTCATTTATAAAATAACTATGTTAAGAGTTTAAATCAAAATTCTTTGAGGATTCTCATTATCAATTATCATTATCAATTAGGCAAGGAAAAATTAAGACTCCGATAAAGGATATGTGCCTGAGAAGAGAAATGAATATGTGGAGGATGTATTTTTCTCTACCTACATTCCCAACTGGGAGTGGGATGGATTCTTACCGGGATACAGATGAGGCTGGGTAATTGATGAAACTGAGATAAGCAAGAAGAGGCTTGCTCTTGATCTTAGAAAGAATTATTAATACGCTTTTACCATGTGTACCAGGCATTGTGTTAAGTATTTTACAAACGTTGGCTCTTGTGAACTGAGATAAGAGGCTTGCTCTCGATCTTAGAATTATCAATACGCTTTTACCATGTGTGCCAAGCATTGTGTTAAGTATTTAACAAACATTGGCTCTTGTGATTCCCCAGACCTACCTTGTAAAATATGAGCTACTGTCACCACCCCTGTATGATCTATGCACACCTTAGCTAGAGAGGAAGAGCATCTTGATCAGTCTCATAAATAGCAGGGAACAGAGTCAGGACCTGAACCTAGGCCTACCTGATGCTAGTTCAGTTTCTTATCTACAATGTGACACTGGGAACTCTGAAGGAGGAGCCTGAGAGAAATATAAAGAAACCAAAAAGCATCTGTGAGACAGTGTTTTTAACTTAAAAGCCAGAACTGTTCAAACATTCTCCTGTTAGATGCCCATTCCTCTAGAAATGTGTTTAGTTTTTATCATGGATATTATGCACATTTTAGAATTTTTTATGAGCACTTGAGTCTTCAGAACTATTTTACTCATGCTGGGAATCTACTACAGTATTTTGTACAGCTTAGTCTAAACAATTCACAGGTGAAAATGAAACTTAGCTTAACTTTGAAAAATTAAGCTTAGTCACCAAAAGCAAGTACATACGTGAATAAGTAAGATACCAAGCAAATACATACATATACATATATATATGAATGAATTAAGTATTTGGGATAGGAAATCAGACTTTTAAAAAAACTACTTATAACCATGAGATACTTCCCCATATTCCACGACATTGTCAATTTCTTCGTCAATACATGTCAAAGGTTGAAAACACCCCCATCTGGGAAGACCATGGTATCTGAATGCTAAACAAGAGTGTATTACACTGTCAAGAGAACCACCCCCCCCCCATCCATGAAATAATAAATCATGTCAATATTTATCTTTGGGTTTTATTATATCAACCATAACTTATGTTTTGGTACAAATAATAAATTACTATATCCTCACTGTAAACAAAAAATTAAACATGACACCTAAAGCAAAAGTCCCCCAGCACATACACTTTGATCCCTTTTCAGAATAAAATTATTGAAATAAGGTATATCCTTCTAAACACCTTTTTATGTATGACTCAAACTGTGATGCCTGGACCAGCAGCAGCATCACCTGGGAACTTATTAGAAATGCAAATTTTGGGGAACGGCCTGAGTGGCTCAGTGGTTGAGCGTCTGCCGGGGGTTCAGGTCATGATCCTGAGATCGTGGGATCGAGTCCCGCATCGGGCTCTCTGAATGGAGCCTGCTTCTCCCTCTGCCTGTGTGTCTGCCTCAGTCTCTCTCAGAGTCTCTCATGAATAAATAAAATCTTAAAAGAAAAGAAAAGAAAAGAAAAGAAAAGAAAAGAAAAGAAAAGAAAAGAAAAGAAAAGAAAAGAAAAGAAAATTCTTGAGTTTCCATCCCAGATCTAACGGATCCTAAACACCGTGAGTGGCACCTGGAACTGTCCTTGGCAGACCCGCCAGGGTGGCTCACGCCCCCTCAGGTTTGAGCTGCCCAGGAAGCTCCCAGTGCTCCCGGGCTCTTGTCCTCCGGGCCTCGCTCATGAGGCCGTCGAGTCGAGCCTCATCTTCCCCAGACAGGCCATCCTACCTTCTCCCGCCAAAGCAGACGCAGCGGCAGCCCCTGACCGCAGTTCCGCCATCTTGCTCTCTCAAGGCCTGGTCCTCAAACGCGCCAGTTGAGGAGACACGGCAGAGGCGCGAACCGCGCGGGCGGGCCGGGCCAGGCCGGACAGCGCCGCCCGGGGGCCGGAAGCGCGCAGAGGCCTGTGGGAGGCCGGCTGACCCCGGAGCGGGGGCCTCTCCTCAGGGCTCCGCCCGCCTCGTCCTGTCAGCCTAAGCCCACCAGTGCCCCCCGGACGGGCCACACGTGAGGGAGTCCGTGTGCGGCCAAAGCCCGGAAGCTGATGGCGCCGGAAGATGCTCCCACTGCCCGGAAGTGGCCCGGCGTGGGGTCCGTGCACCGAGTCCGCCCTGGGCACCGACCCTAACTGACCTTCTGAATATCTCATCTTAAAAACCTCTGACAATGTGAATCTAAAAGTATGGACCATGCAGTAAAGTTTTTATTTTTCCACCTTTAGTTCAATTCCTTTTTTTTTTTTTAACTCCAAGTAAATGGGTAGAAACAAGAACTGTGACTTATTTCACTAAGTACCAATAACTTTAGAACACATATTTCAGATCCCAGTTAAATTAAAAGTTGAGTCAGGTGGAACACACAATTACATTTCTCCACCGTCCTCATTAAATTTCATTTCAATGGGGAATGCTGTCATTTCTTCCAGTTTTTCCTATTATATTCTTATTTTAGGCCAATACCAGCATACTCTGCAGCAAGTACTTGCAGATCCTAAGCAAATAGCGTTATATTACCAAGGAGCAGCGTGTTTAATTGTTTCTAATTTTTCTACACAGTTATTGCTTTGGTGTGAATGATCACAGATTGTTTCAAAACAGACGCCAGGTGACTACTCGGCAAAAGTCAAAAGGCAAAGCTGAGGCCTAAAGTTTTCTCTTGGGGCAGCTCTCAGTAAATTGTGTTCCTCACAACAGCTTCAACTACCTAATTTTTCAAATCTTGCTGGAATAACAAGTGGCAAATTAGTCTATCTGTCACATGAATGCTATTTGCAATTTACTTATAGTACACTCTTACTTCACGGTCAAGTTTTGTCTTGATGTTATTGACTTAACAAGCAAGTATTTATCACACTTACTGCTAGCAAACATTAATTACCTTTGACCCTGCTGAACCTCACACCCACTTATGTTAAGAAAACTTGACGAGGTTAGAGTTAGATGATTACAACTCATTGTGTACTAGCAATTCCTTAGTATAGAATGTTGCATCCCTAGGAGTCCACAGACTTATTCAAACATATGCAGAAATGTGAAGCAAAATATATCTATTACCTAACAGTAAAGTACAACATTCCAGAAGAAACTGGCCAGTAGTACTATGAAAGTAACTTCAATAGT